>NW_006920418.1:1392893-1398971 GCF_000344685.1 Gloeophyllum trabeum ATCC 11539 | reverse complement strand
AGGCAGAGATATTATGCTTCAGTACACCCAAATATCTGCAAGGGAAGGGAACCATATCAAGAATGCTATATATGAAGTCTGAGAGAAGCTGTGCAGCGGAAAGGCGACCTCCAGTGTGACACCAGAACGCGGTTGTCACACACGTCACACAGCCAGACGCGCTGATTTCAGGCGCGTTGTGACTCAAATGCGCCACGCGCATGCAGCTTCCTAGAGTCATTTTTGGCTCTTGCGACATTAGTACCAAATGTTCTGAAGACATATCTGGATGTATCGGAAAACTCGGATTCTTCGAAAATGCATCGTATCTTCAAACACTAGTCAAACAGATATCTTTTTCACCCTATATGGAGGGAAAGAGGCAAAGTACCGGAAATCCAACATTTCCGATACATTTTAATCACCCTTCTGAGCATTTCTCTCAGCTATATCTTAGCCTGATTCTCGCAGTGTGAAGTGATCTACGTGTTCTCATTTCCGTGACACTCACTATTAGGGAACAAACAAAGCCAAATAACTCGCCGCGCGACCCAGGATTGCGTCTCCCCAAATTGACCCATTGACACTCATCAATTCATCAAAGGGTCGGGGTTTGACCGTCCCATCACTGCATAGGTCAGGAAGTTGTTTCGAAAGCTGGTCCGTGATTGGTCGACAGTGTGGTAGGTGGCACTGCGACGAAGTGCACCTGAGGCGTTCTTGCGAGTCGTATTCTTCTCAAAGCCAAAGCAGGCATGCGCACATCTGCAAAAAAGTCCAATCCTACATCAGCCTCTGTAGGTATGATTGGAGGGGTTGGCTCATAGCATACCCCCGGATACATGGGTTGCTGTAGATAGGCCCAATTTTACATTGGTCACTGTTGGCAGGTAGGCCTGTAGGACTGTAGGCCATGTAGGCTATGTAGATCTCTGTAGGAGGAAATAGGTAAATGGAGAGCAGCTTCTCGTAGCATTTATGATGATGGTAAAACATAAAACACTCAATATTATACATGTGTTGAATGCTTTCAGTCAGGATGAGAAACAGGTAATATATATTAAATTGATCATAAAAAATCTCTATTATACAAGTAGGGCATACTGTCTTCGGACCCGGAAATGAATTTACCGTCTACTCGAGAATGCCCCATACCTGCCTATCACAACTGTTATATTAGCAAAGCCACGGGCGAAGATAATCAATGTGTCTGAGCACCAACACTTACCTGAAATTGCCCTTCTCCGACGTGCCACACCAGCAAAGCATAAATGATCCCTGCAACCCAGACAAACTTACCTTGACTGAGCGCTATTGCATGACATCTCGAGCGCTGCTCGACGCCGTGCTTATGCGTCAAAACGTGCCCCTTATATACTTGGACGCGGGTCAGGAATATTCCAGACTAATGACGTCATTGGTCGAGCGCAGTCGTAATGACTCTGGTAACCCGTATGCGTCAAGTTCCTCCGCATAGACAACTTCAAGCTGCTTTGTCTGCCCTGTACACTGTACTATTGCGACTATGCCCTTTCGGACTCTCGTTTTGACTTTCTGCGTCCTGTTTCCTGATACATTGAGCCGGGCAACATGTACAACTGCCAGCTTGAAGTTGACGTGCGTGCTGATGTCTAAAGGATGCTCAAGTTCCTGTCGTACATGCTACAGTAGTTTACTGAAGAGAAGAGAGGGTCAAGAGCCGCTGTAAAGGATTACATGCCATGGTATGTCTACTATCTACGCAGGGTGTTCTGTTTAGATCACGACCCCGCACCTCGGCACACTCGTCACGCCTACGCGCACCCCTATCGTCTGCTCCTGCCGCCCATCACTGTCACGGCTGTCCTCTGCTACCTCGGCCTGATGAAATACCACTAGCGTCATGCCCACTCCGCAGCTCGTGTTCGCGCACAGGCGCGCCGGCCCATACTGATCGGTCGGTACGTGTGTGCATTGGAGAGCCTGTTGTGTCGGGTTTGAAAGTACATCAGGTTTCGCATTTAGAGATCTGCTATAGCACCAGACGAGAGTGATCAGGGACCCTCGCTAGACAACTGTCTGACTGCATTGACTCGACTGCAGCATTGTTTATTCTGTTTGGATAGCAGAGGTATATGTACTGTCTGTAGCTAGGGTATCGACAATATAGCTTATAGTGCGGCTTCAGAAGTACAGCACCAATCTAGACCTATAGAGTACACTGGACTACTTACGGAGCCTACTATATCTACAGTAATGCACAAGATACCTACAGGGACTATGTCAGCCAATGTAAGTGGTTACCATCTATGTCAAAATAACTTTTTGCTGATGCAGGATGGGTTTGCAGCGGCGACTCGGACCTTGAAACCAGCACCCTTCGACTTACAAATCCTACATATTCAAGATGAGTAGTAATACACAGTACAGCAGGTATAGTACAAGTACACGTGGGTAGTACTTCAAGACAGAGGGATTTTATTCGTACAGTTTACGGTAGAATGAGTAGAATCTGAGACAAAGCACACTGCGCTTTGGCAAGTCAGCGACACATAGGGACCAAGTAAATAGAGGCACACCGATGGTAGTCCACAAGATCGATTACTTAAACATATCCAGCCGTGCTGTGCCTCCTATGTCTTCTGTGATGCCTCCAGCCGCTCCCAGCCACGATGTTGACGGTTGACCCAGGCTGAACTTGATATGTCCTTCCACGGCCAGGGTATTCATAGGCAGATCCTGCTCCAACCTGCTGACCCGGATACATCATACCGCCCGCCTGACCTGGAATAACACCCGGCTGGCCCATGTACCCCCCTTGCATCGTACTGGGTGCACCATTTGGGTTTCCGGCATATCCGGACCCCATCCCACCATAGGCACCTCCAGCATTGGGATACATGCCTGCACCACCAACAAACCCAGGTTGAGCTTGAGACATTTATATTGATCCAGCATATCCTCCCCCAACCATTGGCTGGCTCATTTGCACGGGGTTCATCCCGCCCGTAGCGAATCCACCCATACCCCCTCCCGCTAGCCCGCCCATACCTGGTCCCATGCCCGGGTTCGCCATGGTGCCCCCGACGGCCATACCGTTTGCCAGCTCGTTGAGGGCAGCATCACCCATGCCCACGGAGCCCATTGGACTTGCCCTCCCGCTCATCATCGCACTCGCCCGTCCGCCTTTCATCGCGCTCCGAAGTCCATCCATCGGAGTCCCTGGTGTTGCCCCGGCTCTTGACATCACAGGCGACCCTGGTGCGCTTGAGGCTTGTTGGCGTAGCGCCGGTGTAGGTGTACTGGTCGTCGTAAATGTAGGGAGATTGGGCGCCGCCGCCGCGGAATCCGCCTCCCATTCTGGCCATTGGGCCCATTCGCCCTGGACCCACTCCGCCCATAGGGCCCATGCCACCCATCCCGTATCGGCCCCCACCCATTCCTCCACTTCTCATGCTGCCCATCTGATTCATGCCCATACCACCTGGTCCCATACCGGACTGCATTCCACCCATTCCCATGCCCATTCTGGGGCCCATACCCATTCCTCCCATTCCGTCCATGTCCATATTGCCCGTGTTTCCCATATTTCCGCCCATGCCTTCCATTGGATTTGGATTTGGGTTTCCTTCTGCAGGTCCATCGCCTTGTTGATCTGCAACAGCCATCTCCGTCTATAGTTAAAGGGACCCATTTTGAGAACATGTCAGCAATGACATAGAGTCAGGTGAGCTCACTTGACTGAAGATGAGAGACGCTGTGGAGGCCGCGGCGTCGGCAGCTACTTGGCAGCCTATCCTGTCCACCATACAGCCCGAGTATTGACATAGACATGTGGCTGCAAATGCCGAGCTCCATCAGCAACTCAGAGGCAATCCTAAATTATAGCAGACATACCCTCCTCTATAGCCAGTGCCATCAAACATTCCCACTGTCTTTCGATATCTCCTCCTAGAGGGGCACAGATAGAACCATGGTGTCTCCAGATTCGAAACACTTTGTATGCTGCGGCATGTCCGATCTCAGATGGCGGTGCTGTGGTTACATCCACCTATTGAATTGAGTGAGCTCGTCGAGGGCCCTGAGAGGAAGAGGTAACATACTAGACCGCCATAGACCATACGATGGAATCTCCTGGCTTCTTATATCCCAATGCCTGCAGCACCTTCGTAGTTTCATACTCTGTCAAGAGCTGCCTCGTATATGGCACTGGAAAGCGGTAAGCTACTGGCTCCCTTCCGGAGAAAGGTATGGACACTCACCGATCAGGATTGAGTGAATGTGCGCGGAAGTAATCCCATTCTTCCCCTACGAAACTCCTCCTTCAGTACTATAGAGCTTCAAATGAGCATCGTAAACTTACAATGCGGCTGCGGTTGGAATTGAGGTGTGGGTGGTGGACCAAAGCGATACTAATGGACAGAATGATGCCTGTAGTTCTTGAATCTACTGACGCGACATAGTCAGACTTACCTGTGCTGTTCCCCTGCCGTCACCCGCGTTCTGATAAAATGGGAAAGACATGGCCGTAGTGATCAAAAGTTTAGGGGTATAGTGGATAGAAACTATGCTTGGACTTACTTCAGAGTGCTGTCCTTATGATGTGTCTATTTACATGGCAGACCATGACCATACCCACTCCAACGAGACGTCAATCATCAAGCTCACAGGTCGTGTCTGCTATCTAATCTTGCTCTTTATGAACGCTTGGTCTGAAGTGCGTCATGAGCAAGTGACACCCGCGTCTCATTACCCCTTCGATGCGTCAAGTGCATGCCAAAGCCTCGTCTGCGAGATTCCAGAACGTTAGCACATATTTACCGCCAAAGTAGCAAGCACATCAGAATGAACTCTTAAATCCATGCATAGGTAAGAAAGGTCATCAATGTTCTCACTACCAGTGCACAACTCATATTAATCATTAACTACCTCGGACCCGGCACTCCTTTTCCTAACTGCTTAAGCATTGCAGAGATTGATGTTGCTGGATCCACCGCTTGGGCAGACAGTGATGGTCACTAATACATGTCCAATGTCAGCATATTCGGCCGGTTATTGCTACGGGATACTCACGGTCAGTGTTATCACCGCAGCCAGCATCCAGAGAGTCGCCGTAGCTGCATCAAAATGTGAATGCCATGTAGAACACGGAGACAAATCCTACGCACTTTGTGCCACCCTGTATAAACACAGGGTAAGAGACCTGTCAAATCGTACATGTAGAACGGCCTATGTAGTTATGGTTGTAAGTCGGGTTGAAGTCGAAGGGGCAATTGTTTGTCCCCAAACACCCATCTGCAGAGGTGCAGCATGGGCGTAGCAGGACCCATCTGGTCCAGGTACGGGGCATCCACTGCTAATCACGCACTGCATAGCAGGGCAGTTTCCATCCCCAGTCTTGACTGATGCTCATGTCAAACACAGCAGCCCTCGGGTGTAAGACGATGGTACGTTGATATGCACTGACACACAACAATCACCAAGGACCAAAAGGAATAAACCTAAACCCCGTGATGTGGGTGAAGGCGGTCCGAGACAACTGAAGGGTATTTAATAGTTCGAGGGGGAAAGGAGGAGTAAGACGCCGTAGGGTAGTCCGTAGGAAGACCTAGAAAAATAAAACAAAAACCTTGACGCCTGAAACAAACACTAATGGACGCTCCGGAGTATTTATCTCCGGAAAGTCGCAAACAAAGTCGCAAACCACGGAACCAAGTGTAGGTTCGGGCCGGAGCTAATTGAATCAATGGCGGAGATAATTCACTCGACGAGTCAGGCCTATTGGCAAAGCTAGGATCGGTTATGATACGCTAAGTTCGACGCTTTCGAACTTCTCGGGTTGCTGAGATTGTAACGCTAATTCTCTGAGATGGTGAAGTCGAAACTTGTTTTTCTGTACACTATGTTATGATTTTCCCATGCTTATCTCATTCCATTTCCATTCCGAGCATTGCTATTGGACAAGTACCTTTCTCCGAGTAGACCTTCCCATGGACGCTATCTTCTTCTCACACGTTATCTTCCTTGACTCACCTTCTACCAATGAGCGCCCTTGTATTTCTCATTTCTCATTTCTCTGAGTTACGTTCTCACAGGATGGCTTACGCGTCCTTTCTTATT
>NW_006920418.1:1386900-1392489 GCF_000344685.1 Gloeophyllum trabeum ATCC 11539 | reverse complement strand
TGTTATGATTTTCCCTATGCTTATCTCATTCCATTTCCATTCCGAGCATTGCTATTGGACAAGTACCTTTCTCCGAGTAGACCTTCCCATGGACGCTATCTTCTTCTCACACGTTATCTTCCTTGACTCACCTTCTACCAATGAGCGCCCTTGTATTTCTCATTTCTCATTTCTCTGAGTTACGTTCTCACAGGATGGCTTACGCGTCCTTTCTTATTGTTCTCTTCTTTGGGTATTAACCCCTATACCAGTTACTATATATACTGTAGGAAAACCCATGTATTCCTTAGTTCAACCTCCTGTTGAATACAGCGATTACCTGGACTCTTGACTTGACCGTTGGCATTGGCCCGGCCAGACCTACCTTTCAGTACGCTTACTGAGGTAGTGACGACATAACTGTTGGCACGTGGCCCAGTTATCTCAAGACGACTAGTTAGGACATCGCTTCCTAACACACTACTTTGTACAATTTATACTACAGGAATGGCTTTGCGACCGTCCGGAGATAAATAACAAATAACCGCCGCTACCCACAGGATTGCTCAGCACTTGCCGCCGCTATACCATACACCATACGACTCTCTTGCGCTCCCACTTGCTCTTTCCAGCCCCTATAGGTCGCCTCGATGCTCCGCCACCTGACCCAAGCGGTCCCATCACTCCGTGTGATGCTCCGGTCACGTGCTAATTACCTCCGGCCGCTTGCTGACTGATGCTGGCCTCATGGTGACTCGTATGCGTCCGCACCTTCGGTATCTTGACGGAAACGAGGGGGAGTGAGTGCTGGAGGGTGGGCATGAGGATGATGCCCCTCGATAGAAGTGCCCACGGCCCCGGAGCTAATTCATCTAGAAGTTGCGTTGGTTAAGTCGCTCCGGAGCTCCTGTTTGCGGAGATAAATCGCGGAATGGGTCCGTGTACGCCTCGAGGATGCTAGGAAGTCCGGAGCTAAATAGAGCAGTTCTTTAGAGCCCATAGAAGCCTAGAGGCGTGTGAGCGCTGTGTCGAATAAGCTCCGGAGGGCTTGTACCATGTGCTGAGTCTGCGGTTTCGGGAGTCAGACGATCCTGAGGCTTATCAACGTACTCTGCATGCCGTGGTTGTAACCATGGAGCAGGGAGATGTCATAATTAACTGACGCTCCCGTCTTCGGATTATATATCAGGCAGGGACGCATCACCCAACTCATGAACTCACAAAGGTGGCTTCCGCGCGGATGAAAGGGGACGCGCCGCTGTTGTTGTTGACACCGCCAGTAGTGCAGGACGTGGCGGTGTCGTCGGTGCAGCCAGTGTAGATGTTGACCGCAACACCGATGCCATCGGGCGGCTGGTTGATGACGGTGTTGGCCCTGGCGTCGACGCCGTATACCTGGCTGAAGCTACCCTAGACTTCGTGGAACCAGACTCGGTCAGTCTTTCGGGAATTTGTAAGTCTGCGTGGACAATCAACCAGTACCAAAGCCACACTCACACAGCTGTTCACGACGGTTATCGATGACGCCGCGACGCCTGAGACGCGAGTCAGGGCAATGGTGAAGGACATGGCAAGTACAAGGGGGAACATTATAAGGATGCTTGCACTGAGATTGGCCGGGGGTGTCCCGAGTGTTGACCTGTCACTCCCCGTTGCTTGCTGCATTTTATACCTAACCAGCCTTCCTCCGTTCACCAGCCATCAACCTAGTGACACAGAGTATGACTATTTTGAAGGACATGGCCTGAAGTTACACGGGACCGTTGCGGGATCTGAGAGTGGTGTGCTTTTCAAACTCGGAACTGGGTCAATGGTTCAGGGGACTCACGAAGGTGCCGGCACTGGCAAGATGGCCATTGCCTCAACAGAAAGAGTTCTGTTTTGATCGACCTCCTTTCCAATGGTATAGCTTAAAGCAACGCTTAGAAGTCATTCAAATCGCGAGGAACGGCATGTCAGGCGTTCATGCACTGCTTACACTATGTCAATCATTGATCGAAGCAGTGTTTAACAAGTCTATCTGCTGCAGGTGGTCACATAGCTGCCGCGATAGATGCCGGGTTTCTGCCTTGGGTGCGCAATGTGCTCCGCATCTCAGTGACTTCCTCGGTGTCTGAGGGTGTTATGTTGACATGCGCCAGTTAGAGAATGGGGCAGAGCATTGTTTTTTAGCTTACCAGATGACCTAGTATCCACCACATCCTGGGACACGGTGATCGCTGTGCAGATGCTTGCATCCTGAGCTAGAACACAAAGATGTGGTTCATCATGCGGAGGATGGGTGTTTATTTTTAGCATTTGCCTTGTCCACTATAAAGTGTAGCCTCTCTTGGGGTAGGATGCAGCGCTGTGACTACAAAAGACGGCAGAATGCACTCCCACATCAGCAAATTTTCCCATAACTGGTGTCTGAATATAATTCGCATATAATCAATTAAAATAAATACCAGTATTACAATATGTACCAGACTTGTGGACAGCTGGGCCAGCCATTATATTCAGATGGCACATGTTGTAAGACTCCCACAAGAAGTACAATATGCACCAGACTTACACATATTGCAAGCTCAGGCCAGCTTGCTTTGACCCATAATCACACTATCAGCTGTGTTTTGCTTGGTATTCTACATCCCAGAATGAAATACAGAATCAACACATTGGCTGATGACACAGTACAACATATGATTGCTCAGGCTAGCTACAATACAGGGTTTGCTATGGCTACATGCTCAATGCAATACTATCCGGGAATCAACCCCCACCCTAATCAATAGAAAACAAACCATATCACTACAACAAACTACATCAGGGTATATCAACAGGTGAGATGTTAGGGACATACCTAATGCACTAGTCATCCTGTATGCATAGAACCCGGCAGCATACAGGATGACTAGTAATCAGAATGCTCAGTCACTAAATGTGAGGGACACACCTAGCGAGCAAGACCCAGACTCCTCCGGCAATCTAAGAACCTCTATTAATATGTGCACACAGTAATGCAGAGAAATGGCTTACCTGCAACAGAGACGCGTCGAGACACGATGAGGGCCTCATCTAGGTCGCGCCGTGCACGCGCTGTAGGAAGGTACTCAGGGGGAGTTCGACGAGAGGCAGCGGGTTCACAAAAAGAACTTACCCGCGGAGAGGTACAAGAGGCAACGTAGGCGCCGCTGTTAGGACTTAGCCATGTGAGAGCTGTAGAGAGGACGTAGTCGTGATACAAGGGAGAGAGGGGATTGGCGATGAAGTCGAACTGCGGCGCGCTTTTAAGTCAAGTTCAAAGTCCGACATGTTGAACTTAACACGTGAGGCGACGCGCATCAGTCAGGCGCAGGTGATTGCTTCGTTGCTAAGGGTATATATATAGAATGATAAGATAATCCTCGGGTCAGTGTATCTCAGCAGGCGCTTCACTTATCATAAATACAAGTCTGGTATTCGGCTGGTAATGTGATTGTAGACATGCTAAAATAACTGGAATATGCGCCAGCCACTACCAGCCGCGGGACAATTTGCTGATGCAGGCCCTCCTGGCCGACCATAGCTGTGTCAAGTCTCTGACATTACAGGGATCGTGAGCTGAAGGTACCGCAGGGTGATCCTTGTTGACCCCACTCACATATATATATATCTCTTGCAAGGGTCAGAAGCATCTATGACCCTCTGGAAACGAAATCGATGTCACTTTGCCCTGGTGTCATTAAGACCTCTCCTTTCGGCGGCGCCGAGTAACAATCCGCCCTCAGTACTGCTGTTGAGATAGCAAGGAAGCGAGCGGAGGTCTCGTCAAATCAGTGAAGCCGACCGACCATGCGCATGCGAGGCAAACAAGGCGCCGTCCGAGCTGAACAAAGGTAATGCGCCTGAATGGCTGGCAGTGGTAGTTGCTGACAGCTTGATGTTGCCAGACGAATGCAACTGGGCTCCTAGCCACTGGCGAACAGCATTCGTCAAATTCCAGTCCATCTCAAACGTTCTGGATGCTATGTCAATGTTTGCCCTTGCTGAGAAGAAAATTGGAAGGTCACCTATAAATTCATTTTTCGCGGTTTAATCGAATACGCACGGCAACATGCTTGCAAGTGCAAGTGGCTACCCAGTACTCGGAACCTGAGGTACTTGTCATATGTACTTATTAGTCGCAACCGCTGCATTTTAGTAACTACTCTACAATGAAGGAGCTCAAGTATCTACGGGAACAGTATATACATCTACTTCCATGGCCATTTGGTCGTGGTGCACCCACTGCAGTTCTCGTGGTACGGCTAGGGATATAGTCGTGGTTTCGGCAGACGCGGGCAGCGCCACATGGATTCCCATAGCGGATATTGCCGAGTGTCACGTCACGGCTACATGTCACCAGTGCCCATTTGGGCATTACTTGCCATACAACCCCTAGTTTTTATATTTTCTTCAGCCCATATGGCCTCAGTTAAGCCTTCCTACACCAAAAATAGGAGCATTGTGTCCTTAATCGAGTCTTAGGGAATGGTAGTCACGGCTTGTGTGACATCTTACACTGTCACACTTCCTGTTCCGGTAGGTTCCTTCGTTGCGTACTCCAGTCCATAGCTCATGTATGCATCCTGTCACCCTCTGAGTCTGACGACCGCACGAAGCTCGATGCCGTCAACAAGCGCGGACACTCCCCATTGTGACACCAAAGTAAGTCTATGGAACTTCAATATCAACTTAAATGCGACTAATGTACATCACCCTAGCTCCAGGTGCTCCGCTAAGGCCATCTGCGGGACAATCAGCGGATCGACATTGAGCTCAAGACATGCTCGACCACGAGCCTCGGGTGCTCGTCGATACGGGTGTGCTGTCACCCTAGGCCCTAGCGATGGATCCAGGACGCGCGAGACGACGTGAACAGGACCAGGCCAAGGAGCCGCGCGTCGAGCAGGAGGTGAGGAACGATCCCCACCCAGGTGAGTGAAACATCGGCATTACTGCGCGCATCTGAATGCTGACTACATTACAGCCTTACATTTTCAACTCTCCTTCCCTCGTGCTCGCCAACGCAAACGTTCAAGGTGTGCAAGCTGTCCTGGGACTTTTCTGTCAGGGGTGCGGCCTGTTAGCCCACCACACGATCTACCCCCTCTGACGACTCGACCACCAGCACAGTCCCAACATGAAGCTGGTGTCGCCCACTATAACGCACGACACCCACCGCTCGAGGTCCTCGCACCACAATGACGGGGACTGGCACGCCGAGTCGTGGACATCCGCCAAGGCGCCGATGACGAGCTCGCAGTTCCACGCCGAGGACAAGTCGTTCGCGGCAATCATGGAGGACCCGCGCGACCGCATCGTCAACTGGAAGGGCCACCCGCTCCTAGCTCTGGCCGCTGCAGATATACGACCTACTCTCCGTGCGCCAATACTCGCTCGTGCGCGAGTTCTACATGTACGTGATCAAGGACGCGATTATGTGCTTTATCGAGGAGAAGAAGAAGTCGATTGGCCAGTTCTTGCAGCCCGCCCCGCTGGCGGAGGATGGGGCAGGCACACACCTGCAGTGGTGAGTCTCCAGACATCTCCTTTGTCCCCTGGCCACCACATCTCACCATCACAGCCTTGCTGGCCATTGTCGAAGCC
>NW_006920418.1:1271500-1361966 GCF_000344685.1 Gloeophyllum trabeum ATCC 11539 | reverse complement strand
TACTATACCTCCGCAGATATCAAATTCCTTGCGATGTGCATAGCCGAACCACGACTCCTAACCGAAATTAAGAAGTCTACTTACCCAAACCACGACTATCTGCAAGCCTGCCACTGCTAGTTCATAGGACCGGTGCGACTGATGGACTTCCATGCTTTGAGGCTCACTCGAAGCAGGAAGTACTGGAAGGAAATGTCTTATCATTGCATAGAAAGCAAGTAAGTACAAGCATTATAGACGTCATAACTACCGTTAAATAGTGGTGGCAGTAGCACCTCAGAGTTGCTAAGGAGCCGCTACTAGCCTCCTGCGTCTGACTGGGTAGCGAGTAACGAGTAACGAGTAGCGAGTAGCGAGTTACGCGTGCGCGTTGTGGGCGCATGCACGTGTACCGGGTAACGCCTTCCGGATGGAGCCGCCGGTAACGCGTTCGACTGGGCACTTTGCCACCTCGATTTTTCCGTGAAAAAAAAGGTCATAGTCACCCTTACCTGGAAAGTTCATAACGTCTGGCGCAAGGTTTCCTTCGCTATCATAACCTGTCTCGCTTTCAAACCAGCAGTCGTCTAGGACTCTAGGATAAACAATATTATCCCCGCGAACTGTGAACATTCAATGACTGCTCTTGCAATGCGGATGTGGAAATCACCACCATGACAACGCTGTCTGCACATTACATGATGTACAGCGGATCCATTCGAGAACGCTGTTATACCCAGCCGCGGGGAATACTAGTGATATTCGAATGTTGTAGAATCATGCATCCTTCATAGCAATAGCGAAACCCATGACTGAGCAGGACTTGTGGTCAAGGACCCTTGTCGTCCTCGCGAATGATTCAGCCACCGGAAGAAGTTGACGGACACGAAACAATTCGAAATCGAAGCCGTCTTTGCTCGGTTGTCCTCGGTTGTCACAATCCCTCCACCTTGGCACGACTCGTATACTTATATAAACATGCGACCCCGCCCCCGACGCGACATCTCCTCCTCCTCGACCCTTCCGTTTCCGTTGAAGGTGTCGCTCTGTTACCCACAAATCCCGGCTGGTTAATACGACCAGCTACGACATTCTTTACCTGTCACTCTTTTGAAAGTGTAGCCGTCTGATCATGAAAGTCAACATGAACTTTTCCGGCCTTCTGGCTGCCGTGGTCCTGGCTGTGTCCCTCGGGACGCCCTCTGATGCGCGCCCTGCACCCTCGGGTTCGGGCCTTGTGACGGTCCCCATCACCCGCATCCACAAGACTAGCCACCGGGACATTATTGATACCCAAGCTGTGCGTGTCGCCTCGCGCTGCAGTAAATACAGTGGTCTCATCGTCAGTCATATAGATTCATCTGCAACATGTTAACCGCGGAAACCAGCGCCTGGCCCTCATGTCGGGTCGCCCTGCCCCCACCCCCGAGGAATTGCAGGAGATCCACCGACGCACAGGCGAGCTCCCGGCCGACTTGAGCAAGCGGTACTGGCGGGAGGGTGTTGTGAAATGGCTCGAGGACCTCAAGACCCAGATGAAGGGCGCCGGCTCTGCCATGTCCAAGGTCGAGAGTTTCATGGACACCGACGGCTCCGGCTCTAGCTCTGGGGGATTCAACCCGATGGATTTGGATGCCGCGAACGAGAACACTTTGACCCCCGCGAACGCTCCATCGTATGATCATTCCCTTGGTTTAGATATCTCGTAAGTTCGGGTTCCTACTTCGTGCGTATACATTAATAATATTGACTTGTAGTGCCAATGACATTGGGTGTCCGTGCAGTATTTTTTTGATGTCAACCTTGTTCGTTTACTGATGAATTACACAGATCTCGCAACCATTCAGATCGGGACTCCCCCTCGGGACTTCAAGGTCCTGGTCGACTCCGGCTCATCCGACCTCTGGGTGGGCGCCGAGAACTGTGCAGCTAACGGGGGAGGCAGCTGCGTGCGTTGCTCTCAGACAATGGATACACCATATACTTACCCACGCCCGCGGTTCCAGGGCAACCACACGTTCATCGGCTCCAGCAGCAGCACCTCCTTCAACGACACCCAGAAGACCTGGGCCATCACATACGGATCCGGGTTCCTCTCGGGTACCATTGCCCAGGATGACATTGAAATCGCGGGTATGAAGCTCCCTGCCCACCAGTTCGGCGCGGCTCAGAACGAGAGCTCGCAATTCACTGGGTAAGGGTCCGGCGTCGTGCGAAAACATCAAGTTACTAACATGTCGTTATGCAGTTCAGATACCCTCTTCGATGGTATCATGGGCCTGGGGGGTTCGGTACGTATTTGCTGTGCTGTTCAGTGCCATGTGCTGACCATCGTGGTAGCAACTCTCCAACCAAGGGATCCCCACCATCGTCGAGGCTCTCCACAGCGCTGGGCTCATCCAAGCACCGGTCACTTCATACAAGCTAGCCCGTCTGGCCGATGGCAACAATGACGGAGAGATCACCTTCGGCGGCATGGACCCTGCCAAATTCGATGCTTCGAGCAAGGTCACCGTGAAGAACGTCAGCCCCAAGGGATACTGGGAGGCGAACGTCGACTCCTTCAAGGTTGATGGCAAGGATGTCAATTTGTCTGGGAGGACCGCTATCCTGGACACTGGCACCGTGAGTTATTTACCACCTAGTCGTGTCAAATTCTAAAGTAGCTGAGGATAATGTCTTCAGACCTTGATCGTAGGCCCTGGCCTCGTAAGCCCTGTCTACTTACAATGAACCGCGTTCAACGTCTGATCGCATAAACAGGATGTCGACGCGCTTCACGAGGCGATGCCCGTCTCCCGCTTCGACGGGTTCAATTGGATCATCCCTTGCACTACAACCACCAAAGTCTCCCTCACTTTTAGTGGCAAGGAGTTCGAGATCGACTCCCGGGACCTGACCTTCCTGCCCGTCTCCTCCACCAACTTGACCGGTGACTGCTACTCCTCGATCACGAGGGGCACCGTAGGAGGCGACCAAGAGTGGCTCGTGAGTACTCGTTCAACCACTTCTCGTAGTAGACGGGATTCTGACAACTCGTGCAGGTCGGAGACGTCTTCCTGAAGAACGTGTACTTCTCCACCGATGTCGGCAGTAACGAGATATCGCTCGCGTCGCTGGCATGAACGGACTCGTATCAGCTATCCGATGACTATACCTGGATCTGATGATACCATCTGTGGCATTCTTGCTCTGTACACTGTGATAGCTTTGCATTATAACGGCGTTATAACACGTCCTTATTGCACGTAGAAACCATCTATCCGGACAGGTGGATAAACGGATGGCTCCTTCTCACAGCAGTTGAGACAGCCTTGACCTCCAGCAAAAAGTCTGAGCACGACTGTGGCAAGTCTTTAGAGGATCGAAGGGCGAATCCCCCACCATATTGCACATATTGCATAAATACCAGTACCTCTATGGTCTTCGATCGTACATGCATAAAATTGAGCCATAATAAACAAGAGCAACGAATAGAAAACATTGTGCGATAGGGGACCTATGATACGGCTTGAAGTGGGGCGAGAGGGGATTATTGATGAATTGTGGTAGCGCTGGAAGGAATGGCGGCAGAACTTTCCCAGAAGGATGAGAAATGCAAGGAACAACAGGATGGACAAGAGACACAGATTTTCGAAAGCGAGCGACCAAGGCAATGCTACAGTATAATGCGGATATCCAGGTTGACGAGGGATCCAGACCAGCGGTGCAAAACCGACGATAATTGGCTACAGTTCGTTCGAAACAGATACAGAGAAATAAGGATGATTGAGAGCCTCCCGGACACTGATGCGTTGAGCAGGGTCGAACGTCAACAACTTCCGCACGAGATCCAGGAAGTGCCGGTTGAGCGTGTCAGTGGGAGGTATGATTTCCTGTGAAATTATAGACTAAGCAACTGTTACCAGACCAGCCCTGAGAAAGTCCATTCAACGTACCTGAAGGCTTCTGCATGCTCGGACATCTTTCTTGCTCTGTCTGGATGCTTTCGCTTTGGGCCAATCTAGCTTCGCGCCGTCCTTGAAGAATTCTGGCTTGGACCGAGCACCCGCCCTTGCGAATCGATCTGGCATTTTCCCCATAACCTGCTCCATCATGGCCAGATGCTCCAGATTATCGTGCGTCTGGAACAGTGCAACACCTGTATAGAACTCGACCAGGATGCAACCCAGTGAGAAAGCATCGCAAGGGTAGGACCAGCCCAGGCCTGCCACCGTATGTCAGGATGTTGCTGGTTTGCACTGGGTAAAATACTCACCTAGGATGATCTCCGGAGCCCGATAATGTCTCGTTGAGACGACCGTAGAGTGGTATTCTTCCTCGAAAGTGGCCGAGCCGAAGTCTATGAGACGAATGTCGGTTGAATTCAGAATCCTCTTGTGCTTAGGTGGCGCGTTCCGCTGGGCCTATGTTAACTAGGAATTTGTATATTGGCGCGGGGAACGTACCTTGCCAGCAACTTGAACAGGCACTGTCGTGTAGTCGTTCTTGACAAGCAGGATGTTCTCCGGCTTTAAATCAGTGTGGATGAGATGTAAGTCATGTAGAACTGGAAGGCGGCAAATGAGCGTCGGCCAACGGCCAGCATTCCTATGCATGAGCGACTTACATGCCACGCTGCCGAGGAGCTGTTTGGCGAATGACTGAATGTGCTGTCTCGGGAAGGGAGCAAACTCGTTCTCCTTCAAGAAATCGTAGATGCACATCCCGAACAGCTCAGAGACGATGCAAATATGGTTCCGATGATCGAACCATCGGAGGAGATGAATACATTTGCTACAGGTTACTCAGCACCTATCGACGGCGGAAAGTGAGGAATATCTTACTGTAAGTTCTCCGGATCGCGCTCCTTCAGCTTTTGCAGGACGCGAACTTCGATCTTGCTGGCATCACGATACTTCTGGATTGCACGAATGATCTTTATGGCCACTCTCTTGTTCTCATACTCGTCGACAGCCTCGACGACTTTGCCGAAAGTGCCCTGACCCAAGAGCCTGACAGTTCGATCTGTGAATCGATGACGTTAAAATGCAAAATACACGAATAAGCAGCACGAGTGAAACATACAGCGCTTGTTGATAAGGTCATCGGGGACGATGATATAGTGGCCCTCCTTATCGTCACAGGGGACATGCGTTTTCTGATGTGGCATGAGAACGAGTCAGGCGCCAACTGAAACATGAATTAGAGGACGCACATCATCGACAGCACCATTTGTATTTGGCCATGCCTTGTGGGCCGCGGATGGTGGTGGCCGTTTGTTCACAGCTGTCGGGATGTTATCTGCAGGATCCCGCTTCCTCTTCTTATAGGCGGGGACGACCACTGAGGAACTACTACTGCCCTGGGCCTCGGCGGCAGCTCGAGCCCTAGTCCTGATGGGTGCATTGAGGACGGGCGGCTGGTAGGACGCAGAATACACGTTGCTTCGCGTTGTGGTGGCAGGAGATGCGGTAGGCGGGGGCGGTGTATCCTCAATAACGATGACGTCCCGTAGCCTGCCGTCGTTATCGACCTCCTGGACTTCGCTATAGTTGACAGTGAATTGACGAGCGCGCTTCCGTTTGCGTGTGGCCACAGCGACGGGGGGCGTTGGGACCGCCGTCGATGTGGTGTTGCCTCGGCCATTGATGGATGAGCGCGGGTACATGGGAAGCAACGACGGAGGCGGTAGATGGACCGCTGTCTGCATGGTTTGTGTGAGTGCGAACGCCGTCGTGTACGATGTTGAGGGGTCAAAGTCAAGTGGTGGTTGGAGGAGAACAGAACGCGGGTGCCCAGCAATAAGAGTCTTGCCCACGGCCGGGGCTGGAGCAATGTTGACGCTTGTTTGGCGCTCAGCCACCTCGTCCCTCCGTTGGCGCTCCGCCACCACTGCAATCCATATCTATCTACTGCGAGTAACGAGGGACGAATTGTTCATTTCCCTCGACTCGTCGTGTATTATCTGACTGGAATTCGTTGCTTTCGCAGTCGCCTCCTCGGGCGAGGGCCGGGAGACGTGGCATGTTTATTCCCGCAGCCATTCATGCCCATTTTCTGCCATGGTCCGAGCGCGTCAACTCGTCAGGCAACTGCCGTCCAGCCCATCCCCCAAACGCAGCATCTGATTTTATCGAGCGGCTTATTCATTCCAAAATACGCAATCGGGGAAGCGCACGTTCCCATCTGCATTATATGTCCTGGTCCGGCTCTACGATCCTGTGTGCAGTGGGCCGTCTCCGGCACGCAGCGTCAGCTGCATCGCTATGATCTGGTCAAACATAGGATGGCTTCCTCTGAGTCTCTCGGCCCAGAACGAGCCTCACGGGATTCATCAGGCTATGACACCGAGCAGAACGGTCACCATTCAGCTTGTACATTTCTGGAGGTCTGTGTATTCCACACACCCAATCATCGCATGTCCCTTTGGCATGGCTGCTACTCATCGCACATGTGGACTCACATCAAGAGCTTTACTTGGTTGCTGCTTGTACCCTTTCCCATGTTGCGAATCACGGGCGGCGCCGAAGCTAGCAGACGTCTAACGCACGGCTCTGACATATACCGAGCATTCACCGGTGCATATCGTCGGAATGATGTGATGAGACCTCGGTTCAGGGCGCGGCGGGAATGAGAGAAGCAGGACGCCCGGCTCCTCGAATTCGACATACTTATGCATTCGTACATGAAGCATGCCCCAAAGTATGCACATCGATGACAGCCTGTGCGGCTGCCAACAGGCGTCAGCAGTTGCGAAACACCCACTTGCTAACATTCCGGAGACGGGGATTTGTATCAGAGGCAATGCCCTCCGGGTATGCATAAGCAGGCTATAAAGATGTAACATATGTCATACTTGGAATTGGAACCTCGAGATTCTGTCTTTCAGGGAAGTAATAGTCACCGACCGGTCACCGGGTCAATCCTCGAGTCGATTTCGGTTTGTCGTCTTGTAATTATTGCCAGACGCCAGTGTGGCTAGAATGTGGCCGGAGCCTTGAGAAGTGGTGCCGACATTCGCAGATCCGCCGCGGGATACACAGAACCAAACACTCTCCAACAGCGAGCTCGACACGCTCGACGGTGAGCAGCCCGTTGCATGTACACTTTTTCCGTGACATCAACGACGTACAGCTGTCTCTTGTAATGCGCCATGCCAGGGTTGCCATTCCCATCAGACCCAGTCTACGCCCGAGAGAACTCCTTCGACCCGGGAGCCAGCACGCCACTCAGCAACGTTGACGATGTTCCCATCGACCCCGCCTTGAACGAGACTCCAATAGACCCCGCCATATTGGCGGAGGAGAAGGAGGGGGATGCGGAGGGACAAGTAAGTGTTTCAAGATTGATCGCAGCGTTGTGGCGAGGCACCAGAGACGCGTCGCGTCGCGTGTATGTAATGTGCAATAACATGTCCTCTCTCTGGCCTAGCCTCAGCAGTATCCAGCGGAGTCCTCTGAAGAGCACTCCAAGCACATGTCCGTCCACCTCGACCAGTACTCCCTCGGTCCTCAAGGGGATCCATTCGCCCCCCCTCCGCCCGCTTACTTCGTTCCCGAGGAACCCGTACACCCCCCTAAACCTGTGAAGAAGAAGAGGAAACCACGAAGAGAACCGGAATGCGGGTTTTGCCAGGGGAACGATGCGAAGAACAAGATCGGAGAGCCGGAGAGGATGGTCAGTTGCGACGAATGCGGAAGGAGCGGTACGCACCTATGCGCTTCATACATGTTCTAATCCCTTCATCTCGGGTCCGTTAGGTCACCCGTCCTGCATGCAACTTGACGAAATAAGTGAAAACATACATTTATACCCGTGGAAGTGTATGGAGTGTAAGAATTGTGAGATTTGTCAAGAGAAGGGGGACGATGTGCGTTGAGTGACCCTCTCAGTCTTCTTGAACTCACCACTTTAGATTGTCTAGAGCCGGATATTATTCTGTGACTTCTGCGACAGAGGTTGGTACACATCCTGTAGCATGATAGTCTTGCTCACCACAGGTTGCTAGGCTGGCATATGGACTGTCTTGACCCCCCACTGGCCGAAGAACCGCCAGGCAAATGGCATTGCCCTCTATGCCCACCTCTACCACCCGATTTCCCTGAAGAACCCACTACGCCTCAGCCCGATCCGAATCCTGACTACAGGGAGTCATCGGCTCCCTCCACCTCGTACTCAATACCAGATCATAAGGGTAAGGGCAAAGAGAACGGTATTGTCACGGACGACTCGGACATGGACGTGGACGTGGACGTGGACGGTGAAGAACATCTGCAGCCATCAAAGAGCAGGAAAAAAGCAGGGCGAAAATCCAAGGCGCGTCCTCGGGCTGACCAGGCAACGCCCGGCGGGCCGTCGTCGCGGTCAACTGGCAAGCGCATGCGTATCAAGATACCTACCTCTCCGGATCAGACTCCGACTCAGAGGCGAATGGTAGTGCGGTTGAGGCTACCGCCTCGCGACAAGGGCAAAGAGAAAGAGGACTCGGATGGAGAACCCCCGAAAGGACTTTTTGATGATGTCCTGAGCGTGGAAGAGAGGGATACTTCAAAGACATCCATAGAAGTCGGTGATAAAATACGATTTGAGAGAAGTCGTGCTTTGGCTGAGGTACGCCTTTGTCTGTGGTAAACTTGCTCGCAATTGCGGAGCTGATGCTTAAACGATGTTTAGGCAAAGCTTAATCCACCCAATCCTCCCATCTCGGAAGAACCACAGACTCCTATTGCCGGCCCCTCTTCGAGACCCCTACGCTCTACAATGAACCCCCGCTCGATGGCATTGTCTGCTCCGTCACCCGGGCCATCAGCCTCGCCAGCTCCGTCCACGCCTGCGACAGATTTGACCAAAGTGGACTCTTCTTCTAGGCCGCTACGAATACGAACCATCCGGTTTGGCGAGTACGACATACAGACCTGGTATGACGCGCCCTTCCCAGAAGAATATGCGAATATTTCGGACGGACGCTTGTGGATCTGCGAGTTCTGCCTGAAGTATATGAGAAGTCGCTTCCAAGCAGTGCGACATGCGGTGAGTTGTCTGTCGACCTCATATATGCGCCGACCTCACACCGTCGCCATAGACGAAGTGCAAGGCTCGACATCCGCCTGGGGACGAAATCTATCGAGACGGGTCGGTGTCCATCTTCGAGGTTGATGGTAGAAGAAACAAAGTAGGTCATGGCATGTATGACATCCCTGCCTCGCTAATACTCGTTCAGATATACTGCCAAAATCTCTGTCTCCTTTCGAAGATGTTTCTGGACCACAAGTCTCTTTTCTACGACGTGGAGCCTTTCTTGTTTTATGTCATTACAGAAGTAGATGACGTTGGCGCACGATTTGTCGGGTACTTCAGTAAAGAGAAGCATAGCCCGAAGGACTATAATGTCAGTTGCATAATGACCCTGCCTGTTCGCCAGCGGAGGGGGTGGGGAAACTTGCTGATAGACTTCAGTACGTCCGACATTGACCACATCGCTGGAATTGATGGCAATACTGACCCTTGTCCCATAGGTTACCTTTTATCCAAGAAGGAACGTCGTGTTGGTTCACCGGAGAAACCTCTGTCTAGTTTGGGAGCTCTAAGTTACAGAAACTACTGGACATTAGCTATCATGCAATACTTGAGGACTGCTCCGGACAACCCAAGACTGGAAGGTATGCGCTCGTGTTTGCTCCTGCGGAATCCAATTCTCAACCCGGCCCAGATATCAGTGCGGCCACGTCTATGACGCTGGAGGACATATATAATACCTTGGTGCAACACAAAATGATCACCATCAAAGAGCATACACCCCCCTCCCGACCAGCGCCCGGACAATCTATCAAGTTTATCCGCGGACGTAAGAACGGCGTCGCTCGGCGTCATCTACAGCGGACGCAAACCCAGGAGGAGGAAAAGCCGCATGGGCCATTCGCGCCACCTAAAGACTATATTATCTCATGGGATCACGAACAGGTTGATCGATACCTCAAGAACTGGGAATCGAAGGGTTACCTCCGACTCAAGCCGGAAAAGCTGAAATGGAGTCCTTTCCTTCTGACAAGGACGAAACACTCGCGAATATTCGGGGATCCCATGGAGCAGGACCCTGTGGCTGGTCCTTCCCTGGCCAAGGCTGAGCCTTTTCAGATGGATCTGGAATTGTCAAGACCGGCAGCGGGTCCTTCGACGCCTCGCATGGATGCTTTACGTGGGAGTGAGAACGTTCGCACGGAGTCGCCGGCGGCTGCTCTGTTCGATGGAGATGTGGAGGTAACAGATGCGCGATCAATTCCCGTCACGCCTTCGAATGCGCCTGCCCCTGTCCAAAACTCCTCCAGCCCGGTTCCGTCTGAAGATGAAGGTAGTCTCCGCCGGGGCCTTAGGTCGTTAGCGGTATCAACGCCGAAATCACCCACAGCTCGTAGCCTCCGTACTCGCGCCCAGTCTGCTCGAACCCCTGTTACTTCACCCGCGCTCTCTCGTACAAGGTCGGCACCTGCCAAGATTGCGAAGGTCAAGGATGTGACCAACGGCTCGACTATTTTGAGTGACGAAGCGCTTGCTGCGCAGCTTGCGCGAGAGGGTCTCCGTCAATTGCGGTCGAGGTCAGCGGCAAACGTGCTCCAAGACAGCGAGCGCAAACGCGCAGGCTCTATCTCATCTCCTAGGCCGGTTTCTCCTCGTAAGCGCCGCAGGATAGACTCCTCGCCCGAGCTGGACCTTCCCATGAATGGACAGAGCTCTGCCACAGACGTTCGTCTCGCAGCGCCTAACCCGCGGAATGCCAGACGGACGTCCACATTCCTGAATGGCAGCAGGACGATTCCCGAAGAAGATGCGCCGGCGCTTGCCACTCGTAACGAGCCCGACAAGAGGCCATCGCCAGCGGCCGACGTCAAGTCGGAAGATATGAGCACGCCGTCCACGGCAGTGGCGAGCCGTCATAGCGTTCCGAGCGAAGATACTAACGTGGAGATGGAATCGTCCGACCCGCCGGATAAGCAGAAAGGCTTTCATGACGATGTTCCGATGGCCAACCCGGATGATGGCACTACGAGCGACATTGATGCAGAGGGAGAGCTAGATGCGGAAGGAGACCCGGATGACGAGGCCTTGTAGTTCTAGTGATAGTTCACCCCTCACTTCTCACATATCGTATGTTATGGTTTTACTTTTGATAATTGCACTGTAGCCCACATGTTTTCTTCCTTTGTGTATCGATTCAGAGTAGTCCTTGCTTTCTGACCTATCATTATGCATATCCTCAACGCTCATTCCAGACTTCCAATTGAAGTATGTCTATCGCTACACCGATTATCGTACATGGTAGGTCGTGTTTACAGTTTAGCACTATGGTGATGATTGTCTTTATTACGTGTATGTATCAAGAATACGATATGCGCATACCTCACTCTTTCTTCGCATTCTCTAGATCAATACTCCTCTTTTCGTCGCCGCCCTTGACGCCCTTGTACTTTGGCATCGTGCTACAAACGTATCGTCAATATATCTGACATGAGTGGTATGCTTTTCGAGACTTACCCTGGCTGGTCCGATAATTCTTGCAGCAGTTCCTAGATACAGTCAGATTACTATTGATATGTTGTGCAATACAACTTGAGGAAAACCTACGCTTGTGCCCTTATGGCCCGACCATTTGGGTCTGGAATATTATAGTGAGCACAGTATCTCAAAACTTCAAGCGTTTACTCACATTCCATCAGGTACCTCCATCACTCTGTACATTAACTCAGTCAGCAACGGCTCCACCTATGAGCGTTGTCAAAACTGCAAGCTTACCTCTCGCTGTAGAATATGTGACAGCTGGGCTGGAAGTCCAGCGGTACCTTTCGATCCTTAAACTTAAAACTGCCCGGGTAAGCGAGGACGGTATTACGCCCTTCATCGAAGAGGGGAGAACGACATTGGTCACAAGACACCTGATACCATCAAGAGTCAGTGGGTTGCGTTGGTGTTCGGGGGCGGTGACTACAGACTTTACAAGGAACGTAGTGGCCCTCCGTGCGTCTACGGTGAGCCAGTCAGGTTGAGTGCTCAATCAGACGTGGCTGACATGACGTACAGTGCAGTGCTGAAGAAATGCAAGCTGTTCTTCTCATTCTTGACCAGACGAACAGAAGTCTGTCACCGAGATATACGTCATTGGATGTCCAGAGATCACATTCTTACGCGTACCTTCGGGAAGATAACCGCCCATTGGAACGGCGCACCTAAAGGAGGATGAAATAGCCGTTCTGCGTCGCACGTAAATGGCCGACGCACCGTGAAGGCTCTGGCATTGCCGACAGTGACAATGTTTGGCGTCTAGTGGGTTTCCATGGAATTCAAATACAACTGCGTGACAGACATGTCAGCAAAGGAATCGACGAGCGACCTGTATCAAGCGACGAACCATTGCCGCACCAGCACTGACTACTCAGCATTCGTCAACTCGTTTGTTCATGAGTGCTGATAACTAACATATTAGACTTGCCTCGTATAATGAGCCTCGAATTTATCCCCCTCTGACTTCCAGAAGTACGGCGGCTTGTTCATGAAATCCTTCTCGCCGTCACCGCCCTCCTGACTGGGAATAGTAGGCTGTCCCCTCCAACCAGTATCTGGCCAGGGCTTCTGCAATTCAGTCTTCTGACTGGGGTCGTCCGCAGGCGGAGGGTGAGGGATACCCGAGTGTTCGCCAGGCTTGTACTCGCCCTCAGCGTTCGGATGGATCTGAGGCATCTTGGACGCGTTTCTCGAAGCAATAAAGGGTCTTTGGCAAGTTCGTACTGCTCTTCTGGTTGCAGAGGTAAAGCGAGATGAAAGCATCGTACGGAACGCGCCCTTGTATGCGCCATTTTGTAGGACTGTCCATGTGACGTCAACTTCAATGGAGTCGATCCTTGCCGCCGGTCAAGTTCGTAAAAGCGTAGGCGTGGGAGACTACCACGGGGAAATACGAGGTTATTATTTGACACTATTTGCCTATTTGGCATGCATGACCGTGGGAACGTCGGTATGCCTTCAAAGGTCATGCGCCGCTTTGCCGCGTGCGCTCAAAGACACCACGGACGACGAGCGCGGGCCCCTCTACACATTTTCCACGACAATGTCGACGACAGTCCTCGAAGGACCAGTGCCGGGGCCTTCTACATCCAACCGACGCAGGCGAACTTCCCCAGAGGTCATCGATGTCGACGAGTTCGACGGCGACGACGTCCAAATCGTCGGCAACTCTAGGCCAGCCCAGCGTAGACGACTAGACTATGCAGAATGGGTGGCCGACAACGACGATGCGCAAGCTACTGCAGCCCGAGTACGCCGTCTGTCTCCCCGCCGCATCGCCAGTGCGTATATTTCCCAGACTTTGTACTTTCATAGCCAACTTCTCAGACTACGTTCTCTCTACAAAGGACAACGCTCTCGCGTCTTCTCACCCGCACCACGCCCTGTAGACAGATCAGTTCCGCCAGTCCCGCCACTTCCCCCTTATCTCGCCAGGGAGCATATGCCTCCAATGCGAATGAGACCCCCGCCGTTTCCTGGAGAGCCTGGCCCGGTTCGTCCCAGTGCCCAGCCTTTAGCTTTTGAAGCTAATATCAGCGCCCCCATCCGGCGCGTGCAGTCACCTCCGCCTGCTGCTGCCCCACCATCCCACCACCATCCCGTCATGGGTTTTGGTGGCGCCCTTCTCGCGCTTAATCGGCAGAATGCCGTTGCAGAGAATATTGCCGCCCAAAGACAGCAGGATACCTTACGACGAAGACAGCAGGCGATGGAAGCGCGGAGCAATAACTACCGGATGTCCTGGAATCTGCCCTCTCTGGCTCAGGCAACAGGATTCTTCGCTGACATGTTTCGCGGTTTTGCCCCTCATCCTCAGCGTCATCAGGACGGTCCTCTCATGGAAGAAGACCGTTTCCACGACTGGATGGACTTCATGGGAGGTTTGGGGTATGATGAGGACCAAGAAGCCTTCGATTTTCCCTGGGGAAGGGGACACGGCCCTTTCCCGCACCCATACCGTCGTGAACGACGAGCCGAGATCGACTACAAGCCGGAGTACACCCATCCTGGGAAGCCTGAGCCAGGGTTCTCGTTCGATTTCAATCCTCCCGCTCCTCCGTCCAAGTCAGTCATTGTCATAGACGACTCGCCTGGACCTAGCACAAGTGGGAGCTTGTCCGCGGAGGAGACGAGCAGTGTTCTGGTGTGTGCTCGCTGCTTGGATCCCCTAATCATGGGCAGTGGCTCCGAAACAAGCGAGGAGGCACAACGGAAGAGACGCATCTGGGCTTTACGATGCGGCCACATGCTGGATGGTAAATGCATCGAAGTGTTAATGAAGCCTGGACCGGAACGTCTACAGGATGAAGCGGAGCAAACGGCAGAAAAAGACAAAGGCAAGGCACCTGCCTCAGCTCCGTCAGAGGCATCGCCGCCGACGAAATACACAGGGAAGGGTAAGGCGAAGGCCACTCCCGTTCCAGATTCGAGTAGCGCAATCCAAGAAGATGCTGCATACAACACTGCCTCTTTTGTGCCTGTCGGGGATTCTGCCAGACCTGAAGCAGGAGCCGGTAGCACCTCTATACGCTCTCGACTTAGGAGTCATAATGCCCTGGCACCTGGACCTGAGGCCCCCGTCCCCACTAACACTGCTCCGCGCCGCGCTCACGCTGCTCCAGCAAGACCTATGCGACGTCTTCCTCGTCGGTCGCGAGCTGTGGGAACGGAGTCTACCGGCAATCCACCTGCGCCTGCACCCGCGCGTGGTAGAGGCAAAGGGAAGGCAAAGGCTCGACAGCCTGTCGTGGAACGCTTGTACGAGTGGACATGTCCGGTCGCTGGCTGTGGGAAAGTCCATGCGACTTTGTTGATAGACGGGAAGTGGACGGCGGATCCTGAGAGGGGTGTTATTGCATTGTATGTATAAACTATCAAATGGTGTCTTCAGCATTCTTCGCGCATCCTATACCGATGTAAGTGGCATTAGCGTTGGGAAATCCGCCGTTATTGACCGCGACGTCGCCCTTCCAGCCGACAATCTCAATGGGCCAGATTTCTATCCACAACGACTTCAACTTGCTTCTCTGCGTCGACTGAATTATTGCCTAAAAGCTAATTGTATCGATATTCTCTGATCGTCATCATCCCTTAATGTGCTTCTACAACATCCGTCACTGCCGCATGCTCATCGTGTTTTGCAATAAATGCATATTTATCTCACCAGACATGGTTAATGTTTGGTGTTTTTTTTTCTTTCTGTGTGGGCGCGCTCTGCGGAGGACCATTTCTACAACCATTACTCTACTCCTTGCGTCAATCCCGGGAGTATTGCATGAGAAAGAACCAAGACATCCTCACCGTTGAGTACTGAGTCCTCCGGCTATGCTCGCAGGGGGTATGATTCACACTGAAGGTCAGTCTGCACTCTCTTCGCTGGGAAGAAGCGTGTTCCAGTCCAGTTGTCCGTCGACAACCAGGATTTCTCATTCGGAACTCGTGGTCCCGGTTGTCGTTGACCAAGCGCTCCTACTCACCATCTGACCATAACCACGGGAGCCAAAGACTTGGGATTTGCGTGTCGTACGCATAAAATGCCTCTTTCTTCTGCCTCTTGTTGTACGACCTATCTACTAGAGCCGATCGCAATTGAGTTCACTGCACAATATTGAGGAGTCTAAAGAGTGGCTGCACAAGGTTATGGCGGCGGCGGGTCGATGTTGGAGATGACGCAACAAATGAGGTACGCTTGGCTGCGCGCACTGGCACCCCTGAAACATACCCGGCGGGGGAAGACGAGAAGGTGTAACTTCTCGTTTATGGTTGGTGATATCGATGTAGAAGCACTACCTTTCTCCAAAACTTCCAATATGGCTGAGTTGTCCTTGACGTCCTGCCGCGACATACCATCTCCAGGATGACGCTTGCGCAGTGGACGACGTTTCCTAGGGTGCCTGAGTGTGGCTCACGCTGAGATACATACAAGATCCGACCGTTGGTTAAATCGTCATTTCACTTTTGGCTTGTATGGCGATGGCGTACCGCCGGCACCGCACAACGAGGTCAGATCTGATCGGGCGTCCCCGCCGCCTGTCGTCTCCCCATACGGGGTAGAATACAAGCTAACAAATTTTGCGATAACCGGCGGTTTCATTATGTTGACTTCGTGGAGAACATGATGTCACGTACGTCCTTGGAGTGCACTATCGTTGCCGCACTTGGCGGCTCAACGTCACCCCAAGAAGGGGGTACACTGATGCCCCCATGCCTTGGACACATAAAAGCTGCGGTGGTCAAAGTGTCCGACTTCCATTCAACAACTTACCCTATCCCAGTTCGACGCCCAAGATGCTCTCGCAAACTTTCCGCCGTACGCTCGCCACTGCTGCCGCAAACAGCTCACGACGAGCGAACGGTGTGGCCCTTGTGACAGGTGCCGGACAAGGTGCGTGATTAGGCAGTCTGTATACGGAGCAAGAGTGGCTGATCAAGAACTTCAAACAGGGATTGGGAAGGCCATCGCTACTCGCCTAGCCTCAGATGGCTTCCACATCGCATTGAACGATATTCCCATGAATGAAGAGAAACTCGACGGTGTCGCCAAAGAGATTCATGGACTCAGCGGCCGGAAGACCACCAAAGTACTGGCCGACGTCTCGAAAGAACGTGATGTGAAGCAGATGTTCGATAATACTGTGAAGGACCTCGGCGGCCTCGACGTCATGGTCGCTAACGCGGGAATCGCAATCATTGCCCCGCTACACGACAGTGAGTATACACTGCCGGGATGATAATAAGGCTGGCTGAAGCAATTTATCCGTGAGCCAGCTACTGTGGAGATGTGGGACAAGACGTTTGCCATCAACTGCAGGGGGGTTATGCTCTGCTACAAACACGCCGCGGAGGTCATGAAGAAGCAAGGGCGTGGGGGCCGTATCATAGGCGCTTGCTCGATAGCAGGCAAGAGAGGTGATCCGGACTCCGGAGCATACTGCGCCTCGAAGTTTGCTGTTCGCGGTTTGTCCCAGACCGCGGCGCTTGAGCTTGCGCCGTTTGGAATCAACGTGAACTGTTATGCGCCGGGGGCTATCCAAACGGATTTGTGTAAGTGGCACGAACTCATCAGCAATACCTTAGGGTTAATGAGAGATCCTTTCTAGTGGAAGATATCGATAGAGTTTTCACGGAAACGGAGAAAGAAGCGAGGGGTAGGTGGCTGCAAAAGGTAGGCATCCCGCTACGACGGTCGATTTGTACGGATTGACGTCGCCAACCTCGCAGCGAGCTGTTGGCGTCCCCCTAGGAAGGCTAGGTCAGCCCACCGATGTGGCAAGTATAGTATCGTTCCTGGCAGGGCCCGACTCCACATTCGTGACAGGTATGTCCGCCGCGGCTCAGTTCCAATTCAGCAGTGTTGATTGTATCTGTTGTAGGACAAACCATCACAGTAGACGGAGGCACCCTCTTCGACTAGACGATAGACCAAGAAGTCGCGGCGGACACGTTCAGGCTCAGTTCCATCAAGCAAGGACCCGGAATGTACACTGCACTGTATACTAGATTAACATAGCGCATCATAATAACAGAGCACAACACGGCAAGCTGAACTCACCACTATTGCAGACATCGAGTAAGGTTGGGCCTACGGAATGCTATACGCAAGCCAGGCATCCCCAGTCACATCGTCACCACCAACCCATTTGCTTACAAAGGAGGCGACAGTATTCTTCACCAGCCACCCGAAGAGAATTATTAGCGTCGTGAAAAAAGGATGACAATCGAGCACCACTGAAGTTTGTCAGCCGAAAGCGAGACTGGAAGACTAGAATCGAGTCTCACCCCGCAAACCAAAACCAGCCGCCATACCCCCTAGTACATTTCTGATCACCCAGTCGCGATCAAGCTTGTCTTCGTCGAAGATCTGTAACGCAGCGGTGATAACCGGCTGATCCGAAGAACAGTACCCAGGGCTTGTATGGGCTTCAGAGCAATCGATCGAGTTACTATCGCCTGCGACAGGGCGCCAGACCGACAGTAGCAGGAGCAAGAAAAGCTTGGTAAGAGAAGAATAGAGTAGGGTCAGGGGAACGTGCGATAGTCTGCAAGGAATAGTCGTCAAGGAAGGACATCCAAGACTTCCGACGGACGCACCGAAATTGCTGGCGTATCCCGGATGCTGTAGCACCTGAACGCCTTAGGGCGCGCCATCCGTCGACACATTTCAAACAGACCAAGCAAGCTGCCAGGATTCCCAGATGGAAAGCCAGTGTTTCTGCGACGCGGGTCAGTAAGTTCCACATAGAACTTCAGATACCATACCTATGAGGCAGCCTACGAATATCCTACAGAATGATATGCATGACTCTCGAGACCACGAACCCAGATCAGCGGAAGCCAGAGCTTTCTCCGGGTCTGTATGCGCAAAGAATTGATGAAGATGAACGCAAAAGCAATACGCTATGACTGACGCAGATGAGCCCAGCGAATGACTACGGACGCGATGTCATAACGTCAATAAACCGAAGTATGTAATGCACGTACTTGCGTCGACGAGTAAGAGAGCGCCCCCAAGCTTATATATGAGCATTTGTCTGGCCTGCGTCGGTACTCAAGAGTCCGCACCCGGGCTGCAGGAGAAATAACTATCTCACCAGCTCATGCTGCGAGTCATGCAATGTGGCATCTAAGAGATCATTCTCTGCAGCAGCATCTCGTCCTTTGGCCACCTCGGGATCGATTGCTGCAGTCATCGCGTCTACATTTCCCTCGCGCCTCTTCTTGGCTTTCCTAGCCCCAGTACCTCGGTTGAACAGGAGATGTCGGAAGACATCTCTCTTAAGCAATATGAGGTCAAGTATCAGGGTCAGTTCGTCGTGTTCAACATAAGGATCAGCGAAGGCATGGCAAGCCGGCTGGGCCCCTAATCAGCGTAGCCCAGCTTGTAAGGATGCGTACGAACACATTGCTCCAGTCTGAAATTATAGGCAGATTCATAGACAGTGTACAAATACGCCACTGGATGCGTGCAGGTTGTGCATACGGGCATGACGGCAAGACTACCATTTCATAGCGTGGTAGAGAGCCGATAGAGAGACAGGCGTTGAAGCGACAACTTGAAGCTGGTCACGGCGTAACAGACGCGACAAGGCCTGCCCTTCATAAACCACGTGACACATACCTCGGAGTCGCGAGCCACGACTCCCTCGCTTGTATACACTTCAGTCGCGACACCGCACCCAGGACACCTGACGACATGGCATCAAGGCGGGGAAACAAGTCTCACAAGGTACGCCGCGCTGGATGGTACATAGTATCCTGAACTCACCTCTGGTCCAGGTTCCTGGCGTCAAACTCAGACCAGCTCAAGAAACTCGGAGCAAAGTCAACATCCCAGACGATGACTCCTTCATGCAGGATGATGATGCCGAAGAGAACACACAGTTCGTGGACATGGTTTTTAGGCCATTTAGAGGACTCGTTATATGTGCTACCGGTGTACCGGACAAGGTTAGTCGCGGTTATCTGCATCTCCTGCGGTCTGACAATAGTCTTCAGACAGCTCTCTTCAAGAAAGCCCTGGAACTAGGCGCCATGTCTACTCAGGACTTTACTGACCGGGTCACTCATCTCGTTGCCGCGACACCCCAGGGTGCAAAGTATCATTGCGCCGTCCAACGCAAGATTCCGATCATGAAGCCCGAGTGGATATTGGATAGCTATGACATATGGCTTCATGGAGACGACGTGGATGTGGAGGAGGTGAGTCTACTTGATCTTCATATGTGACTTCTGGAGTGGTATACCACGGAACTTCCGTCCTCAAATGGCCCCCGCGTTTCTGGTTCTCGAGCTTATGACACCATATGTACTTATTCACATACAGAGCATGAGGACCCATCGGATGCCGATTTTCACTAATGTCACAATAACACTCTCTGGCATCGACGATGTGGGACACAGGGCACAGCTGCAGAAACTCGTCAAGAAAGAAGGAGGTAAGGAGCAGATAGCATCGCATAATAAATTACTGAACTCTCGTAGGATCCTACGTGAAGGACCTGACCCGGATCACCAAAGTGACACATCTCCTCTGTGCTGGAGACGACATCACCGATAAGATGCGTTACGCTGAAAAGTTCAACAGTAAAGAGGGAGCAAATATAAAGATCGTTTGGGAAGAGTGGTTCTGGGACTCCTTGGAATTTGGTGGTGCGCCAACCCAGTCCGCTGGCTCTGCGGAAACGCCTGAGCTCACGTTTGCAGGCCAATTTGACGAAGAGCCCTACCGGGTCACTCATCCCAGGCCAGAGAAACGCAAATCCTCGCCAGAGCGTAAGTGATGGGTAATGCGTTTCTCTCTGGAACTACTGTCTGATTGGCAGGTCTCGCAGCATCATCGCCTCCCCCAAGCTCTGAACCGATGTCCGAAACTCATGAAGCCCCACTACAAAAATCCAATTCTAAGACAAACGCGCCTAATATCTGCCAAGACGATGAAGAGGAAGAGGAGATGGCGCAAGTTAAACGAGTTCATTCTGATACTTTACAAATATGGCAGAGCCTGTTGAAGCCTAGAGGATTTCAGATCGTGGAAGGAAAACTTCTCCGAAGTCCCTCCAAGTCCCAATCTCGTGCCGATGCGGTCAACGTGCTAGAAAACCAAATGCCCTTGCGAGAAGAAAATCATTTACCGCATAAGTCCGCGGCCAAGACTGGCAAGAGTATTCTCTCCGGTTTTAGGCGATCCGAATCCTTCGCGCATTTGCAGACTGCTGGAGCAGGCCCCAGTGGGGCCAATGCAGCCAGCAGATTATTCAAGCGTATTCCCTCCTCGGCACTTCGACCTCACTCGTCGTTTTTACAAGGGCAACCTACCCCTTTACAGCGAGTGAACCCTGTGTCAGAAACAGGCGGAGACAGAGATGCGACTGAGCACAGTCCCGCCGTATCAACGGCCAATGCTGGAGGCAAACATATGTTTACCGGCGCCAAGTTCAAGCTGCTGGGTGAAGCCCGCGCACCGAACGTACGCAGCGCAGTTGAGGATTACGGCGGTCGTGTGCTGAGCGCCGAGGACGAAGACGAGGCCGATTTCATCATTGTTAGATTAATCAGGTTCGCCCTTATTCTTGCTGCAACGCCGGTGAGATGTCATTTGATAACACATCACAGTGGCAGCAATTTCTATAAGCAGGAAACCGACACTGTTGAGAGGGCTAAGTATAGGACCGAGTGCTGGCTGGAACGTTGCATATACGAAGAACGTGTTTGTGCGCCAGACGAGAAAGTGGTATTTACGCCTCTTAAGATCGACATTCCCGTAGTTGGTATGTCAGTTACCGTCCTTACTATCCGCTGTTGCTGAACTCACGGATTATAGGCGCGGACCAGATAAATTTAAGTTTTTCAGGACTGGAGGAGTCAGACGCTTGTTGGGTGCGGAGACTCGTGCGCGCACTTGGTATTGGAATACCCTGCAGTAATAAGATGGTCTACTGACGCACCACTGCTACAGGCATCAATTTAGCTTTGAATTTTTCGCGGCGTTCTACTCACCTACTGTGTCCGTCCGCTATCGGACCTAAGTATGAAAAGGCCCTAGAATGGGGCATACCGGTTGTTGGAATGGAATGGTTAGAGCGTATCGGCCGAAGCGGGATCATTTTCGAGGTTCCTGTCTCCGAGCTTACTGGCCGAAGCGAGAACCAAGCAATAGTGCATGTTCTAGATGTCAAAGGGAAGGGTAAAGCCAAGGAAGTCGAATATGCTCCTGACCTTAGGATCACCGATATCACAAACAGTAAGCCGTCTTGTTTCACTGGTACTGGTGTTGGTTATTAACAATCCCGCCTTAGGCGCGTCTTCAACTTCTTCCAACAGCCAGTCAGTGCCCAGACGCGTGGCTACGGATGATGTGATAGGTCGGCTTCATGAAGAATCAATGGCTGTAGATGTGAATCCTCCCGATGTCTTCCACGTCGAAGGAGCAGGAGACACATTCGGCGAGCCAGCCATGTTGCAAGGGCATCCTGTCAAGTCGGACCATCGACAGCAATCTGTGCACGAGCATGCTCCTGTGACACCTCACTGCAGTGAAGACCAGCTGATGGAGGTCCCCGATCGCAACGATGACCAAGCGGAGGATGCAGCGAAGGGACAAACTATTCCTTCCTCCAATACACCGTCGCCGCTCAAAAATCCCCGGAGCAGTAGCATGCCCATTTCCCCAGTTAAACCCTCGCCCACAGCCGAAGCGACCAGGGCGCTGCAGGAACGACTGACCTCTCTTCTGGGCAAGCGCCCTTCGGAGGAGGAAGAGACTCTCGCAGGCGGTATCGTAAGGCATGGAAAGAGAGTTAGGCCCCCATCACGGTCGAAGGTATTCTCTATTCTTATATACTTCAACGTCATACTAAGTCGTGTTTTCAGCGGCCACAGTCTCGCCAAAACTCGGGAGAACTTCCATTTCCCCGGGTTGCCTCACCTGCACCCTCGGACCCTGCTTTCAATCTTGCGCTGGCGCGACCCTTCGATGAGACAGTACTCTCTGAAGAGAATACTCGCCCTTCAGACGAGAGTATCCGCGTTACCTATGAGGATCCGGCGCAGAGAGCGGAGCAGAGGAGACTAATGAGCTTACTGGGTGGGGTCGACAATCAGAATCATACGTCCGACGAGGCTACGGATGACGTGCCTGCAAATGTCCGGCCGAAGAAAAGGAATCTTGTGCGACGGAGTGGAGGAACAAGAGTGGCTGGGTTCTAGACCTACACCGCTGGATATTTGGCGCATGCACGCATGGCATCTGCAAAGTTGCTTCGAGATTTGGATACTGTGATTTTGCTTTCTGTAGTAATGTATCGTACGTTTAGCAAGCCCGGGCATGGGAAGTTGTAATATGTACAAAGCTGCAAGATCGTGCATTCTCTGCGGCCACACATCGCAGGTGGCGGGACATTCACTGCTTATCCCCAGTGGAAATCGACAATATTTTCGTATTTTTAGATACTTTAAATATATTTGCATATGTTTACCTGTATATTTTGGAGGCCACAGACTGCTGAATGACACTTGCATGACACTCCCTCGACCTACTCTACCTGCATCAGGTGTGCGTCATACGGGGACGCGATGCTGTCGAGTCACTCGAGTGCGTCGCGTGAGCGCATGCCTCGCGTGTCGCCTGCGTGAGCGCGTCGGCCGCGTCGGATTGAATCGCGGACTCTACCGCGTTCAAGTTGTTGGTGTATATTTAGCTGCAGTGATCGCGGTATGACATCACTTGCCGCTCTCGCGCGATTCATAAAGTCGTCGCGTCGCAGTAAAACGTTTGCACGCACTCTCTTCTTAACCACAAGGTATCCCCTTTGCACTCTGAATTATTAACCAATATGACTTGTCTGTCTTAGGCGGTATTCTCAAGGCAGGGGGCACGTTGCGGAACGCACAAGAATGTAGAGATATAGTGAGTAATTGTTAGTTGCATCACAAAATTTTAATATTCTGACTTTAATATCAACGCAGGAGGCGATCATGAGGACAGGTTGACTAGGTATGTCCCCATATGGAACGGGAGACAGGTCGCGCAGGCAAACTGGAATATGTGCGGGTGGGGGGGGGCGGGTAGAGATGGTGGAAGTGGGTATCGGCGACGAGAGGTGCGAAGCGGGCGGGACGTGCGATTGCCGGGGGACCGGCAGAACAGACGGGCGAGGTGGGGGTCAGAACGACACAACGGAAAAGGTAGAAAATTACAGTAATATGTGTAAATACAACGGGATGGGCTTGCGAGGGGGCAATAGCGCTTATCCCCTACCCTCGTTTCTGCATTGACCACGGGAGTCCAACTATATCTCATGGCAAGCACTCAGGGCGACCCACCACACATAGCGAAGCAGTCTTTGAGAGTGTGTATATGATCTCGATCCCCTATATTCTTGCGTCTGAAATCCCTAAGTGTAACTACTGCTATGCCAGTCGCGAAGTAAAGCGATTGCAAAAGTGTTCAAGATGCAAGGCTAGTCAGCATATCCATCTTAGCTGTACTACGTTACGACCAATGCATGCGATATACAGGCCATGGCGTATTGTTCAAAGGAGTGTCAGAAAGCGGATTGGAAGGTGGGTGGCAAATGCTTGATCGAAGGCGGTGTGCCCTCTAATGAGCTTCGCATTCTCAAGTCGCACAAACAGGCATGCTCGAACAATAATAATCTGGCTAAGGCCCTTAAAGAACATGCCGACACTCCTTTGGGAATTCTAGAATCCCTGATCCTCCCAGACGGCATCTCCTTATACGAGCTTGACAAACGTCTCGAGAAATGGGTCAAGTTTCATTCAAACCTGATGATGTGGGCGACCGTCAATGCTCTGGATCTGTATTCAGATATCTCTCTCAGTCGGAAGCAGGTCCTCTATATCAAGCTTGAGGCCCGTAGGGACCACGATGGTTCACCGGGCAAGTATTTCCGAGCGACAGACGCATACCCAGTGGACGTTGAGGACGCCAAGACCTGGCCTGCCCCCTGGCCTGAGTCACTTGACCAGGTGCGACAGCTGCAGGATGAGAGTGAGAGCATGAATAGGGGATCGTGCGCTGCAGCTATGGTGGAGTGTAAACAGCTCGCTGTTCAGACAGTCCCTTTCGGCTCTCTGAAGAACCTCAAGGGTCCGCGGCTTCTCAACTGGAAGGAGGAGTTGCTGCGCGATATTGAGAATGGCATTCAGCCGCACAAGTATCGTCGATAACCGTGTATGTGCCCGCGGACTCGTATGCTACGACTTGCATGGGTTTGCATCATCCGTTGTACTGCCCTATGATGATTTTACTTCTGCATTCTCCTCTACGTATCCTTCCTTCCTAGCTTGGCCTGTTCCTCTCCCCTCAATAACAGCACGCGGAATCAATATATTCGCATTCCCTGAACATTTCTCCCCACCGCTGATGTTGTATCTGTCTATAGTCAGCTGCGCTTCTGCATGCAGGATCGCTCTCAGGCTGCAGATAAGAATAGGGATGTCTTACTGGAATGAGATTGGTGGGAATCAAATGGTGGAATATCAAGAACCACCGAGCCCACGCTGTCTCTTTCAGCCGTTCGCAAGGTGAATATTTGCGATCGTGACAAATAAAGTGAGTGGTGAAGTTCGTCGTGAGCCGAAAACCACTGACACCTTCGGTTCAGCATTGCTTAGGAGGTGTGGATCTAAGACGCCAGGGGCATGGTTCGAGACAACCCCCGATATGCGTTCAGTTGCAGCGCTTTCTCTCCTCATACGTTTCTCATCATCGAAACGCATGATGTTTACTCGGAGCATCCTTATATCTACGCTATTCTTCGGCCTGAAACGAACACGATACTCCTAATCGACACCGGTTGCGGAGGGGTTTCTTCTCGACCAGATGTCGAAGTAAAGGTGCTCAGAGATTTTCTGGAGACCGTGGACATTCCAAGTAACCATGATCGGCCGCTGAATGATGGGGGCCGTTTCGGATATATCGTTGCTCTCAGTCATTGCCACTATGATCATATCTGTAAGTTCAATCTCAACGAGTTATAGAAGATTGCTAAACGAACACACTCTTGCTGTGTTTTAACCATTATTCCTGATAGTGGGCATTGAGCCGTTCTGCGTTGGCTCCAATGGCGCCGCAAGGATCGTCGCTTCGTCATATGACCCTCATTTTCTCTCCCCCACCCACCTCCCTGAGCATTCTCTGTGCAACTTTCTGCATATCCGCTTGCCACGTTATACGCCAGTCTTGGTTCCGCACTTCCACCGCATCGCTGCCCCTTCTACAAGTGACGGACTACAGGACCTCGGATTCACTGTTCTTCACACACCCGGGCACACGCCCGACTCTCTCGCTATCTGGGACGAGAAAGAGAGCGTAATATACATAGGAGATACGCTCTATGAGGAAGAGCCCATTATCTTTCCCAATGAAGGCTCGATTCGAGACTGGCTGGACAGTGTGGATTTCCTGATACTTTTTATCAAAGATCGACAAGTCGGGCAACCCAGGGGAACAGTTATCCGCGTCAGTTGCGGACATGCGACAGCTTTCAAAGAGGCTCTTCCAGTCTTGCAGGGCGCCAAAGCTTTCATTGAAGCCGTCGTCTCTGGCAGGGAGCAAGCGAGGACAAGGCGGTTTAAGAGAGGCGAGGTTAACGCGGAGTACGGTCAAGTTGGAGATAGGTTCAGATTAATCTGTCCGGAGAGGTTGGTGAAAGAAGCAAGCGGTGCACTGCGATAAGGAGGTCGCTTTGTGTTTCTGCCCTTTCAAGCTATGTCCCCGTGCCTTTGCTGAATCCGAGCAGAGATTCAGTGCTCTCGTACATCCTGAATCTGTGAATGGCATGACTCATCGGATGGTTGTTATACAGCATACTATAAATTCGGGGTACGCAACCTATACCCGACATATCTATGCGCTCTTAGATTGATTGCTGGAAGACTTCTTGACAACCGGTCCCTCAGTCCTCATAGACCGCATATCTTTGCTTCCTGGGCCATCCGGACTTCCACCCGTTGCTCCGGTGGCTTCGTTGTTCTTCCTCTGGCGCTTTCCGTAGTCCCCTTGGCCTACTCCTTTTGTCGAGTTTCCGTCTTGTTCGTCCATTTCTCCTCTATCCTAGGTGCTCCCGTGTCCGATTTATCCCCGGCAGGCTTCTTCCTTACGGATTTGCTTGCTTGAGGTATGGAGTCCCGCGTTCTGGATCCCGTCTTGCCTTGCGTTGGCTCCGACGCGGACTCTGTACCTGACTTATCAGTTTTCGGATTCCCCGCAGCTATGGATGTATTGTGTTCGTTCTCCGCTGCCGCCTGCCCAGAACCATGTTTGCGATCATCTGTCGGATACTCCTGACGGTCTCCTTTGGTCCTGAGTTTCGTGTCCGCCTTGGCTTGCTCCTTGCCTGATGTCTCTAATACCCTCTTCGCCTTTGTGCCTTTTGAATTCTTCACTCCAGCCTGTGGTTTGGGGGCAGCTGGACCGGAGGGTTTTGTTTCAGTCTTCGACGAAGCCTCAGCAGCTTGTTCAGCCCGCCGGCGTTGTGGCGCTTTATCTGACTCCTTATCTTTGGATCCGCTCTCCTTTGACGTATCGGCGCCAGGGGCAGGCTTTTTGTTCGCTCCCTCTACTTGGCTACTCGACCTCTTCTCAGGTGCGACTGAAGAGCTCCTTCCTCGCCTTGCCTGGCCCTGCTTCCTGGGCGCGTCCTTGGTATGACCACTGCCACCACCCACCGCCCCGCGTTCTATTTTGTGAACAATGGTCCCGCCTTCCGCCTGGTATGATTCTGAGTAAGAGCTCGATGACGAGGAGAAAATTATGGATGGAGCATGTGGATATGGTAGTATCACCGGCGGCGGCGACAGTGCATGAATTGGACCCTGTAACAGTGGGAATAGCTGCATGTATCCGCTCTGCCATGGATCCGCAACAGCCGTATATGAAGGCGACGCGGGTGTCAGTGCTATGCTAGGTGGATACCACCGTGCCGAAGCGTGCGCATGCCATGGCCAGGGGCTCGGATGCGGCTTAGACTGGCCCGGGTCTGCGTGCATGCTAGCCGGTCTTGGAGGTGGGATGACTGGCGTTATTTTTCCGTTAACATGCGATGGCACTCTTAACGTGGGGTCGCTCGTTCTCTGTAGAAAACAATGCAGGCGTATTGAGCGCCCTCAGTATGAGGATAAAGCCAAGGATCACTTACTTTCCTAGGCTTACGGTCGCTATGTCGCCTTTCGGGGTCATGAAAGTCGCCTTTCACTTGGCTGAGAGTGCTACTTTCCTGACCCTTATTCTCGGTTCTATTTGTTCGCAGCTCTTGAAGAACCTCAGCAACTGCCTGGTTCAGGTCTCGTAACAATGCCGTTTGCTCGTATTGGTTCATTCCGGAGGCTACGGACTCTTCCAACTATGATGACCAAATGAATCAAGGAAGGCAACTTTATGACCGATGAAATGCTAACCTGGAAAGCCTCGACCAAGCTGCTAAGCCTCTGCTTGACTTCTTTGATTGTTCTCTTCAACTTCTGTCCTTGGAATCGCAATATGATCTGCAGATTGGCATTGGGCCGTGCCTTCAGCTTGAGGATCTGTTTACACTTTGTTGATAACGGTTCCATCTCTCTTTTCGATTGGAAAGCACAATAGTGAGTGACCACTCCAGGACCCCACAATCGATATTCTACTCACGCCTGAAGATCCACTAAGCGCTGGCGTAAATCTGGATGAACTCTCTGCGATTCGCATTTTTTCACCAGGGTCTCCACGCTGTCCCACATATCCAAGACTTCTTGACAGAGGTCTTCAGCATTCCCGAAGTCTTCATCCACCTGGATAATGAGTCGTTGACACGAGACGGTCTCCAAGGGCTACATGTGAGCACCCACCTCATCAACGGCATTCTTGCCCTTGATGATCAGCTTAACTGCACTGTTCAGGATACCGAAGTCCATGCGATACTCGAGGCGATCCCTTCAAGGATAGTAAGGGTCGTGTGCTTTGAGCGAGCGAGACAGATAAACCCGTGGTGTCATAGCCTCGGCGCTTGGTACACATCGTAAACGATTTGCTGTACCACGAACAGTTCGGAACTATTGGGCTAGCCTTAGGCGCTGTGCTGCTGACCGTACTCAGGCTCGCGGTTGGGGTTGACAAGTGCGAATAACTGATTAATACCGGGAGACATTCCCCAGAGTTGGCTTTTCTGAATTGTGAACCGCGCGCATTGCCCAGAGTGATTGCATGCAGATATTCATGGTGGATCTGCACGAACTTGGGAGGCAATGTCGGACAAATCGATCTAATCTAAGCGGCGGGCTGAACCGGTACCGAATGCCGTAAGTTCGAATGGACATGAACAACACGGGGACTTGTTTCCTGCCTCGAGGACGCAGACCGTGTCACTCAGCCTTGCGCTACCCCCACAGCTATCTACTGGCGCCCCCATCCTCTCCGCATCCGTCTTATGACTATTCTCTTCGCCAACCGTAGGACGACCGGCTTCGGTGAGATCGGAGCGGTCGGCGAGGTTATGGTTGGATCAACGTCTTGACGCGATCTTCACCAGTGACGGTCCTCATTCTCTCTGCGGTTGTGTTGGGCATTTCAGCCTACTTTGGGCACGAGTTTTTGCCAAATCATGCAGGTGGGTCCCGACTTGTTTATCGCATTGCAACCTGATCTGACTGGTGATCTGCCTCCGAAATATCTGCATAAAAGCGGACATTACGATTTTCTCCCTGGTTGTGTCGTCCTTGACCATCCTAGTGCTCATTGTGCTGTGAGTCGTCGTCCCTATTACGTGCTGTCCGAGGGATCTAACATGATCAATGCCGTTCTTCGCTATTCTCGATCATGGCACGATCTCGATCGTACCTCAGACTAGTATGGTCTCAACCTCGGATTGAAGCGTTCTGGTTGTTCGTGCTGGCAGTCTTATGGCTAGGTACTGTCGTTGTTTCCTATGTTTTATCATCAAGTGCTGACCATGCTTGGTTGCATATTGATATTGCAGCCATGGGCGCGTGGTATGAGTGAGTGGGCAGGTGTACTCGCATGGTATGAGCCTAGAACTTAAATTCCACCGTGATCTAGCGACCTACAAGGGCATACTGATTGCTCTGCCTTGACTGATGCTCTACGAACCACCACGAATACTGGAACAAGTGAGTCGTAGGGTTGTCGGTGCGGTTCATATCGCTTAGTCGCGCTTCCAGTCTCCTCACGAGCATACTGCTACGAAACAAAAGTGGTGGAAGCATTCTCATGGATGACCTTCATCCTTCGTGAGTACTTCTCCCCCTGGTACTAGACTCCGCTAACGTCTTTCTCGTAGTCGCTGTCTACCTAATAATTCTCATCGCATTGACCGGTCGTTCACAAGTGCTAGGCAGACCCTACGCCTGGCAAGAGCCCATCATCGAGCTTCCCTGGTTTGGCGAGTACCCGGGCTACCCAGGGCCCTACCAATACTCCGACGGCTACGCGCAGAACGGCCAGATGATGCCTGGCTACGGCCAACCGACGTATGTGTACCCTGGCATGATGGGGGGCGGACAAATGCCCTATGTCATCAGGCAGAATCCCGGCGAGTCGATCGTCATCCAGCCGGGCATGAACGGGGGTGCGCCTTTTGTGCAGCAGGTGCAAGCATAGGCAAAGTGCGATGCCAGACTTTACTACGGAATTCACGAGTCCTTTTGTGAGATGCATTGATTGTACGTTTATTGTAGGAAACCCTCCATGTAACAGCTTAACGGAATGCTCGCCTGCTGCCATCCTGTTGTCGTACGTGTACTGTAGCTGTGTAGTGTAGAAATGCATGGCATGACTTTCCCAAAAATGGAGGGACGCGTGTCCCGATCGGCCACCATCAATTGGGTGGGGGCACCCCATGCGCCCAACGGGTATGCACCTGTATGCACGCCGTGTTGCTGAGCCAGAAGTAGGGAGTTAGGGACTATGTGGCTTAGAAGCTGGGGCAAGAAGCGGGACTCGGTGCCGAACTCGTGTGACAGTCGGCGAATGTGACAGGGCGGCCGTCACACCCGACCGACAATAGGTTCGCCGTGTTTAGTTTTTGTTCACCTTCATTGCCGTCAACGGCTTTTGTTATCGAAATATAAAGTGCCAGCATGATATTGAAGCCCCTCGATACCTGTCCCTGGTCTACTCTGTCTAACGCGCTGGTCGCTTATTTTTACGAAGCTCTCTTGAACACCTACGACATTTATACCCTTTCATATACCCGCCACACTTGCTCGTGCTCACGACTATACGCTCCAATAATTTCACCAAAAGTCTTCTTGATTGCATAGGACATGATTTACAATATCATCTTAACACTCACGCTCACCAGCCTAGCTGGTCTCGCTGCTGGCCATGCGGGTACGCCAACTTTCACTGCTTACCCTCGGAGAACCTCGCACCTCATCACACTGGGACTCTCCAGCCCCTTTCCACCCCTCGATGTGGGGATTTAATGTCACTGACAAGACCTACTCGTATGACAACCGACCCGTCTCTCCCTTGATGGCGATGACCTTCGACCAGTGGTGGTTTCATGGCCACCTGGACCATCCGCCGCACCCAGAAGACGTGTTCGAGCTTCCTGCGGGCAAGCCTGCCACTATGGAAATTGCCTGCACGAAGTCCGCCACGTCCTACTTTGCTTCCTCCGAAGGCGGGAATATACAGAACGGGAACGATCCCTGTCCGGGGAGCCCTCCCTCGGAGTACCACACGACTGGCATCAGCGATGTAAAAGGGTAAGTTGATAACCGCGGTTGTCTTTCTAGATCCTTACATTCTGCGCGCAAAATTTAGCTGTTCCCTCGCTATCGCGTACAAGAGCAACGTCTCCGACGTACAGCCGGAGGACTTCGCCGTCTTCAGCGTAAATCAGACATGCGTTTGGAACAGGTTTACGGACTTCCAAGTCCCTGAGCGCATGCCACCCTGTCCGCCTGGCGGTTGTATCTGTGCATGGTTCTGGATACATTCCGTATGTCGTCGTATGCCGGTGAGGATGCCTCATATTTACTTATTTCATCCCCACAGCCCGACAGCGGCGGTGAACAGAGTAGGTGGCCTATCTTTCGAAAGCATAAGTTATGCTGACATACGTTCCAGATTATATGAACGGATTCCAATGTAACGTCACTGATGCCAAATCCACCGTCCCTCTCGCGAAGCCACAGGTCCCCCGCCGCTGTGGCGCGGACCCAACCAACGGCAAGATGGAAGCATCTCCAGGCAATTGCACCTACGGCGCGAAACAGCCGTTTTACTGGTTCCAGAAGGAGAGTAACAACGTCAGTAAACTTGCTTTATCCCTAAGCTGTGAAGCGCAACTGAAGCTGTTGGGGCGGACAGATGTTCGAAGGGACCTACTCGCCACCGTTCTATACGGACCTGTACAACTTTAAGGATGGCGCTCAAGATGATATTTTCATAGACTCGTACATATCGCTTCCCCCACCCAGCCCCAACGCATCTCTGCCCATCCTCAATTCCAATCCCGGAAGCCAGAGCGCCAATACAAGCATTAGTGGAGCTCCGACTGCCAGTGCCAGCCAGGTAAGCACAGCAACGACAAATGCAACTGCTGGCTCGTCGCCGTCGGTTATTACAGTGATGACGACGTCCACGGCTATTGTCCATGTGACAAGCACAGTGCTCGTTACTGCATCTGCGCCAGTCTCCTCTTCGTCTTCATCTTCTTTTGCAAGTGCATCGCTCACCAGTGCCTCTGTATCTACCTCTGCCTCCGCGTCTGTGCCGATCCCCCCTTCCACGTTCACGACCATCTTACTCAACCAACCCTCTTCTTCGTCATCTCCGTCCCCGTCGCGCGTGGCATCACTATCTTTATCACTGTCGTTACTTCCCACTCTCCCTACCACCACGTCCTTACCAACTGGCCCACCGAAACTCTTCGAGCAGTCTGTTCCAAGCGCCACCGCATCCCCGTCGATTGCTGGAAATGCTAAGACATGGTGAGTCCTCTCTTTCCCTTGATGCCGTGTAGCGTAGCGGAACTAATGTCTTTTCCTTAGCAAACCTCGGTTGGGCGGGTCTCTCAAGAAACGCGGCCTGTACTCCTCATTCATCGTGCACGCTGCAAAGCGGCGCAGGCTCAAGAACAGGAGTGATCTCTGGCATATTCTCTGAGCGAATATCCTTTTAGCTGTACCGCTGCTGAGGCGTGTCTCATCGCAAGTTTGGCGTAGGTGGTTGTATTCTGTATTCTGTATTCTGCACATACTGTATCTGTAGTCGTTCTGAAGGTCTGCGAGTCAAGGCCGAGATAATTCGATGACCAGTCCCGATGTTCGCGGCCTCAGGTGCGGGACCTTTTGCATCGGGAAAATCTTATGGTTACAAAACGTAACTTCTGTGGATTCAACCGGTCATCCTCACTTGCGCAAGAATGCGTCCCTCTTCCGCAGCGCTTGCGAACGGTCGGCAGCGTTGGCTACGTCAGCCCAACTGATAATTATCGATCAGACGGTGTATCTTGAAGAAGGACAGAGTTCCACGTACGGCGCGAACACGAATTCGAGGTTGTCGGGATGAATCTCGGGGTAGCTCTCACTGATCGTCTTCAGAAGACCATCATACACGAACTGAGGAAGAATGTTAGTTCAGTACTGAAGCATGGACCATACTTCCAGGACCCTACCGTATATCCTTCGGCATTGAGATGCAGCCCATCATTGAGGTATCTGCTTAGATCCCTCTCTACCTTCCCGGCTGCCTCCCATATACTGGACCAGATATCGACAACGGGGACGCCCTCCTTTGCGCCCACCTCTTTCACCGCCTCTGCGTACTGCTGTGTCACTTCGAACTTCCTATCCAGGTCCAGCGGCGGGTTCCGCGTTGCGAGGTCCGCTCCCCTCTGGTAGGTATTCACGGGCGGCGGGGTGATCAGGATGACGCGGGTAGAAGGGGAGTGATAGGGCGAGTCGGGGGACTTGACCAGGTTGATGAGCTTGGAGAGGTTAGCGGAGAATGTGGGGAGGGGGACATGCTGGGGAGACGGGGGGATACAAGCGTCGTTTGCCCCGAACCATATGGTCAGCAGCTGTACTTTCGGCAGGTGCTCTTGATCCTTGGATTTCGCAAAGAACTACTGCACACATTAGTACAGCAGTGATCGTCCGATGTGTATCGCACGTACCTGTTCGAAGACAGGGATCGCCCATTCAGTGTTATATCCAGACAGCCCTCGGTTTATCACATCCAGCTTTCTAGCGTAGACGTCTGTACAAAGGATCTTCACGACGCTGGACTGGCGAGGAGTGGGCTGGTTGCGTACATGATAAACGCTGCGCAAAGCCGTGTGGCTCCCATCCGCCCTGTGTTAGGGAGTCTCCCAGAAGGCAGATACAGTCTTGTGTGTATGCATTCATCTCTGGCGTACGTGGTCAGCCTGTCGGCTGTGGATAAGTTCGCGGGTGCATGCTAACGCAGCTCAGATATCGTCGGACGAATGTCGGAGTTTCTGATCCAGGTTCGGACATAGACTTCCCCGAGGTTTCCGTGTATGAGCCAAGGGCGTTACACCAATATACCTATATCATCTCAACGCCTGGATCAGAGGGTTTGACACCGTAATTATAGCGCGAACTGTATGCGGCGCGCGACAAGATAGCAGTGAACCACGGGCTGCGTTGTGAGGAAAGCACAGGATATAACTGCATTACCGGCGGCGGCGCGCTTCTAATTCTCTAGAGTCTTCCGCTCGGTTCCGCTCAAGCCAACCTCGACCCCAGCCGAACCAACCCACAACGACCTCCTTCGCAAAAATCTCGCCGAAACCAAGCATCACGCCGTTGACGAACGGTAGCAAGAAATTGATGCCTAAGCTGGAGACCAGCGCCAGGGCCCGAGTCTTGGTTGGCAGGGTAGAGTCGAACACGGACAAGGTGACATGCTGCGCTTCGGTACCGCGTTGTTGACTATGCAAGTGCCCATGAGTCTGGTGGTGGGAATGACCCGGACGGTGATGGGGTTGGGGAGCATCAGGGGGGGTCTCTGGGTTGGATAGCGAGGGGAAGGACATGGACGGGTAAGACTGTGACGAGTTCATCGATGACGGAAGGTCCTCCCATTTCTGGGATGCAGAAAGCGACGAAGTCTCTTTCGAGTGTTGGTGCATATGAGGAGCCTAAAGGGCTCGTAAGCATTGCATCCCATAGTGGTTGTACACGGGAATACGGACCTCAGCATGTCGGTGATGGCCTTCTTTTTCTCCACTCACCAAGTCCCGAACATCTGCGGGGCTGGGGCTGTCTCCCCTGGGCACAGACGCGCTCCCCGTAGCTTGCGTAAGAGTTGGCCATTCTTCTCTGGCCTCAACTCCCTCCTTCTCCCGCTGGGCCCTCTCCTCCGCTCGTATTCTTTCCCACCGCTCCCTCTCTCGCTCAGCCTTCGCCCGCTGCTCGATATTCGCCGCCCTCCACTGCGCGACCTGGGCCTCATATTCGGCCTTCCACGCATCGTAGGCATCGGACCCCGGCGCTTCCGCAGACGCAGCCGGTGCGGGAGGTTCCGGTGGGAGCGCAGGCTGAGGCGGGGGAGACACGGATGCGCGCGGGAGGTCAGTAGGCGTGAATGCCGTGCTCAAAGCAGACTGCCGCAGAGCCAAGAGAGTCAGTTAACTAAGACAAGAGAATATGGACGTGAGGCCCGCTAGCAAAAGTGCTATGGATGCAAGACCGGACACCGACGTACCTGGAGCAGCTCCTGCGTCCCCTGATCGTGTTCAGCCATTATAAGAGAGTATCCCGCTGCTTCTACAGGAGAAAAGGGTTTTGACCAAAACGCTAGGCCCTCGTCCGCCTCCACTGGTAATCCTCGAGACGTCGAGTGCTGTGGGTTGAGTAAAGTACTTGGGCTGCTGGTCCTGCGTTAGGAGGGTCGCGCACGTGGGTCCATGTGCGCAGTGACATCTTCAACTTGACGCCAGTAACTCCGGCGAAGCTACAGCTTTCAAGTTTAACACTAGCAAACCTTTTAATTAACCGTCGTCACCCTGTTGGCCTTAAGTTATGCACGAGTTCTGTCCTGCTGTCTGACTGGCGCCCTTCATCCTCGACCTCGGTAAGCCTGATCTGCCTCGTCGTGCTGAATACATCACTCTATTTCCTGTAGGTTTGTGACAGTGTACAACATCGACAGAATGCCGAGCTCTTTACACTGACCGCTCTTGCGTTACAGATCAGTCCCCCAGGATGCTTGTACTGTGGTCTAGAGACTAATATAGAAAGATGAAATGGCTTCTCCGTCTGCTGGGCTGAAATATATCTTGCAATTATGTCTGAGAATCGTACGAAGAAACCCTCGATACACTGTAGAGCTATGTCTCTGGATCTAGCTCGAGATCCTCTGACCACTTCTCTGTCTTGTCAACGTCGCTGGCCAGACTGACCGATTTCCCCCTGAGAAAATCTACTGCATCCTTCCCAAGAGGCAATCGTCGAGGCTCGTCGTCGTCGTTCTCCCTACCAGCAAAGTCGTATATTACCTTAGCAGCTTTACGTGGGTCGCCCCTCGCTCTGCCCTCCAGCCAGCCACGAAGCGCTACAGATGGGCTGCCTTCGAAAGTGTATGCGGGGTGTTGTGGCACTACAACGAGACTGCCCGCCTTGGACGCTCTGGTTTCGAAGCCTCCGGGCTCAATTATAGTTATCTAGGATAGTAATCGACCCGTCAGGATTTATCCGTGAGTTTTAGCGATGATATGGAATGCGATCTACTAAACACTAACCTTGATATTCCAAGCTGGATTCAGCTCTTTTGCAAGTGCGTCGGACAAACCTTCTAAAGCTGGGCATAGTGTGAGTTTATGTCGTTTTAAACCGGCTGTCGTGTCGTACCGTGCTTGCTATTAGACCCAGTAAGTCCCCGGAGGTCTAAGTGTATTGCGAAACGCACCTTGCGCCGTAGTAGCCGACTCCCGCTAGAGCCTCGATGCCCGACGTCGACGTCACCTGCAAGATTCTTCCTCCAGCAGGTTTATTCACGTCGCGCATGAATTTCACTCCTTCGATTGTAACGTTCGCTGCTCCCCAGAAATTCACGTCAAACATGGCCCGAGCTGTCTCCTCGGGGGTCCCTTCGATTTCTCCCAAGATACCGTACCCCGCGTTATTGAAGATGATATCTACTTGGTGGAATGCATTTTTTGCAGCGTTGAAGGCGTCTTGGATGTCCTGCTTATTCGTAACGTCCACCTTTAGCACCAGAAGTTGGGTGCTTGGATAATTCCCCCGAAGGTCATCGAGGTCGGCCGGCTTTCGCAAAGTGGCTACTACGCGGTCCCCGTGCTTGAGCACTTCTTCGGTCAGTACGCGTCCGAAGCCTGAAGAGGATCCGGTAACTCGGTAAAGGTTAGTATAAAAGCGCATCGTGCAGAGCCGTACGATCGACTCACTGAACCAGACTTTTCCTGCTGACGTAGGCGAAACCATAGTGAACTATGTGTTGTTATTCCATCCTGGAGAGCTCATCTGGTGTTTATATATATTGCCTGCAGTTGATCCATCACGGACTTCACCGGCATATACACCTCCCTACTAAGGGACATCCGCCGATGACATGGGGTGAAGTCGCGGCTTTGAGGCTGACGACGCACTCCGGCATACTTGCGTTTGTTTGTTCTTTTCTTGTACTCCAGAATGAGTCAACGCGGTATATCGTGCTAGATTCTGCCCCTTTTCTTGACCTGGGATATTCTCCGTATAGGTGTGATCCACAAGTTGGACACGGAATTATCGGTTACTTCTTCGCTTCTTCTGGAAGCATGCTATGATTTCATCACTGTGGCATGCTCATCCACAGGTATCAGGCTCCGTTCACAAGGGAATCAGGTACATATGTCAGCTATGCTACATGCAGGCCCTTTCTATACGGCCCAACCTCACGCTGCTTGAATACCGAAAGCCCTCTGTCGGTGTCAAGATTGTGAAAGGTCCATATCAGGGTGAGCACTGCTTACTAGCATCGCTATATTCCAATCTTGCTCTGGCACGACAGGCATATGCACTCTGACACGTTCCATGTTTATGCAAGATATCACAGACAGTCCTACAGGTCAATGGCAGATTATGTTATCTTCGGACATCTTAGGAACGTCACGTTCAGCCCCCGATTGACAAGCCGAGTATACCCCAGCGAGTGAAGTTGCTTCCGTCTTGCTCTTGTTATCTTTCCTTCTGCAGGGAGAGCGGGTTATATCCGCACCTTTCTCGAAGAAGTGGACCACCCGGTGTAAACGACCGCATTATGATACAACAGCTTCTGCAATCGGCTCGCCGGACCATCGTCTGACCGGCGTACCGTCACGAGGGCCGCATATCTTTGTTTTGCCTTCTTTCAGGTCGGGTTAGTCCCAGCCCCTGGTATCCCAGGTGCTGTTTATGGATGATGAAAATAATTCGCCATTGCTTTATCACCTTCTTGCAATAGTTGCCCGGTTTGTAAACCGAAGGGACACGACGGAAGTAAGAACCCCGAGCGGAAGATGCAAGATTATGTGGAGGCTAACGATCTCGTGGGGTACTACTTCCGACCTTGACGCCTATATCCCTCAAAATGCACTTCAACCAGTTCATATAAGGTCGCCCCTCTGCCGCTCTACCTAGCTCTCCTTGGCCCTGGCACTTTGAGCTCAATTCTGCAGCCTTGCCCTTAGCGTCGGTCACTTGCAGAGGCCTACAACGTGCATCGCATATTCAACGTAGGCGTGATATGTGCTCGGAAGAATGGTGGGCACCGGTATGACTGCAAGGCATCACGACCAGAGGCTGATCATCGCAACACAGTTATGTCGACCGGTACCGGGGCTGTCAAGTAAGCAATATTCTTCTTGCGCAAGTTCAGCTAACAGGTTAATCGCAGCATAACGTTGTCCTCTATTATACGGGGAATAGGACCGACTGTGGGTCATCTACATGTGCACTTAGCTCTGCCCATATGCACAAGACTTCGAAGCAGTGCGGTTGTTCCAGGGTCAGTGCCGAATATTCGCATGAGCATTCCGAAGACCCACGCTCATTCCTCTTGATTCCAGGTAGTACGGGATGATTGTAGGGTGGTCAACCTGTTCCAGACAGAATGCGATGCATGCAAGGAGGCAAGGGGCGGACATGCTGGCTCATCCTATCGTTATCGATGATATCCAAGTTGCAATATACCCCATGTTAAGCTTGTCAAAATCCACTTCGGCTGCCCGATCGTCCCGTTCGCGTATGTTTGCTGCCCTGCATTCCCAAGGTTTAGTGCTGCGGCCCGATGCCTCTGCCCATTAGATTCCACTATGCTAAACATGCACCCACAGTTATCCCTCGACTGCTAACCAGATGAAGCTAGGCTCGGCAGTTCAGCGAAACATAGACGACATCGTGAACCACTTTTAACTTGTCCGGAGTGATCAGACACGACTTGTGCGCGCCTCGCACCTTTCGCAGTCAGCCGACAACGCTAAATCAAATGGTCCGCAACGCACAGACATGAGGCTGGAAAAAGGGCGTCATGATAACGAAGGTCACCACAATCAACATATACAAATAGAGTGGCAGTATAGTGATGCATGCAACTAGAACCTCTTCCCCCCACGCTTCAGAGGTTGTCTTGCACCCCCTCTCCGCGATGCCTCACCGCTTACAATTTTTGATAGCCGTTTCCTGCGCTCTTCTTCACTATTTTCAGCATCGCTGGAGGACTCCTGGACGACGGCTTTGGCCTTGGCCTTTTTCTTCGGTCGATGAGGTGATGACTCTGCATCCGAGCTCGAAGGAGACTCTCCTGAAGTCGTCTTGGCGCGAGACCCTGTCTGTTGTGGTGCTGAGGCCGAGGGCGCAGGCTTTGACTGACGGGAAGAGCCTTGCACTGGGCTACCACGTTCCGCGATTGATGTTGCTGTGCTCTTTGCGGAGCCAGCGGCGGCTTTCTCTCGAGCCAGACGGAGAACTCGAGCAAATTCCTCTTCGCTCTCTGGCTCTGTCTCCGAACCTGAGTCTCCGCCTGGGCCTTGTGAGGCAAGGACAGTCTTCTCTGCAGACTCTGCTGGCTAGAACGAAGAAGAGCATTCGTACCGCGCTAGAGGAGAAGCTGTGAGATTGGTGCTCACCGTCGTACTATGCGCATAACGGAGTTCGCCACCCTCTGTGATGCCCTTGACATCCTTGGATGTGCTCCCGCCTTTGCTCTGGAAAGGACGGCTTATGTCAAGCTTCTCGAGGGACAGAGTGATGGGGGCTGCTCGAGGCCGCATTAGTCGCAGCGTGCGGGAACAGCGATGAACGACTGACGTAACGAAGGTACGAAGTTAAATAATGCAGTCATTCGTCGTAGAGTTGTGGCCGTTCTCGGATTGGATAAGGCATGTTTGACATGCGTGTCTACCGTCCTCCTCGCTGTCTTCCCAGCCTTGTCCACTAGCTGTGTAGAGCAGGTCAGGTCACGGCAAGGGACTGGAATTCTTGCATACGTTCTGCAAGTCCTCTTGGGACAATTCGCTGACGGGATCCGCTGAAGCGAAGGCCAAGTGAACGGTGCTGATGAGTGGCATAATCAAGTGTTTAGACAGTAATTCGAGCGAGATCCTAGGGCCTAGGGAATAAGCTTCCCATTTCCATTTGAAGTGCTCGCATTCCAGTTCCATGGCAAGATCCTATTAGTCAGTAAGTCGTATATTAAACAAGAACTGATTTGTTTTTACGGCGTTCAGGGACTCGGAGATAACCAAAGTCATGTCCGCAAAATGGGCGGGAGTGTGCAGCCCCGAAAGGCGATTGGTGTTGTGTACTCTCCACGCCAGCTCATCGTCTTGATCGCCGTAGGGTGGCTCCGTATCTGGGTTGGAGTCTCGCCATCTGCGCGCAAATTGGTTACTCGTCAGAACTTGAAGGAAGTTCGATTCAGGACAGGGCAAAAGACATATATGGGAGGCGTGATACCTTCAGCCCAGACATGCGTGGTGTCAGTAATCAGAATACAGCAGAACAAGTCCGTGGACGAATGATAGTATTTCTGAAACAGTCGAAATGCAGTCAGCTGAGGATACACCGTGCGTTCAAGACCTTGTAATTTAACGAAGATCAATCTAGAAAGGGAATTACGGACAAAGAGATACGGGATCGATTTCTCACTATCTATTTTAACAAGCCATTCTTTTTCAAGAAGGCATTTTGAATGCTCCTGAAAGAGGGGGGTTGTTGAGTTGCAATGTCATGCGGCGCAGACAGAGGTGAAGGTTATAAACCTCCGTGAATGGTTCCATGTCGCTGATACTTGGGGTCAGCAGATGTGTCAAGGAGAGGATTCGTGCCCCAATTGATGCACGAATGGACGGCAATTGCTGATGGTATCAGGTAGAAGCAATGTGAGAATGGGCAGGCATTCAGTACCAGAGAGGCATGAACCTCGCGGCGCCACTCGGAGCTGTGGCCCTCGTGGTTACGGAGCTCGAATACGTGTCCCACAAACGCCACAAACGTCTAGCGGAGGTCCTAAGGGACCTGCCGACCTTACCCTAACCTCGGTCCACGCCATTCACTGTGCGTCAAGTCCGTCACAGTTGCGCGCTCGTTCTACTCGAGCTGTTACTACTCGACTACAACGTCTGGAGTCTCACCCACTCGTTTCTTTCACTATGGAAGACGGACAGATTGAGGAGAATATTTTCTCCTATTCTTACGACCCTTGTTACGAATGGCAGGGCAATGATGACAGCCAGTCTTCTGGTCCTTCCAGACAGAATGCTCGGCCACGAGCGGTAGTACGGTTCGTAGTCCTGCGAAGCGCAATCCTACCAAAGAAACAGACTGTGGCCGTAGTGGATGGATATACGCAAGTTGAATTTGGGCGCGACGTGCCCCCCGCAGGCAGTGAGACTCCTCGTATTCGGCTGAAAGAAATGGAAGTCTCTAAATATCACGCAAACGCTTATTGGGATGCTCAGGGCCAGAACTGGGCTATAGTCGACATGGGGTCTAAGCATGGTACCTTCCTGAAATCATCATCTTCTGCCGCGTCTTCATCCTTTGTCATCGACGGGGAGAGAGGCACCAGGCTGTCTTCGCCTCGTGTTGCAAGCATGCCCAGATCACTGCACCATCTCGATCAGCTGACCATAGGGAGTACGACGTTCCTTATCCATCTACACGAAGATGGACTGCCATGCCCCGACTGCGCTCTGACTGACCGCGAGGAAGTTCCTCTCTTTGACGTGCGCAGGAAACGCAAGAGGGAAGAAGAAGCTGCGATAAGTGGCTCGCAGCCTGGGCAAGGAGGCGTTCAAAAAGATCCCAAGAAAGCTCTGTCGGTCCTGAAACGCAGCCTGTTACGGAGACACGAGGAATCTGTACCTTCGTCGCGTTCTTCCACCCCGTCCTCTTCGTACGTAGACCGATCCGCTCGTCGCCGAGCGCTACATCCCTCCTCTGCACCTGACACGCCCGGGGTACCACTAACAGCACCTATCGCGCCGCCGCCTGCGACATTGCAGTCTGCCTCAGGGGATCGGTCCTTACCACCAGGCCCTCGTCCGGAACCTGTCTCGGCTCCTCCAACACCCGTCCCAAGCAGTAATGTGGGACATAAGTTACTCCTGAAGCAGGGCTGGCAACCGGGTACTTCTCTGGGACAGCATGATTCGGATAGGATGGCCCTAGTCGAACCTCTCGAGCTCGCTGCAAGTAAAAACCGAGCTGGACTAGGCATGCGCTCCCCACAGGTTGAGGATAGGCCGAACTTAATGTTAAGTGGAGGTAGTCAGGACTGGCGAGAGTTGGCTAAGCGAAGGCGGTTTGAGGATCTGAAGGCAGGAGGCGAGAGAGGTTGAAAGGCATATGCAGCTGACGATAGTGCTGTAAGTTCAAGCGTAGTGATAGCCTGTTGTCATGAAAGTCGGATCTGACCACCTTCATGTCTACTAGGCAGAAGGCGCGTGAGTTATTGGGCTTTGCAGAGCTCAAGGCCGCGCCTCCTTGGTTTACCCACTGCTCCTTTAGGTCAGGTCCGTCAGTTCCTGGCGATCCCCGATGGTATTGAAGAGGGTATCACTTGTCTAGCCACTCCCGAGCGTAGATGTCCACGCATGCCGCCGAGCACATTGATTAACTCAGGCATGGCTGTATCGCAGCCTCTTGAAACGATCTCACTCTCCGTACGCGCTCAATACGAGGATGATTGTGATGTGAGAATAAATATTGCGTGATAAAAATCGATAATCTAGAACACAACGAAAAGAAGCTATAAACCAGATACGGATGAGGATTGCCAGTCCTAAACACTAGCTAGATATCGAATCAGCCTAGGGGGGGCTTTTGTACAGGGCGTATCCAGGGAAAGATGCAGAGATAATCGACAGCGACGAGGGGCGATGCATAGACGAGGAAAGAATAGGATCACATACAACGCAAGAGGCGTGACGAGTGAGGGATGCGCGACGAGGAGCCAGTCCGAAACGAGCGAGCGAGACAGCAAACGACGGATAGCAAGACGAAAAAAGAGGGGAGGACCAGCGACGCCGATGAAATCTGAGAGAGGCCGCTTGCGATGCATGGAGATGCCAAAAATGATGGATGTTATTCATGAGAATCAAATGGGGGGAAGGTTTGTGCGAGTAGAGAAAATGAAGGTGGATAGCGAGGACAGGGGTAGGACATGTGGAGTCGTATAAACAAGGACAGTGGAAGGGATCATATAGACTCATAAAATCATGCAAGGAAAGTGCGTGAAATAGATCATTGTGCAAGCTCCATGCCGTCGGCGATTTCATCGGCGTGTAGTGTCGCCCAGTGAATAGCATAGGTAGAAGCCTTGAGGAACTTCTTGTCCGCGTACTTCTTCACGACGTGCTGTTGGTCAAAACCATCTTCAACCAGCTTGCTGATCAAGAGGCGATGCCCGGGCAGAAGGTGTTCCTCGGTATAGCCGGAATAGAACACAAATGGTTCGCTCTGGAGGACAATGGTGTGACGCGTCAGTCACGTGACGGGAACAATGGGAAGACAAAACATATAGTAGTGGCGCACTTACCCAGTCACCGTCCAACATCTTCCTCGCGGTGTACATGCCTACTGCAGCGACTAGACTTGGCTTCACGCGCAGGAAGCGGTAATCCAATAAAGTAACCTCGGTCAAGAACTTGCTCAGAGTCCTCGTTTGAATGTCGTAGTCGTCTGCCTTGCTGATCCTGCGCATCCAACTGTACGGCGAACAGTACTGGGAGATCTTGAACTCTAGAGTCTGTAGCACTATCCGCTCGCCCTTGAGGATCTCCTCCTTGGAGTACCCGTTCTCGGTCATGAAGACGAACTCGTCGACGGAAGGTGCAAGGATCTCCTCGTACTTGGAGGCAATGAACATAGCGGTGACGCCGACAAGCTGAAGCTTGACACGGGAGACTACTCGCTTGGTGAGGAAACGGTCAACAATGTTGATGGCGATCCAGAGCGTTTCGGGCAGCATGTGGTACCTCCGGTGGACTTGCAGTAACCAGTCTACCAGCAGTTGGCGCATATCCCAGGTAATCTCAGATTGTCCGGAGATGTAGTCAGCGCCCGGCATCATGTCCTCCTATGCGGTCACAGTAAGCATATCAGTTCGGGTGCAAGCTGGGCCAACCATACCTCAAGGTCGGCCATGTACTGGAAGATGTCGTCCGAGTACTCTGATACCATGGTGGTGTCATAAATATCGACCTCATCCTCGAAGGTAGCTCGGATAGATTCGATTTCTTGTTGATACCGTTTGCCCCTTTCGGTGGACACCTCGGGCCAGACGCGCGCGCTTTTCGGCGGTGCTACCTTCTCCGTCTCTTCAAGTTCTTCCTCGTCGCTATCGGCAAGGCCCATCATGGACTTGACTTCTTCTTCTCCAGCAAGGAGGCTCTCGTCGACCTGCTTCTCGGAAGATGGCAGTTGTTGCTCGCCCTCCACATCCATCTCTTCCTCCTCGCTGTTGTCAGCTCGCGGAGGCGAGGCATCGCGCAGAGGTTCGGGCTGAGGATCAGGTGCAACAAAGATGGCCGATACGGGTCGAAGTGCCTTGCCCGATACTGGTGCAGCGCGGGCGTTCACGGAAGAGGCCAAGGGAACAGCGGTCTGTGCCTTCGCTGGAAGAAGAGGGGCACGCTGGGACTGGGCGGTGATGGTCGCGGAGAAGCGTTTCGCATTAATGACGACCCCGCTTTCCTTGCCTTTCAAGGATGGTTTGCCACCGACCTCCTGGGCGCGACAAACGGTAAGCCGTCGTCAGTGGCATGACGTGAAAGAAGTATGTACCTTTGCATTCAATGCAGCAGTGGTGACTTCATTCAATACTGGACGTTGCACGCCGTTCTTACCAACGGCTGAAGGGAGTCGGCTGCCGCCAACGGCGAGCTTACCGCCCGACGGCTGACGTGCGTGCTTGCTCGTGGTATTCTCGTCCGCGAGCTTTGGGCGTTGGAACCCTAAGCGGTTTCGCAGGGGAAACTGTGAAGTGTAAGAGATAGAGTAGTTTCATCGCCGTGCAGAACGTACTCGTGTGTTGTTGCTGGACATGTCGATGAAGAATAAGATGAAATTGAAGTGTTACCGCTGGTTGCTACAGATGTTTATGTACGAGAAGCTAGTGGAAGACGAGTTGTGTTGGCGGCAGGACGGAGGGAGAGAACGGTCGAGCCTAGTTGCGCGGTGGCAAGGAGTGGAAGAGACAAGCGTCAGCCGTCGCGCGGCGCCTGAAAAGCTGTTCGAACCATTTCACGCGTCGCGAACTGTTCACGTGACATGACATAGCGGAAGCAAATTACGCGACCACAATCGTGGGAATGTGATATCTGGGAGTCGTGTCGCGTTTAATTAGGGGCCCTTTGCAGCCATCCTGTTCATCGTCAGTCTCGTAATTTCTGGGGCGCTATTGATGTCTTTCATTGCTCCTACGGGTGGATGGTCTGAACGCTCTATCCAAATGCCTTAACGTGTACATCTTTCCAGTCGGAACGCGTCCTGGGACTTTGTACTCGTCATAGTAGCCGGTCCTCTGCTCTTGCGCAGTGATATATGACTCTCCGCCGACGCGGGAGCACCTCCGTACGCCCGTGGTCTGATGGATTGCATTAAGAGTCTCTCTTTTGTTGTCATTCGAATGCCTGCTTTACTCTAAACTGCGTCGCGTATAGCTATCCTACATCTCTGCTAAGTACGAGATAGCCCTCGTTACTTTCCGTCTATTCTCGTTCCTGGCAATTACGAAGATCGTCCAGTAAGGTTTTCATCACCTGCTGATCGCGTTGTGATAGTTGATTAGGGCCATCTGCCAGTTTCTGACTCCGCTCATGATCATTGGTGCAAGAATCTTGAGATATCTGCTTTGTGTGAGCCGCAATCGCTAGTCTAGCATGCACATCCCCCTCTGGTTTGCACTGTGGCTCTGCTGCTATGTCGCCGCTAGTGCCCAAGCTCAACAGGACTTCAACGTAACCAGCAGAGATCCGAGGATCTCATACGTCGGGCAATGGGTGGACCAAGATAACGGAGGGCATAAATTTACGGGGAGCGTCGGCTCTTCCTTTTCTTTCACATTCCAAGGCATGTCCATACGATACTTCGCTGGCCTTCAATGTGCTAAGCGGAATGGTTATAGGAACTGCGGTATACTGGCACGCAACGGCTGACCCGAACGGTGGGGTAGCGTCTGCGGTTGTGTACGACGACCAGACCTCGTACTCCAATCCCATCAAGAGCGCCATCGTAGATGCGTCCAGCGGCACGACTCGGGACTCTAATCCAGTCCTGACGACGCTCTTCTCCGCCACTGGCCTCTCTCCGTCCAGGCACAGTACCTTGAACGTCTCCTATATCGGACCTGGCAGCCTGGGCGGACCATACGTCGAAATCTACACGATCGAGTAAGTACCACGCCGTGCATCTCATGTGATAGAGTCACGGTCACTAAAGTGTATCATGAGGTATGACGGCGTACAGAGTGCTGCTCCCACTGGAACAAGCAGCAGTCAGGGCAGTTCGGGGAGTCAATCTTCGAATTCGAGCAGCAGCGCTTCCCACAAGTCTGTCAATATCGGCGCCATTGTGGGCGGTGTCGTGGGTGGCGTGTTGGGCGCTGTGGTTCTTGCCCTGCTCCTTGTGTATTTGCTGCGCAGGTATCGCCGTCCCGTGCCCTTAACGCCCGGTGAGTAGCAAAATGGTGCCGCAGACAATAATACCCCTGACCAGCCCCAGGAATGGTTACGCCTTTTGAACCAAAGCCCTCATTAGAGGCCGCTGATGCACGTCCTATTCATAGAATTCCAGCACTGATACCTCAAGACCCGTATCCCAGCGCCTTGCCATCGTTTCAGCGGGACCAGGTGTTCGACACAGGGGGCGGAAGCGTCTCTGGATCGACACGAAGTCAGCCCTGGTCCGAAGACCCGAGCACCTTGTACCAGTCACCCACCAATGGCCCCGTGCCCCCACGGACTGATTGGCATTCAAGCCGGAGCACAGGTCCTTCATTCGATCATGCGGCCTCACCGCCGCCACCTTACTGAGCGCTGAGGGGGCCGGTAACTATAAACTATTAGACTGCAGAGTGCGTCTATAGGCACTGCCACATATCTGTACTTGTCATATTGCAATTCGTGAACGCTAAGGAGAGCTTCACCTGAGGGCCTGGAAATCCCGCCGACGTCTGCATCTCGGACACGGATCGGAGCTTGTATACGGAGAGACTAGAATACATCAATGAATGGGTATAGCGAGTGCCGCCCTTGGGAAGTGTCATAAGTTCATTCTCGGGACTGCTGAGCTTTCTCCTCGTGACCGCTTCTCCTCCATTAACACGCCCAACTGCAAGACCCGTACAAAAATCTCTTCGTCGGTGAAGCGCAGGGGAACCAGACCACTCATCTCCAGGTATCGTATGCACCGCATGACCCACCCCACGCTCGTCCAGCCGCGCCCGCCCGTCGGATAATCGTCGCGCTCGGGGCCGAATGCACTGAAGAATTCGTCCAAGTCGTCTTCGGTAGCGGGGACGCGTGCGACGTGAACGACGCCCACGAGCTTGGTCGACCCGTACAACGGTCTCTGGCTGAAACGCGTTTTCCACGCTGTTGGCCGGCCTTCGTCGTCGCGGTTGATCAGTTCGTAGGTTCGGACGATCGGGGCGTCGTATGACTGGGGATGCATGGCCAGCGTCCAGTGGTAGGCGGTGGCGCCCATGTCCATACCCTTGTGTAGGGCAATTCCAACTAACATCGATGGCCCATCACCTGCAGTGATCAGAGAACTTGTAAGCATGGCATAAGCAAGAGAAGTGCTGCAAACGTACACTCTGCTGCCATGAACTTCAGGAAGGATATCTGACGCGTCGGGGCGATGGTGAACGACAGTGGGGGCCACCGTCGCCAGTCCAAGTGGCTGAGACGGCACGATGAAGTCTCGATACTTGGTGACGTACGGGGGCAGAAGGGGAGCTGATCTCGCGGCGGGTGAAGATATTAAATACTGACAGACGCACTGCCGAGATTACATATGAAGGCGCATTGACAGGGCGAGGGCACATGTCCACGATAAGACGGCCGTGAAGCCTGCGCGGACTACACCCATGAACTTAAACATCGCGCCTCCCAGCAACGCCCGGAGAAGCGCTCCTCCTCGTTCCAGGGCCCGCAGGCGCCCACGTTAAAGCGTCTGAAATCCTTTCCGAATTCGAAATCACCAAAGTGCGGGGTAACACCGGCATCAATATCACATGCATGACGCCCTGTCCTGTTATTAACAGCTCTCGGTAGCCTGCGCTCGTCAGTCACGACCGCTGTTCACAATGTCGGAGTTATCGTTCAAAGGCCACACCGTCGTCGTCACGGGCGCAGGAGGCGGCTTGGGCAAAGCGTCAGTCTGCACACCCGACTGCCATGGCGTAACTGACCGGCTGCTGCAGCTACTCATTACTGTTTGCTTCCCGGGGGGCGAACGTGGTGGTGAACGATGTCAGCCAGGCTGCAGCGCAGAAGGTGGTTGATCAGATTACTCAGGGTCAGTTCGGAGTAATACCTGTGAAGCAAGCAGCTGATCCCCGCCTACGCGTGAAGCCGGAGGACGCGCAGTGGCGAACACGTCCTCGGTAGCGGATGGTGCCGCCGTTATACAAACAGCTCTTGATGCTTTCGGAGGGGTGACCATATTGATCAATAATGCCGGTATCCTGAGAGACAAAGGGTGAGCACCAGTTCCCAAGCCGGATATACGCCATGACGAATATATTATCCAGTTTCAAGAACATGACAGATCAGGAGTGGGATCAGATTCAGTTAGTACACCTCAAGGGAGCGTTCTCATGCACGAAGGCTGCGTGGCCCCATTTCCGAAAGCAGAAGTTCGGACGGATCGTCAACACCTCCAGCGCTGCCGGATTGTACGGTGTGTTCTCGGGAATTCTCTCTAGTACGAATGTGAACTGAGGGATCTGCCATATAGGGAACTTTGGCCAAGCAAACTACAGCGCGGCTAAGATGGGACTGGTCGCGTTCACCAAGACCCTAGCCCGGGAGGGTGCCAAATACAACATTAAGGCGACTGCCATCGCCCCGGTACGTCATTATGTGTAGCGAACGCCTCAGTTACTGATTCACCGGACCGACAGATGGCAGCTTCCGCTATGACGGAAACTATTATGCCCCCGGAGTTGCTTGCAAACCTTAAGGTTCGTATGCCGGATCTCGAGCCGAGTGACTGTGGCTGAATTAGATGATCAGCCTGAATTTGTAGCTCCTTTCGTTGCTGCTGTCACGCATCCGGATGGACCGGACGCCTCTGGCAAGGTATACGAGGTCGGTGCTGGATTCGTCGCAGAAATCCGATGGGAACGTAGCAGGGGTGCCATCTTCAAGACAGATGCTTCCTTTACACCATCTGCTGTATGTCTTCCCACATACACGTTTCTTCAATTGCTCTGAAGTATCTTGCCTGGGTATCTAGGTTAAGGCTAAATGGTCGGAGGTCACCGACTTCGAGAATCCCACATAGTACGTCGTTTCTCGAGTGTGAGATTGTCTGATGCTGATCATCCGATAGCCCTACCGGAATGTCGGATTTCGACGCAAAGGTACCAGGGATAGCTTCTATAGTAAGACTTGAGCTGATCGTTATGTTTGCGACCGATACAGGGCACGCTCGAGAAGGCGTCGCAGCTGCCTCCTAATCCGCAGGCGAAGCCTGAAGTCCGATTCGATGGTAAGACCGTCATAATCACCGGAGCAGGTGCCGGTCTTGGGCGCGCATACGCTTTAATGTATGGGCGTCTCGGTGCCAATGTGGTTGTCAATGATGTCAGCGAGAAAGGCGCCAAGGCAGTGGTGGAGGAAATCACCAAAGGTGGGTAAGGGACCATTGCCTCCGAACATATTCTCACTATGTAATCGATCCCGTCTGTTGCAGCCGGTGGAAAGGCGGTTCCTGCGATCGGTTCTGCGGAAGATGGCGACAGCCTTGTCAAGATTGCGCTAGAGAAGTTCGGGGGAGTCCATGTTCTTATTGCTAATGCCGGGATACTGCGAGACAAGTCATTCACGGCGATGTCCGAGCAAGAGTGGGATGCAGTCATTGCTGTTCACTTACGGTATGTTCCTGTGGACACGGAACATTATCTTATCTAACCTCCCCATCTATCAGTGGAACCTACAAGGTATTATATCTTCAATGAAGGAGACGCCCGACCTGAATTTTCAATATCGGCTAGTGCTGCAAAGCCGTTTGGCCCATCTTCCAAAAGCAAAAGTACGGGCGCATCGTTACCACATGCTCACAAGTCGGGATCTGTTAGTCGTTCACTTTTTCTACCTCTACTATGCTTACAGTTGCTTTACAGACGGAAACTTCGGCCAGGCTAACGTAGGTTCTATTTTCTGTTGCACCTACTCTTGACCACAATGCTTGTTTCACAGTACTCCACGGCCAAGGCTGGTATCCTCGGCTTGACCAGAACCCTTGCCATCGAAGGCCAGAAATATAACATCATAGCGAACAGTATTGCTCCTTCAGCAGGTACAGCGATGACGGCGACCATATGGTATGGTGTCTAGACCCTCTGCAACACAATCACTGAAGTTTTCCATAGGCCTCAGGAGTGGCTTGATGCGTTCAAGGTACGTATAATATTGATGGTAATACACAGGCGTGTCTAACGTAGGGCTCCAGCCAGACTATATTGCACCCGTAGTTGGATACCTGTCGAGTGAAGGTACGACGGTTCTGGAAATCTGTAGCGCGCGGAATGGCTGACAGGGGTTTCACAACAGCCAATGAGGAGACAACCGGATCCCTGTTCGAGATCATGGGTGGTTGGGCAGCACAGACCAGGTGGCAACGGGCTGGAGGGCACGGGTTCCCTGTCAACAAGACTCTTACACCCGAAGCTATCCTCTCGAAATGGAGTATCATCAGCAATTTCGGTAAGACGTGACACGTACCTTAGTCCGTTTTCTAACCACATCACTAGATGACGGCCGTGCGACAAATCCGTCATCTACTGCCGAGGCTAGTCAGCAGGTACGACGTCAAATCGCCCGGTATCGTATCTCACCTAACCGTCACCTCCTGCAGCTCCTGGAGAACTTCCAAAATACGGCTTCAGACGAGTCAAGTTCTGACTCGTACGCTGACCCTGAGGATTCTCCTTTGGTTGCGGAGGCGAAGAAGAATGTGCCGGAACCTGTGGAGTACAGCTATACCGAGCGGGATGTTATCTTATACAACTTGGGTATAGGCGCCACTGAGAAAGAGCTCCAATGGACATACGAAGGCCATGATCAGTTCGCGGCACTGCCGACGTTTGGTGTGATTCCACAATTCCAGGCCAGTGGCGGCATACCGCTGGATTTCCTTCCGAACTTTAACCCGGTCAGTCGCCTAATCGCTGCAGCAGCTGGTCTAGTGTCTGACCATGTAGTTTAGGCCAAGTTACTACATGGGGAACAATACCTCGCCATTAAAGCCCCCATCCCTACCAGCGGTGAACTTGTCAACGAGGCCAGGTAGGCCCATTTGCCTTCCACAGATCGCGCTGGTATCTGAGAGCTGACTCTTGGTGCAGGATTTTGGAGGTACTGGATAAGGGAAAAGCTGCAGCTGTCACGTCCGTGGTCCAGACGAAAGACAAATCGTCGGGCAAGGTGATCTTCGAAAACCAGTCTACCGTCTTTATTCGCGGCTCTGGTGGGTTCGGAGGCAAGCGAACTGGCAAGGGTAAGTCGGTATGAAGTGTCCTCGGGAGTGTGCTAATCATAGATGCTTGCAGATCGCGGTCCGGCTACCGCAGCCAACACTCCGCCAAAGCGGGCACCAGACGCTGTGATGGAGGAGAAGACCCTTCCTACGCAAGCCGCGCTATACAGGTATGCATAGGAGCTCTCCTTGGTGTTGTTGGGATACAGAGAACCTTTGCTCTTTTAGACTGAGTGGCGATTACAACCCCTTACACGTGAGTGTTATTCTGTACATTGCGCTGCCGAGGCTGATCTAGGGCTAGATCTTACCCGAGTTTGCGGCTGTAGGAGGATTCGACAAGCCGATTCTTCATGGTGGGTTGCATCAGATAGTGTGAGGGGTTCGTTTTCTGAAGCGGTGTTATAGGCCTGTGCTTCATGGGATTCTCCGGTAAGCATGTCTTGAAGTGCTTTGGAGACTACAAGGATATCAAAGTCCGGTGAGTGATACTCCGGTGTCGTGCTCTGGCAAGCCTTCATAAGTTGTGACAGGTTCGCCGGCGTGGTCTACCCTGGTGAGACCCTGGTGACGGAGATGTGGAAGGAGGGCGACAAAGTCCTCTTCGGTACGTTATTCACAATTCCAGCACGTCGTAGGGAGGTTCTCATGGCGTACAAACAGTGACCAAAGTAAAAGAGAGGGGCACTACGGTGCTTGCCAACGCTGCGGTCACCCTCGTCGACCCCGGCAAACCCCTCAAGGCGAAGCTCTGATGAACCCTATTATTGTATTTTCCCACTGTACATATTACTATCAATCACTATTGACTGTATTCCTACTAGTCGTACAGCTTCGAGCCGTGTATCGGTCCGCAGTGTAAATGCACGTGTATACGAGGAACTGCTGCCGGATATACTGTTCCAAGCCGAAGCAACTCTAGGATGAGGATGGAACCGCCCATCCGCGGTTGGGTCCATCGTGATATAAGATAGTTAGTCGTAAGCAGGCATGTATATGATTTTAAGGCGTTGAGATGGGTATAGTAGGACTAGCAGTCAAAGACACTTGCGCCTGCAGAACTAGTCAGTCTCGTGCCGACCATTTACAACGGAGCATTTACGCACCGGGAATATAGAACCAGAAGGCAACAGCAAGAATAATATATAGACCTGGCAAGCTCGTCAGGAAAGTTGAAGGCAGACTTCGTGGGTGAAGGCACTCACAAATCAGGATCATTCCCTCCAACCAATTCGACTTCCCATCAGCAACCACGTAGTTCACGGTGATGACTGTAAGTAGAAAGATGAGTATTTCGCAAGTTCAGAATTATCGGACCGAAACGTACCAGACAAGAACAGGGCGATGGCCTCAAACGGATCGAACAGAAGCGACAACGGCTTGCCCATGATCCACGCGAGCGTCACGATGAATCTGCAGCGAACATACGACGTCAATAATTGTCCCATAGCACACCACAGTGAGGAGACTCACGGAATGACAAACAACGCAATTTGCTGGAAGTACACTGTCAGCCTACATAACACGGGGTGGCAGTCATTCACTTACGATACTCGACCCGACCGCAACGCCAATACTGAGCGTCAGCTTGTCTTTGACCGAGACAGTCACAGCAGTTACGTGCTCTGCAGCACCCTCATGTCAGCGTCGCCTGCTTTTCCTCGAGCGGTCAAAACGCACCTGCGGCGTTACCAACGATGGGCAGGAGGATCATGCCGACGAATTCCTTGCTGATGGGGGTGCTGTCCGTAAGTCCGTCGATGGAGTCGACGAGGAACTCCGCGGTGACGGCGACCAACTAGCGGGGCCAAGTCAGCACCGCGGCGCGCATACCAGGAGACACACGCAGCGCGGGACGTACCACCGTGACAGCTACCAACAGTACAACGCTCATGAGGACGTTCAGCGTCGGCTCCTCGACCTCCTGCTCCTGCTCCTCCTCCTGCGCAGCACCGCCATTCTCAAGGTCCGCGCCCTCCCCGTTCGCAACGGCGCCGTTCGTAGCAGTCCCGTTCTCCACGGTGTTGATGCCCTCGCCGTTGGCGGCGACGCCGCCCTGGGAAAGCATTTCCTTGTCAGCGTTCGCTTCCCTGCGCTTGCGGATCGCGGCGAGCGGGTTGACGTTCACGCGCGGGAAGATGTGCCCGCCGCCCTCGCGCTGGGCGTACCGCGTGGACTGGATGACGTCGACGCCGTCGTCGTCGTACAGGGCCTTGTGCGAGAATAACTGAAATACAATGTACGACACATAGACTGATGTGCACAAGTCATACCGTTAGTATGTCGAGCGAAACGGGGTTCGAGGGAACCACACTGACTGAAAAGTAAGATAATAGCGGTCTACGAGGGGTAGCCACATGTTCAGCGGGCGCAAACTCACAGCGGAAGACAGACAACGTGCTTACTCCGTGGCTGACGCTCAGAATTTCGCTGTTCTCCTGACCTTCGCCAATCGACGAGCTGTCGGCGAACTGGAACGCGGCAGGAAGGAGTACACCGATGACGCTCAAGATTAATAGCGACGAGTTGATCTGTGCTGCGCCTAGAGGATATGTATGTCAGACCTTGGCAGTCGGCGGGAGCTGACCACCAGGGGGATACGCACTGGCTCCAAAGCCTTGCTCGGAGAAACGGGTTCCACCGGCGAAGAAGCACATTCCAAGGACCAGCACTGTGATGTTTGACAGACGTTAACATCAATGCGCCGCATATAGTCTCGCCACTTACGCAAATTACTGAGGATTGATCCCACAACTGATGGAATTCGCGTTAGACATCATCCAGGATGCTGCAGAGGTACGTACGAGACGATTGCACGACTGTCAGTTGGCATTGCACCAAGGCAATGATCTATTCAACGTCAAAACTCAAGTCTTTCGCGCAACATCGAAGATACATACAGCAACAATCAATTCCACACTGAATGGGAGAGTGAGCAAGGATAACGAAGGATATTGAGATTGACTAACGCATTTCCGAGTGTAGCATTCATCAGGCCTGCGAGTGTTTGTCCCACTCGCAGTGACAGTTCTTCCGTGGCAAATGCCAATAACTGTGATCCAAGGTGTCAGAAACGTCTCCGTAGTCGACATGCGGCGCACTCACTTTCGCAAGGGGGATAATGGCCAAAAACGAGACTAAACCCAACAACAGTTTACCTACTCTCTAACGGTAATGAGTTGGCTGGACTCACATACGAATACCAGGGTATTGTCTAGATGGGCAAAGTGGAATGCCCACTAATGTGGCGTATGGATGAGTCCGGGAGAACATTGAGGGGTGGCGAGACACTCACGGATAACGGAATGAAGACGAGCAGTAGATTCAACCCTGCGCATATACCTCGTGAACGGGGCTCCTCTACGAACAGCAGAAGTCCGCTTACATGAAGCTTTGACAATGGCCATGGCACTCGCCATGTTCGTCGGTTCATGACGTATTGGCTTGTCCCGCTTCAGGTTCTCTGAAAGGACAGTCCTGGTGCGGTTGAGGAAGCCCCCGCTCGCAGCCCGAGCAGTGGACGTCGTCGACTGTCGGGACTCTCGTTTGTTCCGAAACTGGGTATTTCGACGGGGACTGGACGGCGCAAGCTCCTCTGTGGGCGATGCCACCCGGACGTTGCGTTCTGGGTCGGAGGACATTGAGGAACTCGTCGCTGATCGTGAGGCGGTGGGCTGGAGCTCGATGAGATTCGAGGAGGAAGAGGCTTCACCCAAAAGCATCGTTAGCTGTCAACAAGGGAACACTGATGGGGCGTAGCACGAACGCATGCGAAGCGCAACCGATCACTTGTTGACACCGGTGGCGCGGAATCGTTGAGAAGCACTCGTAGGCGCTGGGCAGCGTTTATGGGCGTTTAGAAAGGGCGGAGGGGAGGGCAAAAGAGTGGACTCGGGCAGACGCAGGGGTATAAGAGCGGTTACACAAGGCAGGGCTGTATATGACGCCTGTCTCGCAACGATGTGGCCCCGCTTCGGCGCGGCGCCAAGCATGGCGCTCTGCGGCTATGCTTCTGTCATACACACGACTTGCAGCTGCGCTTCCCCTTTCAAGTCCGATTTGCACGAGGCTCTGAACGCCGCAGAGCTTTTTGTAAAAAAAATCGCTTTCTCGGAAGTCTCACTGTTGGAAGAACGAGGGCTGCGGCGCCCACGGAGAGAAATATCTAGCCCTAACTGCATAGCTTATGCCCGGTTGCCCAACTTTACGATACACCGATCGCAAAGGCTATTTGATGCAGGCCACAGCGCTATTAGGTTGATACTGTCCGGAACCCTGCAGTCGCAAACCTATGAGCATCTAGATCGCGCGGAGTGGACAACTCTGACGTCCATGCTCACGAGTTGTCAATAACGTGTAATAGTGGATACAGGCGTACATGTAGGCTTCAGCCCACGCCTTCATTCCCAGACTGCGATGACCCGCGATGGTGGAGACCTCCACTTTTACTGACGAACTTCGACATAGCGTCACCCTGCCCGTATCAAGCTTTTAGGTCTGGAAGACGATATGGGCGCCTATGAGCGCCGGCGTCTATCTAGACGCCTTCCGTCACTGATTTGCAGTGCCCACCGTATGGGTACGTTCTTCCGATATATGTAGGTCATCTTGATCAACACTCAGTATGAACAGGCAGCCCTGGTCGCGTTGACTCTACATGGCCAGCTACGAGTAACTGTTCTACTAGTACTATTGGTACTCGACTTCACCGAGAATAATTGATCGCACAACCTCAGCTCCGACAAAATGCAAGATGTCAAGCATAGCTATCTCCTTGCTCAGATATCACCGAGATGACAGGTATCCCGAGCATTGATGAACAGCCCAGAAGACCCATGATCACGGTAAGCTGTGAGTGCATGGAAACCCTGACCCTGAGGTTAGGTGTATGTGTACTGGATTCTTCAAAGTGATGGTTGAGGAGTCTCCGTTCGGGGCGCTGGCTATTATTAGTCGGACGCTGCTGTACCCCTTCGCTGAGCCCTATTCAAAAGCTACGAAATCAATTGACGCTGGAAGGGAACATGGGGGTCCCAGCCGCTGCAGCTCGACGTTAGGCGAGGGCCTGCTGTATCAAACGTAACGTCCAGCCAAGGAGGGTAGGTAAGTATTACATGCACGTGACACCACGGACCCCCTTGCACGAGGCAGTAAGAATGAATCTGCAAATTTATGGACGGCGTTCAACATGACCGAAGCACTAGACCTTGACTAGACCGCACAACGAATTCATTATTGAGTAGTTCATTGCTCAAAGCATTAACAATTACAGATCCCCCTGATGTACATACACCCTTTTATACATGAAGCAGCCAGCAGGCGTTTGTTTTTCTCTTCTTGTTGTGAACCATTGGCGCACTTAGCAACGATGCATTATCCTTGATAGGCGAAAGACACCGCCCCGTAAAGCCCGTCCTCCCTGCCTAGCAATCCCTGACCGTGCAGGATCTATACCGTATGGACAAGTACGCATGAGACCTCCATATCAATCTGGCTGAAATGCGTTAAGTACGTACCTCCATTTTACGCGCATGCCAGCCGACCCCGCTGTTCACATTCCCGTTCGCATACGCGAGCCTCTCCATCTCAACGCGGAGCGGGTGGTCAGGCGCAAGCCCGCGACAAAGCTGCTCGCCACCCTCATTCTGCCGAGGCGCAGCGCCGGCGGAAGGCGTGGTGACCCAGCCGCTCGCGACATCCACGTACCACCCCCGCCCGCCCTTGCTCCTGATGACCCTCCACGATCCGGCACCCGCGCCCAGCCCGCCCAGCAGCGCCGGCGAGAGCTCGATGACGCGCAGCCGCGTCGGCGCCTGCGCGGGCGCGCTCGAGCCCGCTGACAGGCTGAACGACACGAGCGCGGTGCACAGCGGCCGGATGATCTTCGCGTGCAGCGCGAGCGACGCCGCGCGCAGGGGCACGCGCGTCTGCCCGTACCCGAGGTCCGGCGACGTCGACGCCAGTGTGAGGACCTCCACGTGTGGCGCTTTCGTCTTCAGGAACTCGGCGATGATATCCAACGGCAGGTTGGCGATGTGCGACAGCCCGAGGGAGCGCAGCTGCGGCTGGGGAGGGCAGGCGGTGAGCAGCACTTCCCTTGTCAGGGGGGAACTCGACAGGTCGAGGTATCGAAGCTTGCCGCTCGTGAAGCAGCGTGCGCGGGTCAATACGTCCCTCAACTCGTCCACAGACAACGGACAAGGGAACGTGCTGTCGCCGTACAAGCTGAGTTCCTGGATATCACTAGCCGCCTCTGCTTCGACTAAGAAATCACGGATACTCTCCCCTGTCAGACGCGTGCATCGACCAATAGACAGTGACTGCAGGCGAATAGAGGAGGCCGCTAAGGAGGTGAACAGCTCAGGCGTGATCCGAGTGCATGACAGGTCGAGATGAGTGAGAGAAGGGCAGGAGAGAACGAACTGATGTAGCACGGAGTGCGCCAGAGATTTAGCACCATAGAAGCCCAGCCGCTCAAGGCCTTCCAGGACATGTGTGTTGCCGGCAGCAAAGCGCGATCTCCTACCGCCGAAACGGTCCGTACCCTCATCGTCTGAGGTGGGGTCAGAGGGTGGGGTTAGGTACGTGTTGACAAAGTCTGTCAGGGCATGCACGAAGACGGCGCTAACACAGCCGGTGAAATCGGCAGCCACTATTTCTTTGCATTCTCGGAGTCTCTCCTTCTCCTCCTCGTCGGCGTCCGAAGTTTCAGGCGTACGACCCCGAAAGCGGCGGCCGCGCGACGACGATCCTCTAAGGAATAGTTCCTTCAACACGGGAAGTGTCAATGCACCGTCCATATATTCCGTTGCACCAAAGACCGTGAGGTTCGGCATTTCCTGAACAAAATAAGGGGTTAAGTTACTGGAACAGGGCATTTATGTGTCGCTTACCTTGATAATGGCTTCTAGTCGGTCCCCTGTGACGAAGCGGCTGTTGACGCCCTCTTCGACTGACCTACGCATCCCTATGGTACGGAAGTGATTGAAGTCTAGGTGACGGATGTGCCGTCCTGGACGTGGGTCTTCAGGGATGGGTACTGTACCAGTGATGAGATATGTTCCGCAATGAGATTTCTGATGCGTCATCGCACTCACCATAGACCGCTACTTCATCCCGCCCCAAAACCGTTTGTACCGCATCACTAATAGACCTCATCAGCTTCCATCTCACTGGGCTCTTGCTCTTCGCACGCAGACGCCTGGGACTGGGGTCTCTGGAGGCAGGAGGGGACAGGAGCTCAGGCGGGATAGGTCCTCCGGGACCACCGAGAGTAGCCAGGATACTCTCGTGCAACTTCTCCGCACAGGTGGGGTCTGCATCGTCGCCAAAAATATTGCGAGCGGCCAGTACCGCGTTCTCTGCTTCCTTAATCGTCTGCCCAAGGACTAGGGCGGCCTGTTGCTCCGCTGCTTCCTCATCGTCGCCGCCGACCACAGCATCAATCAGGGATAGCCAGCTCCGAGGCAGCCGGACCTCGACTTTGCGCCAGAGCCAAGGCTTTGCGGCGTCGTGCCAGGCACGGTTAGCGAGACTCAGGCTGTGTAGAGTCTTACGCGCGACGGGTTCGGGCCAATTTGCGGGGGGAAGCGAGGAAGGAGTGGAAGTAGGTATGCCGTGCTCAGCGAGAATTAGGGGGTCCAGCGATGGCTGGACAGGGGGCAGGCCGGCGTAGTAAACATGCGCGCATATCGTGAACAGCAGCTCTGGCGGGAAGTTCTCAACGCCGGAAGGTACACGAGGAATGGAATGATCAGTCGACATTGTGACGTCGGCCCGGTAATATCAAGTGTTTTAGGGAGGTCTGTTACTCAATCTGGATCTTGACCACCAGCTGATTGTGGAGGTTACCAAGCTACCAGCAGCGACGACACAGCGACGGGGGTTCCCGTGAACCTTTGTCAACGTATACGATGGTCAGCTTCGGTCTAACCAAGAATTGACGGCGATGAAGGGTGGCAGGGCCGCGGAACTAAGGCGATGGTCCATGGTGAAGAAGAATAACATTGAGGGGCGTACTCACCTAAAATTTACGGCTGATTTACTTGTATCCGCCTTGCGTGGCTCTCCCGCGAGCCAGGCTGTATCGAGCTGAAGAATTGCGGCAGAGAGATCCGTCAAGGGGGGCAGCTCGACTTCGAGGTATATGATAGTCGTAGATATTGCCAAAGGTTTTATGGGGACAAGAGGCGTTGGTGGTCGTGCAGTGAAGAGTTTCAAGCAACCTGGGCGACTGGACCGGGCCCGCCATGAACCACATAGCCTTTTATAGGTCCAAAGAAGAACCGCCGAGCACAACCGAGGAGGTCTTCCTCCGATTCCACGTGCGTCGGACGTAGGTAAACAAACACAAGTAAACTTCCGCTACCGACCCCAGTGTGCCTGACGGGTGGCGTCGCAACCTCTGCACTCGACGCCTCCTCCCTTTGCACAGTCGTATATTCCAATCCATGTATATTTCTGACCTTTGTCTCGCAAAGTCTTCCTTTCTCTATCGTGTCACGGACATTTGTGTCGCCCGCGTCCATTCAGTCAATTTTCTGGGGTTTCATGTACCCGCACGTGCCTGCGGTCACCTGCGCCCCTGCTCAATACTTGAAGCTTCTTTCTTGTGCCATCCACACTGCGCACTCCTCGCTGGAAGTGATGCCATTGTCGCAATCCTGCGCTCAGTCATTCGTGGTAAAATGACTCGTCAAGTTGGTGCTGCGACATCACCTGTGGCAGGCACCACGCTCTGGTGCAGTACAGCATTCTTAAAATGTTCAATGGACATCATAAGAGATGGACATTCGCCCCGCATTGCGGATCCTGCGAGCTATGTGCCCATTGCCTTCACACTCGTCTCTGCATGACCTCCCGGTACTTTTCTGAGCATAAAGGCTATCTGCCGTCGGCAACCTTGAGGTTCTCTCGAGTTCTTTACTCACACGATGCAGGAGGCAGTCATTCTTCACGTACCAGGCCAGACAGCCGAGGCGCCCTACGTACCGTGACTGTGTCAGAAGCGACATCAGACACCCGAGCGGAATTGCAATGGATCTGCATGTGCTTTGGCTCAGCAGCAACCCCTAGAAATCCATTCAAGAGCAGATGACTTCCCCCGTGGCTTACTCGCCGGGCAGACATTGCACGTCCAGAGGTACAGGGAACGAATAGCGGCCATGTTTTTGTCTGTCGCATAGGGCAACGGTATTAACATTAACTTCAACCCTTGACGTAAAAGTCGTACTGTCGAAACATCCAAATTAAAGACGTAGCTTCAGCAGAAGCAACCACCATATGTCAGTCTACCGCGACCTGGCGCAATAATGTGGGGGAAGCACTCACTGGAGACAATCACTGGGCTGATCACGCCAGCGTTGAGCTTTGCGGTACGGAAGATGAGCAGCTCTGATGAGAAGTGACCGAACGCGAGGAGGTACGTGAAGAGTGCCATGTCGTACACGCTGGCGCAATGTATCAGAACTGTCTCGTCATTAGAGTACAGGCTGGAGACATACACTTTTTCATTTATGTGATATGCAGCATAGAATCGCACCACGGCCGACGTGAGAGTCCATATTGCGAATGTACGAGCCTGCAACGGTGTAACTGGTATCCGGCCACATCTCAGAATCCGACCCATAAGAAGTGAACTGTTTACGAACCTAGATGCTCGGGGACTCTGTCATATATTCTTCTAGTGAGTTTCAGAGTTGCGAAGTTCTGTGCAGTGTTGAACACCGCCATGACAGCAACCAGTAGCTGCCATTTTGGCAGCAATCCCGAGGCCTCCGGTAGAGGTATTACTGGACTCATGTCAGGTCAACATACATCACAACCCGAACGAACGAAAGGCATTACTCACAGTCGGCTAACACTGCCATGGAGATGTCGGTGCGACGGTTGAGCAGGTCACCGAACTCCCACCGTGAGCTGGCGTCGTTATAACTGCATGATAGACGCCCCTTTCTGCCCGCCAAAACGCGGCCTAATTTAGTAGTTCCGGATTTTAAGGACCCGAGAGTCTCAGTGTAATATCCCGTCAACTTCCATGTTCATTCATCCCCACTGACGGCCATGGCGTCCACTGTCGAGCCCCGCGCTATTCCGAACGAATCCTGGAGCGAGGCAGTCGCAGGCGACGCGTCTCTGTCGGGTCCTTCTCTTACGCGCCGATCGCGGACGAGAACTAGATCGAAGACAGCTGCTCCAGGATCACGAAACCGAGGGAAAAGTGCGGGGCCTCCGACGACAGGGAGTAAGAGATTTGGCGACGCGGACGTGCCCGTACCAGGCTCCGACGCTATGCACGAGTCGATGGCCAAATCCACTGCGAAGAGTACGATGGACACGCGAGGGGAGCGAGATAGTACATCGACGGGTGCTACTCGAGACTATCGGGTAACTCTGCAGGACACGGGTTTTGCGCGCCAGGGGCAGACTGAAAGGGTGAATGCAGGAGATTCGCCCGGCGAGCTATCCTGGAACGAGGTGAGTACGCGAAGGCCAGGAATCGGATATATATTGAAGTACGCTGCTCTCATGATATAGGCCACACGTCGGAAGAGGTGCCAGAGCCTTCCTCGGAAGTTCGGTGGCAAGCCAAGTTCCTCGTCAGATTCGTCCTCCCAGCCGAGCCCATCAACTCCCATACCGTCAATGCGAACGTATCCTATGGTCAAGACGCCTTCGCGTGACGGAATACGGAACTCCATCATCTCCCAGCAATCCGCTACATCGTCCTCCATATACCCGGCATCCACGATCACTCGATCCGATACCATGTCCACTCGGAGGTTCTTCTCTGATGACGACGACGACGTTCTCGATTCGCGACTGCAGGAATATATCAATTTCGACGTGGACGATGTGTCTGACCGACTCCGGCTGCTGGTTACTAATAGCTATTTCCTCCCCCCTGCACATTCAAAGCCCGCCCTGCCCAAGCCTGCATTGAGTGTGCCCAAGAACGCAACCAAGTCTAGCAGTCCTGGTTTTTTAGACATATTCCGACTGGGGAAATCGAAGTCTAAACCCACCACACCGGAAAGCGAGGCTCCTGGCCCTTTCCTGCCCGTGCTGCGCACCACATCGGACTCTACGACAGCGTCGGGATGGTTCCCTGCGCAAGCTCCCTCACGCTCTGCCCCTCCTTCTCCTGCTCCGCATGAGTATATCCGTCAGGTCAGGGAATCAAATCGTACTCCGAGGGTCGTGGTGGTGCGCGAAAAGATGGACGATCTGATTGCTGCCGCAAAGGAAGCGGAAGAGGTTTTCAAGGCCCGCCTGGATAATGGTCCTGTCCCGCTTCCAGTGGACGATGTCATTGACCCCACGGATTCTGTTGACATGCCCCATCTGCAGTCACAGTCTCTGACCGTTGGGGACAGTATGGATGCTGCTGTCTTGGCTGATGCCCTCGTGCCACCTGCGACAAGTCCTGGCCTTTGGTCTCTGGATTCACAGGAAGAGAAGTGGAGGAAAGCTCTACTGCACGAAGCGGTTGGTCACTCTTTTCACAGCACCGGTGTTAGATCTTCGCAGAGCAGTCCGTCTGCTTCCCCTGCTCCCTCCGTAGCTCCGGCTCGAAGCTACACCTCCCCTGCGGCCCGGTCCTCCAGGGATAAGCTCGCGAGACCGATCATCGATCAGTCTCTCTTTGACCGTGACGAGGATGAACGAGCGAACATTAGTCATAGCAAGCCAGAAACCAAATACGCCGGTCCCAAAGCCGGGTCACCTGACAGTTCGGTCGCCCTGCAGTCTGCCCCGCCGACGGCGAGGCGGTCGTTCCAGGCGCCTGGTAGAGTTGAGACGCCTTCTATCCCTCCTGTGCCTTTAGCGCCTCCACCGCGCAGACCATTGATAAATCCTCTATATTCCCTGTCTCAGGTGGACCTCTCCGTAGGACCATCTCGAGAGGCTCAAGACAAGGCTCGTATCGTCCGGAAGTCTATGTCGTCTCCAGTCCTTAGTCATGTTCATGAACGTGATATAACTCCAGGACGGTTTGTCTTGACTCCGCCTCCTATTCCGCCACAAGGGACACGGTCTCAGCTCTCTCCCGTTGCAACGGAAGATCTCGATAATCCTAGTCCTTCTCCAGTCTCGATGCGTACTGTTGAGACAGTACTTGACGGGGCTCGCTATTCGGACGACAAGCCGGGTAGTACGCGATATGCGACCCCCGCGGATTCGGACGAGATGCTGCCTAGGCCATCCATCAGTGTATCTGTTAGCACAGAGGGTAGACCATCCTTTTCCGACTATTCACAGCCATCGCCATCGCCTACTGCGTCGGCTTTCCAAGACGCCTTGTTTGAGCATAGGTCGAGCACGAGTTCCATCCCCCGCATCAGCATATGTGATGAGGAGCAGGCTCAGACTTCGGTATACCATGACGTCCCTCGTCGTTCGTCCTCGTCAGCGTCTAGGCGGCCGTCACCCCTCAGGAATCAGGCAGTCTCCCACCGAGTCCCTTCGCCCCTTATATCTGGACATAGCGGGCAGTCGTCTGACGACACGTCCGGCGATGTATCCGACACAGTCTCTCCGATTCTTCTTCCGAAGGACAGCGAAGCCTCTGATTTCCAGTCTATGTCTGGTTCACCCATCTCCATAGAGCCGATACTTGCACCACCGCCAACAACACCGCCTTTGCCGGACTTCAACACATCTCCGGACGCGTCCTCGGGAGCAATATCTGGACGAGCCATCTCCGCCCCCCCTGGTCGCCTGGCATTGCATATACCATCAGAGTCAGATCACCAGACAGGCCCCGTCTCCGCTTCCCCAATAGCATTCTTCGATAGTATAGAAGAACAGTCCATCGCGTTGGATGCTCTTGAATCATCGGATGAAGAAGATAATCCTACCGACTTAATCAATGATACCCAGAGTGCGCAGATATATATGGATACCCGGACGAACGCTTCGACCAGCACGTTCTCACTTTCTTCTCACCAGACGTCCTTTGCCAGACACAGCAACTATTCTACCCCATTTCTTGTGCCTGCGCAGGCTTCCGTTCTCTCTCTCCCTGTGTCCGGAGGTCCTTCCTTTGACCTCGAACGAAACAGACCTGTTGGTAATGTTCCGCCCCGCGGAACGTTTTTCGCTGGCAAAAAGGGGAAGAAAGGGGTGGCGCCTATATCTCCCGCGGATTTCGCGCAGCTCGAGCGGAAGCAATCGGCTGGTTCCTTATCCACAGCCAGCTCTCATAAATCCGACTCTGAAATCCCCGGAAGACCGAGTGGAAGCGCTACAGACAACCGCACGAACCCCAGAGAGCGGGATGCGTCTCTGGATATGTTCGAGGGCATGCTTACGAAGCACCTTCAGACGGAGAGGGACGTCATGACTAGGATAGCGAACAATGTTTCCAGTCGCAAGGGACGCCATCGCGAATCATGATCGTGCGGACGCTCGGGCTTATTGAATTATTGTTTTATTTACTTCATCTCCATGCTTTGGTCACATCTGTCTTTGCATTAGTCTCTTGAATTGTGTTGTTCTGCTGCATGCGTTCAGTCTTCAATCCATTATCGAGGATTCCCAGAGTAACGATTAGATGAATATTGTGAGGCAAGGACCTACGGCTCAAATCGGAAATAAGTTCGGGGCTGATAATGAGGACATCTGGCCACGTACTGACAACTGTAGCGCATACGTAGTGACCTTGCGCCACCAGGCAGAAGACACCATACAAATTACAATTGCAATCATCAGTATGCGGGACAACACGTGGTATGGGCGCTTCAAGCAGTCAATTGAGAGTTTCGTCCAAGTTGAAGCTTTCGTTTACATGTAAACTTGGACAGGCTACGAGTCAGAATCGGCCAGGCCTTCGACGACGGTTAGACTCAAGACGTTAAATTCTTCCACTCGAAGTGTGCCTCCCGAGTCGCAGGCTTTGATTGTCGACGTGCCCTCTGACTCCCTAGCCCTAGACTTGTAAACGACGTCTCCTCAATAACCAGTAGACAGGCGAGCAATCCTTACTAGCGCCCTAGCTCCGCCACACCAGGATTCAGAGGACCTGTGCACTTTGCCATAGACTTGGAATGGACATAAATCCGAACGCATATTCGTGGCATCAGGTAAGCTCTGAACGCTCTAAGTACATGTACAGACTATGTCTTCTAAAGTCGTGGGCAGTCTCATGACCAGGTGAGCTTCAGTTGCGCATGCATTGAATAGTTCTGATACTAGCGTCTCCATGAATGCAGGCCACGGTCTTGATTGTGGTTCCCTACGAAATTACGGATGATGATATCCTGGTACAGAAACCTTTGCCCTTTGTTTACTCTGCTGATGAAGCGGGTAGTTCATCGTTGACGGACACCACCTTGCCGCAGGCGTGCACGGGCATGCGCCCATGGTAAAAGTATGGACCCTTTCGACAGGATCTGGTCGCTCGTTGTGCTCAATCTGCCGATAGGGTCACTTGTATGGCCAGATTGATACTACCTCTTCCACTTGGCAGTTGGAGCCTCGACCCTCAGCGTCCTCCAGAAGAGAGAGAACAATCTCAACCGTGTCGACAGCATCCACGCAGTCCTCTTATGCTGTCATCTCTGACCCAGAGTATTCTAGCAGTGCTGTGACAGGCGCTGAGAGTGCGCAGTCTTCAGATATCGAAGACGTCTCTGGCTTTTCTTCTTTATCTTCGCCTATGTACCCTTCCTCCGAGGACCACCGCGCGTTTTCATCTCCGCCAGGTCGCAGGACGCGTCTGGATAGTCCGGCGCCACGTTCGCCCCAATTACGACCATCAATGAGCGTGACGTCGTCTATGTCTTCGCTCGAATCATTGCATACTTCTCGATCCGGCCGACTGCTCACTTTGCATCTGGAAAAGGTGGAGTCTGCCTTATGGCCATGCTTGATTTCAGGGCCCGCTCCGGAGGGCTTTGCCCGTCATGCACTGGGCCCGCTTCCATTGGATCGAGATATAGAACTCAAGTACAATATGGACCCAACTAGCCTCATGCTTGTTGGATCTGAGCTCCTCGACCTGCGGGACAATAAAGAGGAGGCCTTCGAATACTTCCAGTACGTGTTGATACTACTCTAAGTCAGAGTACAGGTATCGATACGAGGCTCTAGGCGTGCTTGGGTCCTAGGGAGACTGCCCACCGCTGCTCTCAGACTCGTCACTCAGTATATTCCAGCACAACCTGGCATTCCAGCAGCCGACCTCGATGTATCGGATTCGCATGGGACTCTAGGTTATTACTCCAGGCGTCTGGGAGGCCCCACGGGCCTCTCTGAGGTGTACCTTGCAGCTGGATTCCTCCACCTGGAAGGAACTGCTTCCAGGCTACTCTCCTCGCCTTGGTCTCCCCTATCGTCTATCCGGTTATCCTCAGAGGGAATACTGTCACACCACGGTGCTTCCGATACCGAAGCGTGGCACCGCGACCGTGAAGCAGCGGAGGCTTATTTCGCCCTTGCCAAAGCTCTCGATCCAACACTCGATGTACCTTCAATATGGAGGGACACCGCAGAAAGCCCTTCACGAGCATGTCCTAACTCCGCTGTAGAACTGACTTCAATCGACATCGCATTGGCAGAAGCACCAGGAGGCACTTTGGATTCTGTGTCTGAGGGCTCTGCATTGCGGAGAAGGAGCAGGCGAGGAACGATCATGCCTGCAGCCGAGGCTGCGGCCCGCGCAAACGATGATAGTACGTGGTATTTGTATGTACCAGGTCTCGTGGGAGCTGGGACCGCACTGCTCCTCGTCGGCGTCATAGGTGCACTCAGCTTCTCCTGGAAGAAGAATCAGAGCTCTTAGCGTGCAACGGTTGCTGTACATACCTCCGCTTTGTGTGACATGGGATTGACTGCCGTGCGTCTCAGACGTGATGCACACCGGTCTAGGAGGCATTTGATCAGGTGCACTTGTAGAAAGCTAAGCAGCGAAGAATTTCGCGAAGAACCGCTTGGCCCATATCATCGCAAGCCCTTACATCTCACGTAGATACAGCTCATAATGTTCCTAGTATACTGTGTTCTGTTGCTTCGTCTCTTGCATCACTGTTACTTCATCCTACAGATGGGCAGGAGTGTATTTCCGCAGACCAGCATCGTTGGCCGCAGCTGTCGTTACAACTCGTCGTACACACTGCCTTATTACAACTCCCATTGAATGCAATGGTCACCGTCGGAGTTTTAGACTAGAGGACGACCATTCTTCGGCATGTCGCCCAAAGGCTACATCGACGGCTCGTCAATATATACGGTACTCGCAGAGTGAAGATACTCGCCATATCGTCGTACATTTGAGTGGTCTCCTGGAATATCTCAATTTGGGTGGATACAATTCCGGGGGCCGGGCGTCTACTCCTGGTCGGAGAAGTAGGATCCTGCGAGTGGCTTAGATACGCCGCCCTGCCTAGTCTTAAAGCATGATTGCGAGAATTGAGGCTATGCAGCGATTGAGATCACTTCAGTTGTAATTGACGCGAGCGGCGACGATCGATTACCTCGCGAGGAACGAGTTGGCGTAAACTGGACCATTCGGGGTGTCAAAAATGGTACGGAGATCCATTCGAGCAGCTTCCTTACGTTTGCTCTGTATTTCCACTAGTCCAAGGAAAATGAGCGTTGTAGGCAGCGAACCATACTGCTGTTGCATCGGCTTCCGTCGACAAAGAATAGATAAGTCGAGCCTCACCGTGATTAGGATGACGACAGAAAAAAGACTGCGAGGTGGTTGACTTAGTGCCTATTAATGACCACAGCAAGGACCTACGTCGTGATTGCACCGGTATTGATAGTATATGCCATGATGAAGTTGACGCGGCTATCAGAACTACGGAGATTGTTTGGTTACATTCTCCATCGTGAAGCTTCACAGATCATCTCACGGCTTGAATCCGGACCGACTTCTATCCAGCAGGTAAATGAGGGCCGCGGCCACGATTAGGTCCACCGCTGCAGCGCTAGAAAGCCCGCCAGCCAGGGTTACCTGACGCCCAGTTAAATCAGAAAGTGAATTTCTCGAAAAGAACTCGATTACTGACTAGAGGTAATCTCCGCTGGTGAAACTTCGTCCACTCGGCCACGGTGTAACTAGGAAATTGACAGGCCTAGTTAGCTAGAAACGCGATCATGTTAAGGTAGTCCCACCATTGCACAGTTGTTGCTTATCGTTTGTGGCATACGTCACTTGTGAGCACGTTAAGTTACTATTAGTACGTACCTGTTCCAAAAGCTAAGGGTGGGTGAGCGAGGAACGTAGAGGTCCACCACCATTGTACTCACCGAAACGAGCTACAGCCAGGGTTGTCTGAACCATGATTAGTCACCTGTTCAGCAGTGACTACTGATGGCCTCACCGTCGGCACCATCAGCCATACATTGTGTTCACTCACTGGCGAGTTGTCAGCAAAATTGAGCACGGCGCGCATATTAAGGCTTACATATCCATAGCCTCCGGATGTAATATGCATGTACTAATCCCGCGACGAGGACCTAGTGAGAGATTGAATGTTTTCAAGAGCTGATGATGCATGGCAAAACGTACACCTAATATGACGGTGATCTGTCACGAGATAGTAAGACCACACTGCATGAACATGGCAGAAGAACTACACTGACCCCACCGCTCCTGATCAAGCGGGTTAAAATAAAGCAATGTTAGTGTATGCGGCATCGTACCAATGAATTTGGTCAAGGAATGGCGCATCTCCAAAGTGCGTAATAGTGTAGGTGTAGATGAAGACGATGCAGAACGCCGTGTGAAGCGTTTCTAGGAGCCTAGACCATCGTTCGGACCAGCAAGGTGAACAATATCTGTAGACGTACCATACACCCGCCACCTAAAGCACATCAATATCTGGACTGCTGTGTAATTGTACAAAGGCTCACCATCCACTTGAGAAAGGGCCGGTCTTCTGGATAAGACTGGTAATATATGTAAGCCTGTGCGCAAGTTATTCCATAGAGACTGAAGCAGTCTTCAGAGGCTGCAGTGCCATTCAGGGAGCAATAGTTCTCACATGGCAGCAATAAATAAACAGATGAGGAGATTTCCAGCAATGTCTCTAACCACGGACATGACGGTGGGGAAGAGAATCGTCCAAGGAAGATTCGCGTGTCCCTTGGTTTATACATACGCCCATAGCCGCACTGTCCGGTATACAGTTCGGGGAAACGTGTCGACAATCAGCATCAGAGAATAGTGGAATCACCCTGATGAGTAGACTCGGGGGGAAGCAGCTCACCCCGACGCTTGAGCAGATGCCTACATAGATAAAGAAAATACATTCCCAAGGTCTTCTGGCTCTTTCATACTTTTCACCGCAGTGTACAGGGTGTGTGCGTGAACGGCCACGCGTGGGACACGTAGGCTGAAGCTTGTATCATCACCCAGACGGCATTAAAAATGGCCAGGAAAAGTTCAAAACCACTGAGCGCGTCCCACAACCAGCCTCTGAGAACAACGTCGTGAGACTCAACCTTAAGTATCATAGCCATTCGGGGCTTCGTCCTAAGGCGAAAGGCATGTCAGTCATACGATGGGAATCGGCATCATGCGATCATGATGAGTGGTTACACCGTATGTATGGTGCGGGACACCTAGTCACCACTACTTTGGTACAACAGTTATGGAGGGTCCAATTTTCCCTCATTTTCTTATCCATCTTGGGAAAACACTGCATTTGATGAAAGAATCAGCTTCTCAAGACAGATTGTCGAAATACTTAAAATTGAAGGAGCTATAATTTTGGCCCAAATCTATTTTGCCAAATTACCCGATATAGATAGACGCTTATTATGTAATCACTATGCAAGGTCGAGAAATCCTTGGCTACCTACTTGTGTATAACACTGTGAGTCCTTATATAGCTACTGAGTACCATTAAATAGCTCTGCCCACTGCGAAGTCCTCGTTTTCGTGACCTCAGAATTAAAAATTTTCTCCAGCACCGATTTTGCCACTGTCCAAAAGTAGCGGTGACTAGGTGTCCCGCACCATAGTAAGTAGTCCTTGAGTCTCGAGATACTCGGCTAATGCTGGTTGCCCATCTGCGCGGGATTCTCCTGATGAACTTCTCCGGAAAGCGATTCAGAGAAATGGGAAGGCCGCAACTCCACTCACCAAGCGGCACTTTCAAGTTTCGAAGTTTCGGAGGAGCGCGGCTGATCCGTCCAGGAAATGCGTGCGGAAGTTTATGTGTTCAGACCCGTACCATCGAACGTGGATCATTTGTCTGCCCAGTGCCCACTGCGATTTGACCTGTGCAGGCCACTTATCATGATTGCGGTTATGTGCGACTGGTCGCGAAGAGAAGCCCTCCGCAACCATGAGCATACTTATGATTGTGATTAAATTACATCGAGCGAAGTTGCTTAGCCTCGATAGTTAGGAGCGCGACAGCAGAATTGACTCTTCCCAAAGACTCCTGACAGAACTGCTAGTGAAAGAACACTGAGCGGAGGCGTGGGAAGTCGACTCAATGAAACGCGAACAGTCACAAGTCACAGTGTTTGTGACCCCGACGCGGTCGTCTTCTGCGTACAACGCCGCACATTGTGGCCCTTGGTGCACGAAGCGAACCATCCGCTGCCGTATACCTACAACATGTCCAGCCCGTACTGGTACCCCTCTATGCCAATACACGAGATTATGGAGGCTCTGGATGGATGGTCCTTCTCCGTTAGCCAAGAACAACTCATCAGACCGTCTTCCGAGTTCGTAATGAGCGTCTACACAGCTTGCCTCCAGCAAGTCACCGGTATTACCCAAGAGTCATTGAAGCCGTCTGTCAACGCCGCTATTGCAACGCTGGACAGTGCGAATGCGGTGCGTCACTAGCAAATAAGCCACTTGCCCCACCTAACGAGAGTCTAGGATCTCTACAGCCAAAGCCTCACGCAGAACTTCCTATTACACCATATGTGAGGTTCAGCTGCTCTTGACTCTTGCTACCGAAATCTCAATAAATGTTAGAACTCGATTTGCGACAGCTGCACGATTCCCTGATTTCTGTGCGAAAGACATCCACTTCCCTGAGCCGGAACGGACTCGCCTGATCCTCTCCGCTTTCATTAACCTGGTCAAGTTCCACGAACAATGTGCGCCCACCATTGCACAAGTGCGGCAGAACGACGCGGCGTTAGAGGCGGAGCGGGAGAGGGCAGCCGGCGATCTGGCTGAGATGGAGGCTAAGCTTGCTGCTATCAAGTAAGTGCATAATCATATTCGGGGACAGCATCGTATGAACGAACCGCACAAGGGCGAAGAGGGCGGAAGACGAACCTCGGTGTGAGGAGTTGCGTCAGGAGCAGATCGCTATTGCAGCGAAGCTGGTGGCATATAAGGACGTTCACACAGATCTCGTGAAGCAAATTGATAAACTGAAGGCCGAGAAAGCGGCAGTGCTTCAACGGAAGGTGAGCAGTGTGTCTGTATGTATTAGGATTAGAATACTTGACCATCTGCAGGACAACTTGAATAAAGAGATCTCCGTTGTCGTCGAGTCTATTTCACACAAGCGTTCACGGATCGTTCAATCTCCTGAGCGGATTAAAAGAAACGTCGCTTCAATGAGAGCTACGGCTGCCGAGGACAAGCAGACGTTGGCCGCGAACGAGGCCAAGATACGAGATCTCAAGATCAAGATCAACGTCATCATGAATATTGACAAGGTGCGTTCCTTATGATTCAGTTAGCACACCTCTAAACGAGAACCCAATGAACAGGAGATACGATCCTGCGTCGAACAACTACAAACTGTGGCGAAGGAAGTCAATATTCTGGAGAGTTCCCAACAGGAGCTCGCGGAACTCAAGGAGCAGCTGACGAAGAAAAAGATTGAGAAGAGTGATCTAGAGCGTAGACATGAGGTTGAAGCCATCTCCCTGGTCATTTGGCCGCCTTCTGACTGTAGTCGTATTTCCACAGCGCGTCCGACAGCAGCTTCTGAACGCAGAAGAGAAGCTAGAACGGGCTCAGAAGCATGCCGCCGAGAAGCGGCTTGCTAGTCAACAAACTATTGAGAGACTGCAGCGGGACTACGAACAGATGGCTGCCGAGCGTAGAGATAACGATAAGCAGATGGAGGAGCTAAGAGCGGAAGCGAACCTGCTGGAGGAGAAGGTGCGCCAAGTGTGGGTAGCTTGGCTAGGACTGTGCTTACTCTTGACCGTTTTGCATCGATCTAGAAAGCAAGACATCTCAAGCAGAGTGAAGCAGAGCTGGGGGAATTGCTTCACGAATACTGGACCCTGCGGCACGAGACAGGTCCGTATCCTTTATCTTCTCCTAACAACAGGTTCCACTAACATCACTCACAGAGGTATACATGGAGACGCTTGCGAACAAGCTAGGAATGCATGTTACAGAAACGAACGATTAACATTCCACTTGACAGAAGCAATGTTGTATGTTTGAGCCTTCCTCTTTTGTCTCTCGTCTCGTCTAGACCAGGTTATTCCGTATTTATGGATCTGTGGGGTGACATTATTGTTGTAATACTATGCTCGTTGTATTCATAGCCAGTCTAATTTTACGCTGCGATGTACCGGATAATTATTGATCCGCAAAGGGTTTCCTGTAATGGTCCTCCACATGCCTTATAAGGCAGTTACAGAGGGTTGTAATTGATCCTTCACCATCCTTTGCCTGCTCACGATGTTTTCGCCTGGTATCCTCACTGTATTCCCTATAATGGCTATATACCCGCGTCCGTTCTGTCTTGAAGACTGCTGCGGCGTTCGGATCCCGTCCGAAGAATGAAAAGAGGGTAAATCGCGGATGCCGGGGTAGACGTTCTTCGTGATCGCTTGCGATGCTTCCATTTGTCACGTGATGAAGCCGACCAGTAGTGTGGAGGCGCCAACTCGTTTCAGCGGCCTCGGAGGACGTCCTTCTCGACAACTGTCCTATAATTATATTCACCGCTAATCAGTCAAAACGCCATGCTACCTTACGCGCATACACCCACATCCACTAATACCCCATCCCCCGACGGGTCCCACTTTCATTTAACGAGACCTATGCCACTGGAACGCTTCGACACCAGCTTTTCGAATTACTCTTGCACCTCAACTTCACAGCTTGTGCTTGATTCTGGTCGTTCGGATGGCACGGAAAGGCAACAGCAGAGTCGTGCTTTTGATTTCTGGTGCTGGCCTTCTCGTTCTAAGCGGAAGCAGTCGCCAGACGCACAGTCTGACCTAGAAAAGAAGACACCCGAAGCTGACAAGTCTGGGTCACCTGGCAGATGCGCCAAACATCCATGGGATGGTTGGAGAGTCATTGTCTTGGACTCTTGTGAGTACCGCAATCTCTAATCGTGCGTGCTCAACCATTCACGGCCGATGCAGGGCTCAATGTGCTGCTCGTTCTCATTCCTGTCTCGGTGGGTAGAGGTTCGCTTTGCGGGCCACCCTAGCTGACATATCCCATCCAGTGGATTCTAGAATTTACACTAGTCGGATCAAGTGCCTTAATATTCATTTGTAAGAATATCGAGGATCATCTTGTATCTAATTCATGCTAATTCATGTTGCGCAGTCTGTGTCCTATCAATGATCCCTCTTGTCAAAGTAAGTACTGCTATCCTGACCACCATTCTGCCAATTGCTGCTAGGATAACGCCATGTCGTCGCCGTCTTCGCTTTCTTCGCGGTTTTCATCTTCCATTTATTCTGATCTATGGAACGTCTGAACGATATCGTGCGGTTGTTTTCAGTTACATGACCTCGCGACCCGCGAACTTGCTATAAGAATCGGCGGCTCACGCACTGGCCTGTTAAACGCAAGCATGGTAAGCTGGACCTTGGGTGTACTCTGCGAAATAGCTGAGCTAGATAATCTATCTCTATAGAGTAACATGTGAGCTTTTCATTGATGTCCTGGCTGCGCAGGGGAAGCGCTGATATGGTATTACCGTGCCGTCAGTGTGGAACTAGTATTTGCGGTACGAATACTTGACTATCTTCGTGATGGAAGAGGTGTTTGACATACTCACTTCAGATAAGTGCACTGCGTAAGTGCGAGTTGCGTGTCGTGCAGTCGTCCTGTAGGCTTTTCGTCCTCCGCGTGATAAATTTATGGTTTGATAATTTCTTCGGGCAGTGGTGGGATCGATTTTGAGCAAGCTTCGTATGTCCATTTAGTTCGTCTCAGCCTCACTACTTACTGGGGCATCCCCCAAGTCCTTGTCCTGGGAATGTGCTTCTTCGCTGGTGGCCTGCGGTTCACCGAGCAAGGGTTCGATCCAAGTAAGTCCGTTGAGAATGTCGCGATCACTCAATAACCATTCTGGTCATCCAGCCGCCACGCATGTACAGTCGTCGCTGTTGATCATCAGTGTCAGCGCTGTGCTTCTGCCGTGCGCGTACCATTTCACTATCGGACGAGCGAGCGAGAAGATATTTGATGAGCAGAAGGTGGATCTCTTGCGGATGAGCCATGGTGTATGCCAATCATATTAATGAAGACTATTCCACTGCTGATGTAGTCTTTTGATCCAAGGTTTCTATCATCCTTCTGTTGAGTGAGTGTGTTTACTCTGTAATTTCGATTTCCCGTTCAATATCACGTTCCGCAGCCTACGCGTCATACCTTCTATTCCAACTATACTCCCATACGCATCTTTACCAAGACCGCCTCAAGAAAAGCATGCCGCACTCGCGGGTCGTCGACTTGCCCAAGTCGTCACCCAGCACGGTAACGCTTAAGGATATCAATGAGCCCCAAGTCCTTCGAAAGGATACAGACACCATGTATTGTTGCAGTGTCCGGTCCAGGAGATCTTTCTCGCTCTCAAACACTGGTTCGACGAGCGACGTGGACCTCACCGGGGAGGATAGTGCGACCGTCGTTGGGAGGGATTCGGACACCATTGCGTCAAGGGGCGCTGTGCGGGCGCCGGACGTGGATCCCACTGTCAGGCTTGTCCAGTCGTACTATGCTGACGACAGACAGACAATCGTAGTGGTTGGTTTTGATCATCATTGATCAGTCTCAGTCGGACGCTAATTGCGATCGCCTTGCTTCAGCTCGATGAAAAGGCCGACGAGAAACGTATTGAACACTCGGACTCCCGCCAAAGTGGGGTCCGAGGAACAAACCCTACCACGGCTGATGAGGACCGACCGACGGACGTGGAGCATTCCGAGCGTACTGACAAGCACCCTCAATTAAGCTGGCTCATGACTCTGGCCCTCCTAACGGCTGTAACAGTTGTGCGTACTTGGGCCAACATACATGTATAACTCTTAACTGTTGCCTTGTAGATGGTTTCGGTCAACGCTGATCAGCTGGTGGAGTCGATGGACGGTATCTCTACCCATATCAGCAAGACTTGGATCGCGCTCATTCTCTTGCCTGCGGTGGGATCGATAGCGGGTATGTACTTACCGCCTGGCGTAGCACGGATACTGAGCGTAAATGTGCCGCGTCCTTTCGTAGAATGTGTCACTGCCATCAACACATCAGTGAAAGATGAGCTGACGTTGAGTATCAGTGTTGCAGTCGGATCAACCGTTGTAAGTACAAAACCTTCATACACTGAAATAGCCAGCCTGGCTGATTGTTCCGGAAAATAGCAAACAGCACTATTCGTCATCCCGTGAGTTATAATTATTCCGTCGACCCCAAAGGCTAGGTTTAACATACAGTGCAGCTTCATTGTCCTCCTGGGGTGGGTGCTCAACAAGCCCTTGGCGTTACTCTTCGACCCCTTCGAGTCCGTGGTAAGTATCAGCCGGTACTTTGCCTTGGGATCGCGCTCTCACACGTTACATCTTACCCAGGTTCTGTACATTTCAGGTATGTCATCCACCGTCGACTACTCATTTCGGCACCTGATGATTACCCCATAGTCCATACCATGAGCTCTGTTGTACAGGACGGCAAGTCAAACTGGTTGGAAGGCGTCATTCTGATGTGTACGTGTTGATTTTCTCCGCTTGAATCCGTCGGAGGCTACATTCATACTCAGGTTTATATTTCATCATCGCCGTCTCGTTCTGGTTCTACCCAGGTGGGAAGTATATTCCAGGAATACGAGTACATCCTAACGTACGAATGTCCTTCCTAGGCTCCGACGTCTCCGAGACTCTGGCCATCTGTACATAGAGCCTCTCCTTGGATATCTGTTACATTAACGCACAATAGAGTTAGAATCCGGACCACTCTCGTCGACTGCAAGCAACCTTCACTTCATGGACTTCGCGCATATACCTTGCATTATTGTAAGAATACCCCTCATTTTCTTCTCATATAGATTTGTTCCGGCGCACACTACCACCAGCTACATAATCTGTACAATCCTTTGTGGTTCTTTCATAATAACCTACTGCTAGTTTCGCGTGTCGTAGCGTTTAACCTTCATACTATCCTATCCGTATCGCTACCCTACTATGGATGAAAACGACTGCAGTTGTAATATTTATGACACCCTTCTGTTGCCTGGTTCGGTTCCGCAAATACCCTGCGCTGGCAACTCTGCGACAATTCGAACCAATGTTATAAATCTGGATTTCCACGGAGAGATGTGTATACTATGCTAGGTTCTTGCGTATGCATGCCTATAGGTAGTACCGATCCCCTGGAACGAAGGAATGAGCCACAAATCTGCCAAACCCGCACGACCTACCTATTTGACCCATGCCAGGTTCGATGACCCAAACCTTCCTGCGACGAACCAAAGTGTCGCTCTCATTGGCGGGCTCTTCAATCCAAAGTTCACGCAAGTTCGCATCGACAGCGCCGGTCACTATCCGAACCTCCGGGAATGCTCGTCGTAAGGTGGATATCCCACCGTCGCGCGCGACTAGGAAGGTAATGAATACGATGTGGTCTTGACGAACGCCGTGATCCAGAAGGACACGGATAGCCATAAAGGCTGATGCTGCTGTACCGATCTAAAGGGGTACCGGTGGTCAGGCGGTAGAATCTGGGGCTGCGAATATTTCTCACTTGAGCATCTAGCAGAAATGCCCAAGTGTCTTTTGCTTGCGCCCTATCTCTGATGCATACCGGGAGCATAACGTGCAGCAGCAACGGCTCTGCAGTCGCGGAGTCCGTTTGCACGAGCAGAGATCCAAGAAGGGCATCGTTGATGACGCGCTGAAGACCGCGTTCAAGCGGGCCGCCTCTATACACATCAGACTACTGACAGTAAACCAGGAAAATGACTCACGACCGTAGAATGGTAACACCACAGACGTTCTGAGACGGGAGTCGAGTCAGTATGAGTTTGACGGGACGATAGCATACCATCCTTACACCAGCATCAAGCTCTTTACCAGGCGTCTCTACTCCACACGGCGTCTCCACCGACTTGGGCCGGAAAGGCAGTAGCTCGACGGCGGCTTCAATCAGCAATGTTGCTAACCTATCTACGAAGAAAATGAAGTCCTGCTTCGACGTCGTCTCATCCCGCAGAATAGTGTATATCCCCTGTCGTGAGCCGTTAAATTCCGATCATTCTCTGGAGAAAACAATCTCTTACTTGAAGCTGGGGTGTCTGCGGCAATAGAATCAGATTTGGATGCCGGTCCGACACATTACTCATGACTGTCGAGGGCGGGGATAGGCCGGTGGGCCGCCTAGACACCATCTTCGGCCGGAAACGTCTCGCACGCTCGTGCAACTGCCTCCGTATGTGCGTCGAGATCAACTCAATAGCGACATGGTTGTCAGAGCCGGGTACAATCTGTCCGGAGCGGTATCATCTATCGAAGTATGCGCTCGCATCAGACGAAGGGGGACATACAATGTCAGCATAGCGAGACGTGGGGAAGACGAAATTATCATATGCGGGCTTCACGTAACGGAGATACCTACAGGCTGGGTAAGACCACGCCTGTGCAGCGGGAAACAGGAAGATGAACTCACTGGTCCAGAATGCCATCGACACTCCTGCCGCGCTCTTTGACATCACGTCGGATCCGACGAGCGAGCATGAGATCAGAATCGCATTGAACAAATATCTACCTTGCAGCGGCAATTAACATCCGTTGCGTTTCTGTTTGCACGGCGGAGTATCACGCACCTTGAGATCGTAAAGGGCTCGCAGTGCCGGGTCCTGCAGGGCCATGATCCCCTCGGCTATTACAAGAACGAGTCAATGTCCGAAGCGTCAGTCGACGCGAAATGCTGTTCCACCAATTACAATAGCAGCGCCGTACAAATATTGTGTCTCATCCAATCGTTGATGTTCCGTGAATGAATAGACGGGCACATTTGTCTGTCGACACTTCTTAAGGTCCATAAGGCACTACGGCCACACGAGTTACTTCAACGTAGGTCTTCCATGTTGAATCACCCTGTCTGCAGCAGACGTACCTGTGCAAACATGGGCATGTCTAGAGCGCTCGGATGATCAAAGTCGTATTTGTTATCCATAGCAAGGGCGACCTCTTCGGGAGTGTGCCGTTTGTAGAAGCTATCCTACCCGATGCCGTCGGTCGTAGACGGGGAGATATTAAGACATATGCCCATACCTGAGACAAGATCACTACAGTGGGTATCGATCCGAGTGACTGGACGATCTGGCGCGCTACGTGGGTCTACTCGAGCATCAAAGCTTAGACGTGCCCCGATAACAGAAAGCATGGGCGGACCTTTCCGCTCGCAGACCCGCCTGTTATAAATTCTTAGGACTACCACGCAATATTCCGGGCTCTGCAGCGACATACCAGCTATTCCAATGAGAAACGCGTCCGATATTGGCTGACCGTCTTCACCGTACCTACATGACACGCATTACGGTTTGAAGCCTTCGCGGTCAGTGCGGCAACTCACCATGGTGGTCGACCATGAGACTTCAGCACCGTATTCTTCAAGGCCTGTATAGTCGTACTAGTCGGTAGGCTCCCAAAGTTTCCTCCGTCCAGCGGCGCATCAGGGTATTCGTCCCCGGAATCGTCGTTCATGGCACAGGAATGCAAGAAAACCGAGTATGACAGTGACACGAGGGACGGTCAGTGCTACCAACCACGTGACTACGCGTCGGGGCGCCCTTGCCTGATTTGGGTCCACCAGATTCAAATTGGCTCTAAACGCCCACTTGAAGCTTGAGCTTGACGAGCGCGGACCTCTGCTTTTTTGCCCTACTGCTGCTGGTACCATTCGCCGGCAAGGCAGAAAGTGCGTTCCTTACGGCTTACTGTCCACCATGCAATTTTCTGGAATCTCCGAGCTCATGGCCGTGTATACTCCGACAAGGTGACGACTTCGCATTCATCAGTACGTTGACGGTGCAATTCGCTCTTCTTAGTAAGTTCTTACCCAGATCATCATTCGCTTCAGCGTCCGACGCGTCGGTGGATCGCTATCACTCCCCACGACGATCCGTGTTCGGAATGGACTGTTGCTTACCGTCAGAAACTCGTCGCCAGTTGTGTGGGTGTAAAATGCTGAAGTCGTTAAACTATGCCTTCGCGCAATGGCTTGGCACTTCCCGGTGACAACACTCGGAGTCTTCCCTCGGCATATGTTCCAACAGATAAGTACCCGAAGCTGTGAGTAGTTACGTTGGTACCGACGGACACCGTGTGCTCTCGATTCTGACTTGGACTGCTCTTCGAAATCTCCTCGCTCGGTCGGGTCACTGCGTCCTATCACCGGCATTGCCAAGCCTCATGGAGTTAGCTATAGGTCCTTCTCCCTATCTTTGAAGGCATTTCTGCCAGCTTCGCCTGGGGAACGAGCATTAGAAACTTTAGCAACACGGGTTAGGTGATCTGGAATCACACGGAGCTGCGATAGCACGCACCTCTCATCCGCCGTCAACCCTGTACAGTGCAGACCCATGGAGCTGCAGACTTCCGGGGAGCACGGACATATATACTTCTAAGGTCCGTCCATCTTCCTTTTCGGCGGACTCGAGGGAACGTACTGCGCCATTAGCGCGTACGACGAATTTGAATTCTTACCGTTGCTGCGGATCTTGGAGTGGCTCCGGGGCTTCCTTCAAGAGGTTTTCGCTCTCGGCGGCTGATATCCGTTTAGAACTGCTGTATATATGGTGTGGTAGGTATACAACGGTGAGTTCTAGGACACTTTTAGGACACTTCGGTACCGACCGTTCAAGTGGGTATTCACTGGGCCTAAGGTTTGCGATCGGAAATTAGCTGTCCTGACTCCTCGGAGCATTCTCGCGCCAGGTCAGGGTTGTTATGACCGGGGGAAAACGAAGAGTCCTCAGATTTACCGACCAAGTTACCATAGTCGTCGATGCTTACCTCGCCTTGCCAGTTCGCTATCTTGTGAGTTCTGAGCTGTATATTTGTATTAGAACTTCACATGTGTCCACAAGCTTCTTGTTGTTCGTCTTAGTTTCTGTCATCGTTTGACGGTAAACTTCGCACGCAAAGTTTACCGCTGCACCGTCTTCCTCCGGCCTTGGTCGAACTCTTATTCTCGCCAGAGTCGCAGCGGATCATGCGCGATCTGCCTCGGGTTGCGAACTGGTCGGCCTATCTGGAGCAGCTGACGCACCTGATTTGCTGAGTCGAGACTCCTAATACGCATTGATCAGCAAGCAATGCCTGAACTGCCGCTATGTTTCGGCCGAAAGTGCATTACTGATTCATGAACTCAGCTTCGGCTGCGCAATGCCCATCGGGTATGGGTTTCCCAAGGTCTGCCACTACACAGTTCCTCGGTCGGTCCAAAACACTGATAAACCAGACGATTGGTCCTCGCGTCTTCAAATGAAGGCATGTGCACGTTTGCAGTACTGTTGGACTAAACCGCCATAAGAGCTTGCAATCAGCGCCCCTAGTAAGTCTCGATAAACGAGGGAATACCTTACAGTGTCTTTTCCAACACCCGGCTTCTCTCCTGCTGTTCGCTCCTTGCTAATGTGCGCTGCGTGCTAACCATGCTGTGTTTTTGACAGATCGTCGAATGTATGCTTTATAATGGGTTAGAAATATAATTGCACTTGAATGAATGAGCACGAGCAAGTGCCTTTGGCCTTATTAATTAATCATTCTTGGGACCATTGTCGGCCTGCCACATCCCGCCCGTTTGGTAGGGAGCAACATGGCGGTCACCGCCACCGTATTGGCCGGCGGGAACGGCAGATCTCATCGCCGCTGTCTACGTCATGCGGAAATGCAAACACGCTCATTGGCCGCCGTCGTCGATCACGACGTCAGTGCAGTCGTCTTGTTGGTTGGGCCGCCGTCATTTCGATTGCTTTACCAAGCCAAGGGTCCTTTATAAACTTAGTTATAGGACGCTTGAAGGACCGCTATCAATGCTCACTCGTCTTCTGCTCCAGTCATCTCGGTCTCTGCGCTACCCTTCGTATCAAACATTCCCTAGAGCTTTCACGGCGGCGAGCGTACAGTTCAGAGGTATGGCGGGAAAGACTTTGACTGAGGCCATCAAGGACGACCACCAGGAGGTACGTTGAAATGATGCACGCAGAAAGCCAGCGAGGCAGGAGCCACGACGCTATCTTCAGATGTATGAGTATCACGATGCCTACAAGGCAGCGGCAGGAGACCCAGACGCTCAGGCACGATGGGCCCGCCAATTAACTTGGGAGGTCGCACGGCACGCCGTCGGTGAGGAGATCGTCGTCTACCCGTTGATGGAAAAACACCTCGGTGAGAAGGGACGTCAACTGGCCGATCACGACCGCGCGGAACATCAGGTAGGTTAACTCGCTATCGGGTTTCATGATTCAATTGTAACGAGGCGTCCAATCGCAGAAAGTAAAGGAATATCTATACGACCTCGAGTCGCTTACAGCCGGAACGGCTGATTATGACAAGGTCATCACCCAGGTTATGGACCACCTCCACCCGCACAATGATGATGAGGAACTCACGGATTTGCCCCTGCTGGAGCCTTGTCTTGGTGAAGAAGGGAGCAAAGCTGCAGCAGCAGACTTTAAGAGAACCAAGAAGTTTGTTCCGACGAGGTGAGTATCCAGAATACATGGTTAGCTCCGGTTGCTGAGTATTGTCTTCTCAGGGCTCATCCTTCTGCACCCAATCAGCCGCCTTCCGAGACGCTCGTCGCATTCCTCACGGCTCCCATTGACAAATTGAAAGACGAGTTTGCAAAGTTCCCCACGGAGGAAATGAAGGAGGAGCTCAAGCAATCACGCCAGTAATACGCGAGGACACCAAGAGAATGTATTCTATCCTGTACGAGTAAGGAAACGTGTTCTAGACTTCTATGCCGGTGCTACCGTGTCTAGTACTATCTCTAATTGGACCTATACGTTTTTGCTACAAGTGCTGAGCGTGCCAACGTCTCTCGACCAATACGAGATACTCGAGAAACGAATCATCTTGAAGTACGCTACTTTTTCATTTCCTCGCCCGCAGGACTATATCGGTTTCCTTCTGCGTATTCGCCACCAGCCACAGTGCTGGCACCGCTGCTAGCACACGCCTGACCTTCACCGGTTTTCTCCGCCTCGATGTTACCGGCCTGACCGTGTGCGCTATTCCCCTCCTCTAGGACCTTCTCACTTACTCCACTACCCGACTTCCGCATCTTTTTCTGCCTCAGGAGTTCCTCGGCTGCTTTCTTCAATTCATCGTCATCCGCCCTCTTCAACTCGTGCTGCTGTATGAGGAAGACGGCAGCGAGCGTTGCGATGATCGTATACGCGACCGTAAGATAGAACACCCGCGTGAACCCCTTCGAATATCCCGCAACTATAGCGCTTCGGTCAGCGTCACTTAGCTGTATCGTGGATGTGGAGTATGAATTGGCATTGATGATCGTGGGATCGTTGAGAATAGCGGAAAGTTGGTCACTCGACAGGTTGAGAGGCTGCAGGGCGGTCCGGAGAGTATTGTTGATGATGGTGGCACAGATAGCGAGCGTGATGGTGGAGCCGAAGAGACGGACGAACATGCGGACACCCGTGACAACTGCCATGTCGTGTCTGGGCACTGCTGCCTGACAAGCAATCAAAGACCTACAATGCAAACACCCAGTGCGTCAGACAAAAGTAGTGTTGGCAGTAAGTCGTGTGCCTACGTCTGGAAGGTGAAGCCTGAAGCCAATCCACAGATCAGTAATGCTCCGATAATGAGGCCTTTGGAGGTGTGCTCGTTGACCATGGTCAGCAAACCTTGACCCACAGTCCAGAGAGCGTAGCCCAGGATGACCATGGGCCGGTATATCCCTGTCCGAGCCGTTATCTGGCCTGGGTAAAAGCGTCAGAAACGCGAAAGTGACACGGTTAGACATTATCCGACCTCCTAAAGATACAACAAAAGCTGTGACAGTCTTCAGCCACGATTGACGTCGAGTGCGTTCAATCCACGTACCAATTGGGCACAAGAAAGGTAGCAAGAGTAAACTTGATTGCATCGGCTTCTCGCCTTGCACCAACTGCAAGAATTGAGGAACATAATACAAAACCTACATGGGGGCTAGATCAGAGGAAGACTAATTCGCGGTACCGGCAACACTCACGGCAAAGAAAGTCATTCCGCTGCAAAGATATAGCGGAGTGTCGTCAATGCAACTCGCAACCGGAACCGGGACAGAAAATCCTCACTTCAATAGAGTCGAGATGTACACCCCGTTGACCGTTCTATATTTGAAGATATGGACTGCCGGAGGAACACGGGTTAGACAGCGACCAATGAAGATCTGTCGAGGACTAACCGGGCACAATAGGCAGAGCCGCATATCGTGCTTCCCAGACCACGAATCCAGCCAACACTATTACGCCCAGAATCAGAGGAACAAGCACTTGTGCTGACAACCACGGGTAGGTGACACCACCCCTGCCGGATTCTATTCAGACAACGTCACGAAGAGTACCCGGACAGTACCCACCACGTTAAGGCGATCTAGAAGTAACTTCAGCACAGGCTTTTCCATGCGGTGGAGCGAACGTACAAGCAATAGAATAGAGCTCAGGATGGTCAGTCCAGAGCCAACATAATCGATTTTCATGAGTTTGGACTTCATATCTCCTTGCACCTTCTTGAGAGGTAATAACCATAGACATACTACAATGGCCGCGCCGCCAAGGGGAAGATTGAGCCAAAATGCCCATCGCCTATGATAGCAGTATGCGCAAGGCATTGGTTATCACCGGGACCGAGCAACTTGGAATTAGAGGAAATAAAGAAGCTTGCCATGTAGTGTATTGCGAAAACACGCCCCCGAGAATCGGACCTACACCGTTTGAAACGGCGGCAATAGCTTCATTTATGCCCTGATACTTTCCCCTGTCTTTCAAGGAGACAATGTCCGAGACACTATAAAAATAGAGTGAGAGCTAATTCGGGTCTACGAAGAGACAAAAATATCTTACATGATCAGGACTACTGTGATTATTGCTGATAACCAATGAACTGTGAGACGGACGGAGACTGCAACATGATTTTCAAAATGACTTTACCTCCGCCGCCTATCCCCTGGAACGCTCTGAACACAATGAGCTAATAAGATCCGTGGATTAGCCTTCAATCATGGGGCTTTTTCAGGGTCCATACCTGGATCATGGTCTGCGCCAAAGCGCATGCAAGAGAGAATATAAAGAAGACTGCCAGGGCGGCGAGTAGCACAACCTTGCGCCCGAAGATGTCTGACCATCTCCCATACAGAGGAGTAAACGCGAGGCTAGCAGACAATTTAGCTAGACATGACAGGGACAAAGAGTTACATAGTTACATGCCTGGTAAGTAGATACGCTGTAGGAACCCACGAGCTCTCGGATCCCGAATGAAGGTCAGAAGCTATGCGAGGGAGAGCGGTAGCCACACTGTATGACAGTTGAGAACCGATGGGATGTAGATCATGGCATAGCACTCACATTGTTTGTTCTAAGAAGGAGCACGCCAGCGCCACTGACAGACCGAGATAGACGGTTATGACCTGTCTTGTTGGTAGGAAATTGGTCTGGTCAGTTAGCTCAGCCGGGGGTTTCGCGCCTTTCATTTGGTATGTCGGTATCGGGGACGGCGAATGATGTCTGCTATGGGACGAAATCGTTTCTGAAGTCGTCACTACTATGGTCCTGTCGTCTTCTACGTCGTGCTCTTCTTGTCGGGCATTCTGTAATGCAGAACTAGCTGCAGAGGATTTTGCACTACCAGCGTGAAACGCGACCATCATGATGAATACCTCTTAATTGGGAGGACGGAAGGAGAGCAGGGAAAGGAAGCGGGTCCGCGAACATCTTTATTTCTCCTACGTCTGCTATTAGTAGTGGGGAAACTGTGGAGAAACAGACCAGAGTCGCGCAGACTTCTGGAAATCATTACGGGGTGCCGCTCGCCACGTGATGGCCGGCAAGCCAGGGAACGGACAGAGTACATTTCTCACTCAATTGGAGTTCCCAAGATGCAAATTCTACGAGGTTCTTCTGGACAAAAGTCAGCAGTAAGGCTTTGCGCTGAGCCTACGAAGTGATCATCGATGCCTCGACTCCGAAAACCGGCGCATAGCTGGGGTCATTCCGACGTAAACCAAACCACCCGCTTGCAGCAGGCGCAGAATCAGAGACCTAATTTGTAGCGCGGCTCCTATCGGGGTCAGCGAGTAATTTCAGAATGCCGGACTGTCGGCGTACCTCGTGTTCCATATACTCATTATCTCCTTTATCCTTAGGTCACAAGTACGGGAAAGAGAAAATCGGACAGTCCAGACTCCAGTTTACGGTCCGGAGTCTGTCGGCCGTCGCAGTTCACTAACCTGCCGGCGGTGCCGACTTCATTGCTGATTGGCTAATGATACCGTTTGGCAGAGATATATGTAGCGGGTGGTACTACACAGGTTCATTCATACTAGATAATTAGGTTACTTACAACATCACCTGGAGCGTCGTGGACCATCTGCTGACGTCTTGTCTGACGCATGCAGGGCCGTCGGGGCCTCGCGCGCGACCTGTGTCGCCAGACCTCAATCGCAACAGAACGTGTCAGTGAGGAAGTACGTGCGGCGAGGTGAATGGTCCTTCCGCAGTGAGTTCCATAAAATCGACTCCATCAGCTAAATCGTTCGCTTCTCCTTTTTGAAACGAGAATCTATAGCTACTGTTGCAATCTGCTATTGCTTCGGAAGTATGTAAATCGCAGACGGGTGCAGATGCCAGTTAGGCCCGATCGTTGATAAAGGACCAGCGCGTCAGGAAAATACGTCAGTGGGTGCACGGGTGAAGTTGAATGAAGCGACAGCTTACAGCAAAACGATGGACGCGCCTCAGATTTCTACTGCTGGGGCGCCTGCCAATCAAAACCGCCAAATACAGTAGGAGTAATTGTCAGCTTCCTGAGCAGACATTTCACCACTTACGGTCGTTTTGCGGTTGTTTCGTTGTGGAGCACCCTGTAGAGCAGGAATCCTCGGTGCGTTCTGCAGTCAGCTGTAACTGATCGGTCCTTCAAGCTAAGTCCCGACAGCCACTATTTTTCTAAAACAAATTCAGATATGATTGGACATCCGTTTGTGGGTTGCCCTCACACTGAGGCTATTACAGTGAGCATTATATACCCCAGGCGCGGCAGTTTACGAGTCCTGAGTTTACGAAGGAAGAGTCCTTACCGGCAAAAGTGAGCGCGTGCCGAACGTTGTACCCGTGGGAATTTCCGTGCCGACTATGCGTGAGACTTTACTTTCTGTAGTGTTCACTACATATTTGATTCTCCGATTGAAACCCCGCTTGTATTGGAGACTACAACCTGACTACAAACACCATTTTGTAGTGTCATTTGACACTTTTTCGATATTTTCTCTTTGAGATTTTTACCGTTCTCGCTGGTTTTTTCAACGAAAGAATAAATATGCTCTATCGACTTGTGTAAATATTTGTGTTATTTTATTGTGATCATATGACGTTCTGGTACATGGGCTTCGACGATTGTGGCTTGTTATCGTGGGAACTGACTACAGTGGCGGTTTGTAGTCGGTGGCGCCGCGTTGGTTCGTGTTTCTGTCTTCTGATTGGTTGTTGCGAGTCTTGCTCGATTTCCTCTAAGTCTATAGTTCTGACATTTACTGGATCTGTGCCATTGACAAGCATCCGGTTCTTGTGTATTGTGCGGTATATGTTCGTGACGGTGTGTTCATTTAATTATTGTCTTTCAAATATACTCATTCATGGGTTATGTTGCTTAGACGACTTAAACTCGCTGCCTTCGAGTCCCTTGTGAGGGTTTATCGTCGCCCTTGTTCGTCTTCGTCGATCATCAAGATATCGACTCTCCGTCCAGCGATCCTCGGTTTATCCGGGATTATTTTCTATGGTCACGACACCTGCAATCTGTCATTTGGGATGCAGACTGGGGCGCCGAAGGTCTGTTTCGTCCGCGAATTTACTATACACCAAGCAAGTTCCGCTATCGCACCTGTAATGAAGATATCTATCACCATTGTCAAGGTCGTTGGTGGTATGGAGAGTTTTTGGTGTTTCACCTGGGTGACAGTGGTTGTCGCATTATTGATTTTCCGGCAGAAGATCTTGATGCTGTATGGCCTGTCTTGGAGAGGTGAGCATTTTATCTTTTATCTTTTATGTTTAATTCCTTATTATTTGGTACAGGGTCGCTACCCATGTGGAAGCTGGGTGCATCGGCCCTTTGTAATTGGCTAACATTTTTTATTTACCTATCAATGCTGCGGGTCCGTTGTCTATTATTTCTATCGCCTCTATGTGTACATGTACAGTGTTGAGTCTGTCTACTTTGCAATGAATCTACTGCTCGTGTCCGTACTGCTTGCTTTGATGAATTGTCTGAAGTTTGTTGATGTATGGCGACCAGTTCATCCCGAGCTCCTCAACTAGTTTCTGGATCTCTTCACGGCCTTCAACAGATATCTTGTGTTTCAGTGTGGTCTTCAACGCCTCCCATGTTCCTTCAGGGATGTCACAAGGGGGGGATACGGGGAAGATCGCCTTCCTTGGGTTTTGGTATGCTATCCAGGTCTCCTCCAGAAATAAGAGATGCGAGTTGCCTGTCAGTGAAACCAGTACGTCCAGCAAAGCCCCTTCTTTTCGCCAGAGAGACTCTTTACCGCCTTTGCGTGGATAACCTAGCCATTCGCCTAGAGTTACGAGTCCTGAGGTACAAAGGTCGAGTCCTTACGCGCAAAATATGCCTGCATGCTGAACGTTGTACCCCGTGAGAACCGTTTGTGCCGAGAAGTCGTGGGAGTTCTGTTTTGTATTGCAGACTACATTTTGGAAACTCCAATTGGAAGTCCGGTTGTATGTGAGACTACAAAACCACTTTTGGCGCATTTTTGTAGTCTCTGGGACCATTGTTTGCTCATTTGCGGGCTCAATTCTTCGTCTTATCTCTCTTTTATTTTCTCTAGTCTGGGGCGTATGCTATACGGATCTACAACAATATTTTCGTGAATTTATCGATTGTGTGTCTTGTCCTAGTCCGCATGGCGGTTTTACTCTTATTGCTTATCGTGGGAATTGACTATTGCAGTGGCTTGTAGTCAGTGGCTGAGGTGCGGGCCGCGTCGGTTTGGATTCCTGGACTCTGATTGGCTCCTGCATTGTATGACATAGGCTCTCTGCAGGTTCACAGAGCCATTACATCATTGGTATCTGGAATTGATTGCAGGCTGTAGAAGGGCCAGAAAAATTGTGAAAAATGCGGGAAATCCATGATATATTCAGAGCTCTATAGCAAATCAAGGAATATACAAGATGATCCTGAGAGGTCTAGTGAAATTCAAATAATACTTCAAGAAAGATAGGAATATTTGTGTCAGCTCTATGATATACAGTGTAAAATAGGGAGTATCTTATGCCCAGCTCTGACTCAGGACTCGTAACCAGCCATGCACAGCATTGGCCCACTCCCCCCAAGTATATACAGCTCAGACTCTGTACCGATATGATACCGCCCTAGGTGAGGCATCATCATGATGGGAGCGAAGTCGACTAGGCCCAGTTATCCTCCACTGCAGATTTACAACAACTACTAGTATAGATACACATCGGAGTGCGATCGACCTACCCTAGGGCCATGTTCTCGGTCCTTGTCCTCTGCAGACTTGACGCTGATCGTCAAGAATTCTCGATGGATCCTGAAATGCTGCCTCTCATAGCTTTATATGGGCATTGCTCGGGTGTTTGCCACAAGTTATGCATTCACGTCAAGGGTTTTCTTGAGATCAGCGGGTGAGCGTCGTCCTGTCCCCGTCGCATTAATATTGTGACAATACTGGGGCGAGAATGCGATACGCACTCTGACTTTTGCTGAACCAGGAGCAAACGCTGTGAGTTTGGAGCTCCTGACTCTCGTTTGGCCGTACCACCGATACTAGCTGGAATTAAGAGCATTCCTGGATCCCGGCTCACGTTCGGTTGGCAGTCCAGCGTGCAGTAAGCGATGCCGCTCCACCACAAGTAAGTCCTTGTTGAATACCTCCCGAGACGCGCCTGGAAGATATTAGCCCATCCTACTTCGGAGTAGTGTAAGTATGTTACCTCTATAATTATGCTGCCTGACAGCTATATTATACTCTGTATAGAATTGTGCTCATACCGCCCGCACGTGGAGTCGTGGATTTCGTTATCCTTGACTCACTATTCCCGACTTGGACGCCGCCCTGCGAGCCTGCGGATGATCGCCGCTGTGCGCGTCGCTACTGAGTCGCCATATCCTTGTTCAAGTTGCTGTAAAATCACCCTGGCTGGCGCCATCCTTCCGAGTCAGCGTCCGATGTACGAAGAAGACGACTCGTCCAATGGCCACCTCATGTCGATTATTGTTTATTGACAAACGCGCTTACGTTGCAACTTGCAAGTTGGGTCGGAATTGACGTGAAGTTGACTTTGGGGGGGGGGGGGGGGGGGGG
>NW_006920418.1:1162844-1270873 GCF_000344685.1 Gloeophyllum trabeum ATCC 11539 | reverse complement strand
GGGGGGGGGAAGACTTCCTACTCAGCTCGCGCGGGTTAGGCGTCACGGTGGCTGGCAGTACTTCCGACATGGACGGCTTTTTTCCCCACAGTACGTCTTTCGTGCTGGCCTTCAACGTTTCAACAGCCTCCAGCTACCAGGCAGCTAAGCTTAACGGCTACAGGCGCTCAGGCGCTCAGGCTCTCGGTCTCTGTGCGAATATCGGCCCGATCCCGAGCTCTACGACTTCCTCAGATAATCATTCCGGCGTCGTCAAATTTCCGCCTGCATATCTGCCACAAAGCTCCTCTCAATGACACTCTAATAATGTTGCCTTTTACACTCGATACTGCCAGCAACGCGTAGTTGGGCTCATGTAGAGTGCTTGGGGGTACTCATCGCTGTCAAGTTTGATGTGGTATGGCACAAAGTAGTCACATACTTCCTTCGAGTTTGACAGGCGTGGAAATCATGCCAGAGGACCTCCGGAATCCGCATTATTAACTGGTGGTGTGTATGGCCTTTCCGAAGGTGTCATTCAGTGAGCCCATAATCATGGATGGACGCTCCGTAACCATCACGGCTTAGTTCGAATGGATGATAGGCTTTTTGTTGGTCCTGGCCAATGTCGACGAGGCAAGTTAAAGATATACATAAATGTATCAGAGTGCTCTATATGGGTAAGAGGGGACCAAACTCGGGTTCTTGTCCTGCTGAGATCGTCTTACTTATCTATCTCTCTGTATTTAGCACGGCTGTATGGACGTCGTCGGAAACATGGGAATCCCCGAGGAATAGGACGCCCAGTGCCAAGCCCATCCGCACAATGGACCGAAGACTGAACGCCAAGATAGCCGTTGTCCGGAACCGATGTGGAACAGCTCTGTTTTGTTCCCCTTGTGTGGTGTGGTACAACTCTCGAAGCATCCACTGGCATGCAGGCAATGCTCAGTCCATAACCGGCTGGTACTGTGAAGGTTCACTGTGGGCCAAATGCTCTGGATGTCGCCCACGGTCCCGATGGTCTTATATCAGTTATCGTTGGCCTTGCGACCTTGAAGACAATGTAGTAGTTCGAGGAGTGCTGCGTCCAATTCAGGAAGGTATGGTAATCATAGTCACCACTCAGTCCTGTTGTCTTACGTCGTCTTCCCCGCCAAGTCCTGTCACCCGCAGGATGGCCTGTTTTATGGCCTTCCATGTGGGTCGATGTGATAATTTTGCGGCCTTGACCTGCACCATGACCTCCTGGGTTTTGTTGGGTAGGGGAGTATCAACCTGCTCGAGTCATGAGCTCTGGCAGTTCGACGCGCCAGGAAGGTTATTATCCGGACAGGTAGCACTATGCCAGGCTTTCACTGTCGGGATGCTTGGCGGGGGATTGGAAGTGTCGGTAAGATGAAGCGAAGCGTGGGATTTGGGCGATTGACTGCCCGCTATAGTGAGTTGCTCGGTTTCACATGGCGTCTGATCCTCTTTATGATAGATAGGCTTGAATTCCCTCCCTCGAGAACCCTTCCGGTCGCTTATCGTATGGCGGTACCTAGGCTTGTGTTCTTGGCAGGATCCCCGGATGTGACCGCCCTTGCTCAAAGGCTGATGAGAAGGTCAGGTTTTGTTACGAATGAAATCTGTTATCCTGCGTTCCTATCAGGCAGTTAGTTGGGGTGGTCGAGCGCAGTGCTGTCGTGGGAGACTTGGACAATCGACCCGATTGCGCCCTATGTGGTATCCGAAGGCCCTCCCCCAAGGTCTCTCAAACCACTTCTCATGTGAGGAAATTGGCAATATTCTGAGCGGTTACTGCGGTTCTAATTACCACTTCAAAAGAACAAGTCCCAACATAGTCATCGAACCGAATACAATTGCAACGGAACATGCACTATCTTCGTGGTACGTGGTGCTGTTCCAGGAGGGGGAATTCTTTTCCGTGGAGCTGGCGAGAAATGTGCGCGGCCCCAATGGGCGACAAACCAATGGGATAGGTTGAGCGTTCAATAAGTCGGGATCGGCTTTGAGGATGCCCTACGCTCGGGAGCACACACTCAGTTTCCAAGAGGGCTCATTGTGACCTTGTCCCGCCATCTGGACTTCGTGATTTGTCGGAAAGGGAAGCAGGAATGATAACTGATACGGGCGTGTATTGCCCTATGGACCCTATGCCTATGTGTCTGGCAATGCGCCCTGACGCAGACTAGTTCCGGACAGTCGCTGGACCCTTGACTTCGCGAATTGAAGGCTTGGTTCTAGGATCTTCCAGCGACTGGAGCTGACTCGGTAACGTTCAAGTCCAATCAGCGTAACTTGTTCGTATAACAGAAAGCTGTTTCGGCTGGCCGTCCCTAATACCAGTATACGGATTGATCAGTGATTAATCACATCCGGCATCCTGAGCGATATATTATTCCATTGTCGCAGACATCTACCTGCGCATGCTTGGAGACGCCTATTTTTGAAGCGTCACTTGCGGCCGGGTATCTCCACGACAGCCAATTGGGACGGTATCTCGAACCCTACCACGTAGGCGGCGCGACTTGCAGCTCTGGTTACACGCCGGTGTCACCCGCAATTTCATCCGAAAACTGCATCACTGCCAGTGGCACGGACGTTCTGGGTATCCTGAGTGTCTCGGCAGCATCAGTAACCGATGGAGGTAGGACTCAATCAAACTTCCATGAGTGCGATCTTCCCATGAGTAGTCATTGGATGCGGCTGCCGTAAGTACTGCTTTCGCGAGTGACGCCAACAGAGAATACCCGAACTGACTGATATGCTCTTCTCGGTGCTCCAGTCTTTCTCGAATGAAATGCCGTCATACAGCGGGTGGGTGGCTCCGAACTCACAATCCCCCTGTACTGGCGCGCAATCAGTGAGTGAATGTTGACTGTACGCTTCTTCCGTCGCATTCTCATGGATGTAGGTTGACCTCTTTCACAGGGCTCTCGATCTTTATCTCGGCGGCTTCGATCTTGGCTCCCCGACCCTACTTAATGTTAAAGCTTTCAATGGTGTCCTTGTTTCCCCCTTGGGTTCAAGGGACGCTTGCAGTGCTTCACGTGCCCCCTCCGCTCTTACTCCTTTTCGGATTACTCTTGGTGGCTCGGAGATTTAAAACCTCCAGGCTCATTACAAGTACGAAACATTGCTACCTACCCACTACCTGAAGTGTATCGGGAACCATCCGTCATGTCATCCGAAGCCCCTACTCGCAGAAAGCGCGGTACAAGCGAGGGCTCTGCCCAGACTGCCGACACCGACCACAGGAAACGCCGACGCAACAGGACTACGCAATCATGCCTGAACTGTCATACTTCTAAGCGTATGGTATGGCAGTTTCCCACTGCACCGTACCCGGTGTTAACAATTCTGTAGTGCGATAGAAAGCGGCCCTGTGGTCGATGCACACAGCTCGGCTTGGTATGTTCGCCATCGCCGGCGGTGCTCTAATTCCTACTTACCGATGTACTTTGCAGACGGGGTTGTGTATATATGAGATAGACGACCCTTCTCAGCGGTCAGTACGTGTGCCACGAACTCCGGCTCACCTCTCTTAACAAGACCTGTCCAGAAGCGATGACCAGGACGAGAAGTCACGACTTCAGAGTCGCGTAGCTGAACTTGAGCGAGTGATCAGAGAGGTATAACCACCCTAACCGGACGTTGCCTCCCTGTGCTGAATGTCGTCCACTTAGCTCAAGAACAAGCCGCATCCCCGATGGGTTCAAGCGCAGATGCAAGCGGCGAGCCAACGCGAGGCTTCTAGTTCTAAATCGCCGCCGTCCTCTTGCCTTGAAAATACCGATGGTGCCCTAAGAAGTTCTGCCGGATCCTCGCCATGCTCCACCTCCAGGCAGATGAGCGTAGACCGAACCTCCGTCATTACACACATCTCGACTAGCCCTGGCCAAGGGCGGTTATCTCCTTCCCGACCTAGCCTGGCTCTAGAAACCCGTACCATGTCCACTGCATCCTACCCGCTCACAATCGACTCTCCTCCCTCGTTCGACAGCCCATCTCCTCTGGTCTTAACGCCTAGAGATGATGGACAGCGTCCTTCGGTGGCAATCGCATCCGACCCGCCAAACGAGATTCCCAATGGCCACCTCGCTAACATATTCTCCGCCAACTATCCTCAGCTGGACATGGTGGAAGATGGGTTGTTTGGTGATCTGTTGGATCGGGCTCTTCATCCTGATCCAACAAAGGACGCAAGTATCCTGTTGGATACATGTTCTACAGCCGCTGGACACCGGGAAGGACATTGCGGATGTCTCAATGAGGCATCCAGCTATACCGTCGTTCTGGAGCTAACCCTACGCCTGCGAAAAGCAGCAGAGATTTTGGGCCGCTCCAACAGACATCATTCGGAATCTACCTGTCTGCTTCATCAGCTAATAGTTGAGTTGGATGCCTTCGTTGCGTGAGTCATTTATCAAGTCTTTCCGTAATTTGTTACTGAATGGAGGTGTAGAAACACAGTCGGTAACGTCGCGCCACCCACCGGCGACGTACATGGCTCTACCATCAACAGGCAGGGTCGTCAACTCCTTTCGACTACGTTGACGGGTTTGCGCCCGCAGGGTACGCACCATGTCTCGCCGACCTTGTCGACAACGATGTCCCCTTCACTGTCCTCCTTCCGAAATATCCATAACCAAGCGTCATGGAAGGATTCCTTTATGAGTTGGGAGCCTCCTCAGTGACCTCTCTACTATGCCAGTTACGAAACTCGAGCCGTGCGTTAGCACATGGTCACGGATATTTATTGTTAATTGAATGTAGTCCTTATGTAAAGAGTTGGTCTGGTCAGTCGCTTCAACTCCCTGCCGATTCTCATGTCCGACCTCCACACATAAGGTTTAGTACAAACGTATCGGATGTCTGTTAATTAACGGTTACTAATCGAACCAGCTTGAGCGGATCTCTGACCGATACTGAGGCTTAGGTCTCGAGCCCCCCTCATCCGTGAGTCCGCCGTAGCCTGTTACATGCCGGTGGGTGTCCACGACGAAGGATATTCAGGACCCGATGTCTCTTGGAAGGTCAGAGCCCACGATGTGTAACCTCCGCTCGGAGTGGGTCAGCCCTAGAATTGAAGATTGATGGCCACAGCCATGGCACCGCAATACCACGCTCGCGCCGGCGGTATTACTTGGAAGCCGTGCCAAGCTGAACTTTAACTCGACTCACTTGCGTCCATTCCAGGCGTGGGTACGACACCAAGACTAACCGCGCACTGTGGTAATTCGGCTACCGTTAGGTCTCGATGACAAGAGCGGGGTGGATACATAGACCTATTTAACGACGAGGGCTTGGCATACAGAGTGGTCGGCTGGACCTGAGGAAGGTGTGAATGACGCCTTCCCACGTCGCTAGCTTAGGGTCCTAGTAGACGCGAGTGGTCCACGATAATTCAGAGTATTGCAGAAGTTTGTGTCCATGACAGTGACAAAAGCCTACGAAGGTAATTAATATAGCCATACACGAAATCTACACTGTGAGATTCGACCGGGTCGTAGGCGGTGGATATGACTGGGAGAAGATCTCGACTTGCTCACCGCCGATATGTAGCGCTCACCGGAAATTCTCAAAGAAGGCTTAGGCCAAGACGCCGGACTGAAGCGCCAAGAGATCAGCGACGTCTATCAGATTAGATGCGTGCCTCATCGACTTGTATGTACGCCTTACCACTCGAGACCGTGACAGGAATGAATTGAAATATGTACCCGCCCTCATGGGGAGCTGTTTCGCCGAGTATTATGCTGGTGACGGTGCAGTGGAATCGTTCGGGTGCATACCCGTGCGAACCCGTGCTGTTGATCTGAGCACCTTGGTCAAAGACGTATACGACAGAAAGGCCAGTAAAGCAGGTGCTGGCCTTAGACAAAAGACGATCTGAGCAGCGGAGCCTGTATATAATAGAGGGCGACTTTGTACTCACCCGCACGCAGGGCTATGGGACAGATGCTACTCGTAGCATATAGGACCTTGAGGATACCGGTCATAAAAATAGAGGCGCCAACCAGGCGATCCCGCTGCGATCGATGTTCCTTCTCGGGATCCGATCCTCCTCGGTATCCCTTAGGACAAGGCCCGCAGCATATTCACATTACATATGGCACGAGGTCTGAACCTTCAAGCCTAGCCTCACTATAAGTCAATCCGGGGAGAGAGATGATAAGCGTGCAATGTCAATTACGACGCTGCCATCACGCATGCGCAAATCCAAAGCACGACGTCCCGGCTAATACCTACCTCAGACACTGGCAGCCACTCTCGTCTGCTATGTGGATGGGACTCCACTACAACTCGGAAAAATGCCATTCAGACCTTATAATAGCACGTACGACGCACTTCAGCAGGAACAATAGCACCTCCTATCGCGTTTTACCCTGAATTAGACAGCGAAAGCCATGGAAGCATTTCCCGCATCCTTCTTCGTGCGTGCAGTCTGGTCGGGGCAGGCCATGCGCAGTCTAGATGGAAATTCTAATCAAGAAGCAGAGGCGGACTAGTACTCCTTTTGTAAGAGATTCTTACCCGAGAACGGGATGGAGATAGATAGCTTACTCAGGACTATCAGACAGCTCAGGATTATCAAACAGTCGAGGATCCACATGGAACACTCACATAAAATCCGGCCACCTTCTACCAACACGAAACTGCGAGCATTTTCATGAGAGTGGAAGTGAGTCGTGAATATTGCTGACGCTGCTGACGACATACTTTCAATCAGACATGCCGAGTCCCGGCTCTCGCGTTCCCCATCGCCTGACCATATTCTGTCGAAATCTTTGCGCTTGATCGGGCTCGAAGAAAAGGCTGTTGCTGACTGTCATTCATGGGAAGCCGCCAAGAGAGGCCAGAAATATCGTCTTAATGCTTTGACGCAAGGGACACTTCGGTAACCTATAGTGTATGATTGGAATATCCCTATAGTCCGGTTCCAGGCAGGCTGGGGAGAACTGGGCCTAGCGACACCGAGGCAGATAGCCGTCCAGACTTCCGTGCTGAACAGACCAGACCCCAGTCGTTAGTTATAGAAGAACAGGCAAACCCATCTAGTGAGCTCTTCCCGACCGAACCTAACTTGGTCTGGAAACCGTCATAAACGAACTCCATCGACCCGTAAGTAACCCACTGGCATATTTGACTGGCACTCTTTAGTAGCCGCCATGACGCATGGAACTTGAAGTCGGAGAGATAGGAAGGCAAGCATGCATCCTGTAAAAAGCTAAACTCAACCAACATATGGAGAATCACTAGTAGCTTGGTTCAAGCCTTGCATCACCGTCACAGTGTGATAGTAAGCGCGACCGCGCGGGCGGAGAATGCATAGGAAGGCAGGCTTCCTTGCGGGCGCCGTTCTGAGCAAGCTTATCCCTCGGTTACAGCACGTAGGAAGCTACTGCGTTTTGGCTGATTTCGCAATCGAGTTCCTGGATATCGCTCGCTACGGGCGCCCTTACTGGGAGGGAAAGGGGGCGCTGGCTCCCCCGAATCGGCGCTGTTCTCCTTCGCAGGTCGCCTTCCTTCGCACAAGGTACTGTGGGAGAGAACCCACGAAATGCCAAGGGATCCCCTACATCTATGATGGGCCAAGCTTTCCCAAGAGACGGACAAGCTACCGGAGAGAATGTGCTCGGAGGTAGCCAGCGCGGGAGAAGCGTTGTATACCACATCGGTGGGAATTATGCACCGAGCTGCACCGACGGCTACCTGTGATATCCCTGCGTAAGTATCAGCGGTGCATGATTTCTGATAATCGCGGGCGACCAGTAACTAGGAGTGCAAGAAATTGAACCCGCTTCTACATACAGTGATATGCAGTATTTCTGGCCCGAAGAGGGGAGACAAGCACAGTAACCAAGCGTTGGCATAGCATTTGAAGACTCCAATATCGCCATAGGGTCCTCTTCGGTTCGATAAACCACCCAAGCTCTGCGGGATGCCACGATTGTGCCACGAAGATGTTAATCATCCGGGGAATTCCGAGTCCGAACCGAGGGACTCAGGCTGTCCCCGACTCTTGCCTCGAATATTGCGTAATCAAAAGTGACGGTACCCAAACTTGTAAGCACGGTCAGTATTCAAGTTGCACGCCCTTGTTATCCCGCCTATAGTGAGAAAATGGAGCCATGTGCTTTGCCATTCGAAATTCGCAGTGCACATCAGAATTGGCTGGGATATCCGCCAGGCCCCAGCCATGTTTATTTGACATCCAGTACTCAACAGATTCGAGACTCGGAACTGGGCAATGTGCATTGGCAGGCAGTCAGGAAACAGTCGTTACCTCGTCCATGAGACTGGTATAGTCGTATTTCGTATGTTACGATCAGCCCTAGCCTGATTATCTGAAGCTGACATTATCTGATACATGCGTCCTACGTGCATCGACACAGTCATGCACCAGCAAGGATACGAGTAAGCAATCGTTCACATACATTTTGTGACCGGTGATGTCAATCTCACAGTTTACTAAGGTAGTCGTTGCGGTTGATCTGCTTGATGCTTGGGCGCGCTCCCGAAAGGCATCCATTACAACCAGCGCAGTATTCCTCCAGCCACCATTGCTCTCAGACTGTTCTCATTCGAACCCATCAATAACCGGTCGCTACATCTACCTCGCCGCCGACCACAAAGTTGCAGCCGGCGCTCGGCCCAGTCCTGGGTTCGCCGAGAGTGATCACGTATCTCTACAGGGGTACGCATTCTGCCCGCCGCCGGACCGCTGTAGGATCATGCTGTGGGCCAGCGGACAGGAATTGGTTATGCATTCTCGCTATTATTTGACGCAGCGAAAATACATAATCTCTTATCTGGAACCAAGAAACGCTAGCACTTGTGAGTTTACTCATTCCTGAGATAGTGTTCTCGACGATCCCTCAGATTTCATCACAACAATAATAAACACTATAGCAAGGCGAGTGATATATTAAGATTACAGATTGGAGTACATTGCGTTATACATGTGACCACAACTTATATCTTCTTCACTATGTTCATCTCCTGCAACGGCCCAGTCAGTCCCAGTGCTGCCAACGAATAGCAAATTACCTACGAGATAGTTGGTAGTCTTGCCGGTGTTGTCATTCTTGATCGCATAGCGGGTCTCCTGAGCAGGACGCGAATGTGAGTAAGGCATAACGACATTACCATATGCCGACTGCTGTCACTCACTCCATCCGCCTCTACTATATCTACGATCTCACCCGTGCTGTGGGAGACATTGTCCTCGGCTCCGCCAACAGGGCGATACTCAACCTTATCACCGACCTGCATAGCGTAATCGCCGGTGAGCAATCTACTCGCGAATCCCGGTCCCTGAGGTCAACTCACTTTGTATGAACCAGCCTAGAGTTTATATAATCAGGAGAAGCTCTATCAGTCATGCCGAAGCTACTCACCATTGTTGCAGATGCTAGATGGATTCGTTGTAAGGCAGCTTCGTCGATGTGGTGCGATGGGAATGCTTGTTGAAGAGGCCACCCCCGTCGCTCTTTATACCTCTGCCCGCGCTTCCACCTCCAAGAGAGCTGAGGTCATCGGCAACGTCACACGTATTGGTTGGCAACGATCTCGACTATTGAAGTGAAAGAAACTGGAGCTGAGTGCGTCATTTACGTGTGCTTATCCACCGAACGGGAAGTCGGGCTGACGGACTACTGCTCTATCCTTCACCCAAGCGAACTGTACGTACGGCGAGGTCCTACGCCACAAATCCACTAGCTCGCAAAGTAGCTCCGACAACTTACCTGCAGGAATCACCGGTTTAAGTTGCGCAGTGTCATGCTCTGTTAAATCTTTGTAGGTTCTTTTGGCTTGAAAGGTAGGGACCTAGTCCGCATCGCCATGAGGCTACTTTGATCAGTCTCAGCCCCTGCGAATCGCAGCGTAACGAGTCAACGGATTGGCATCTTCGTCTCGGCCACCTCATTCTCTGATGTCATCCTGTGTAATATTGACGAAGGACGGTCGCCTAGCCTTATTGGAGGGCGCGCTCGAACTTGATCGGTGTGGGGTCGGTGTGGGGTACATAAGAGAATGGCGATTGACGAGGACAAACTACTCGCAACTTCCTTCCTGTTCTCGACTCGTGTTCTCAACGGTTGTATTGTCAAACCGACCATTATTCTAGTACTCGTCTTCCGCCCCTCGATCCAAAATAACGGTGGAGATAATTCTCGAACAATTCCTTCTACGCGACGGCAGCGTTGTGTGGTGACCTGTGGTGGGATGCTAGGATGCTCGAAGTCACCGGGAAGTATGTGCTCTCGAGCGGCGGGGGATCGTCACGACGTTCCTGATCCTCATTTATGCCCTCAGACTTTCACACTGATTCCGATCTACCTTACCATCAACGGTCTTTGTCAAGATGCTCACTAGATTTGGTCATCATGGCAATCTTGATTCCTGTGGCGCCGTTGCGTTCCGCGGTGAGTCAAGTTGCAATATTCCGGCTCGACTTTGGCACCAATTAAGACTCTAGCCCAACATACGTTTTGCCGAAACTAGTAGCACTGATATTCCATGAATTAACCAGCGGGAGGTAGTCAACTGCAAAGCCGATTGTGCCGACTGCGCCCTATTGGCTTACTGAGGTCCACGAGGTCCCACGTGGGACCACGCGCTCCCGAATGCACTTCCATGGGAGCGTCATCCATGACGGTCGGGAGGTGTCACTTACTGCGCCTGACGCTGATTTCCACAATGTTCCTTCCGGTTCGGGGAGCATTGCTCTGTATTGTCTTGCGCGATTACTCATTCCAAGCCGTTCTGCCCCGTTCCGATTATTTTATTCGCCACGAAGTATAAATCTGACGACGATCTCGGACGTGATCTTCAAGGTCTTGCCTGAACGCAGCCTCCATCTGTTCTCACAGAAGGCCGCACTAGTTCGACATTTCAATGTCGCTTACCACATTCATCGGTCGTCCTTCAAGTACTCGAACTCCGCTATATCTTCCCTTGGATAGTAGTGGTAGCCCATCCTCTTCGCCCAGGCGACAGCCGACTCTCAAGTCCAAAATTGCTCGTCTCCCCGTCCTGGAAGCGCCGTGCCGAGTAAGCAAACAAGGTTGTGGATGTTGGGAGGATGCTCATGTCTCATTAGCAAGTGACGCTCCACGATTGCACACCAGGCGGGAACTTCCAAACTCCTGAAGTTCATATACCTGCTGCTGTATTCGCATCAGCGTCGTCGCCGGACTCACTAACACCGCTGACATTGTCAGCGCCGTCGTCGCCGCCTTTATTCACATCACCCGGCCTGCGCCCGCTGAAGCGTCGCCGATCGTCAATGTCGCGTCAAGCCAGTTCCGACCGAGTTGCATCGGCATGCGACTCGTATTTCCACTTGCCCGCGAAGGGCAGTACTTCGCCGAATGGTGTCGGTAGCCGATCAATATCGGGTGTGCGGTTGGATGCAACGCAAGACCCTGCCCTCTTGCCTCCATCCCCGCTCGATCTACCCCCCAGCTCTAGTTCCCTCGCGGCATCTCGTGCCACTACTCAAATTCAGGTTTCTAGTAGGGGGTGACTGAGGAGTTAGAAGTGCGCAGGCAACCGACTTCGTGCCAATCCACCCAATTTTCATGTTCGCGTCTCTCATCTCGATTGGGCATTCGGTTGTGTTTGCACATAGTGATTGACTGTAATATCTTCTTGTAAATTAACTTATGGGCCGTCGCCAAGAGGAGAGACATGTACGATATGGTAGTGTTTTATATTAGTATAATGATCATGCATGGTATATGGGAGAACTGTGCCAACCTATCTGCCTCCGTGCATGAGCCATAGCGAGCTTTCAGGGCGACATTGTCATCCCTCCGTTCATTGCTAATGTACGTACATTCTCGTCTGGATCATTACTGCAAATTTGGTTCTCGCATAATTCACGGTGCTCTCGACTCTGACCGCTACGGGCCACGTGCGATGTCTGAATGGATGTCAGACTCGTGTTACACAAGGGTCGAGGGCTGAGAGGGAGAGGAGCCGCAAGCCTGACTTGAGCCGCCCGCGAACCAATCCTTGTCCTTCTCACGGGGTTCCACGGCATGCCTGATCACTGACACCTGAGGGCTCACAGGACCCAGGTCTATCTCATCAGCAAAGGGCTCGGGGGCATCTCCCTGCTCGGCGGGTATGTCAGTGTCAAGCAACAACGCGGTCGGGGACACACTCACCCTTGGTTGTGGGAGAGACGTCCAGTATATATCCGGCAACTCCAGTTCATTCGCCCGTACTTTGGCGCGAAGCTCCGCCCTGCTGTTCCTGGATGCACAAGATATGACAACAGGTCCGGTATGGAGGGAAGGAAGCAAACACATACAAGGTAAACAGCAGCGATATCACGTATAATTTGCCCAATGTAGCCTGGAACACCAAGTTCCAGTAGTTATGCTCCGCCTGGAGGGAAGGGGGGATCAGTCATGCAATGATACAAATCTCAAAAGGTCCACTGACCCATCGTAGGAAGACAGCGAGGGTGGCTATAGCGCATGCACAGGGCGGAAGCGCAGATTCCCATGTAATAGCAACGAGGCCGTAAAGGACCTAAATGCACGGAAGACCCATAGTTAATTTCGGAAGAACGGGATCCGCGTGCCAAGCCCGTACCTTACGAAACTGATGTGTAGCAACACTTGACCGAGACCGAAGCAGATATACTAAGACTGCAATTGGTGTGTCGAGATAACGAAACTCGAGAGCCCGGGTATGTACTTACGTATGGAAGTTAAAGCGACGTCCATTGCTGTATCACCGTTCAGATCAGACAGCTGTGTCCCCTTGCTGTCAATGCTACTTACCAGCGGAGAATACCATATTCAATGTGTCTGCAGCATTGATCAGCACATTATAACTCACAGGACCAGAAGATGAGACCAACAATTGATTTCGATATTCAGCGCGACTGATAGGTCCGTGAGCAGTTGGCCTTCGCCAACTATAAATAATAGACGGCAGATTACTCACCGTCGCTGGGCTAGTATCTGTGAGCTCGTTGGTCACCGGTCACATAAGTAAAGGTTCTCACAAGGGGAGGTACAGGTCCTCGTAGCGGAGCGACGAAATCGAAGTTGAATACCATCGCAGTAGTGACTGCGCTGACTACGACGCATCCGAGCAATAGTACACTAAGCGGCAACTAGCACGAGGAGCGCAACACAAGCCGTCAAGTTGACTGGTTCAAAGAAGGATAAGCATCACTGACTAGAGTCGTGAGCTTCCTATTCGATAACTCAATGGGGAATAAATTCAGTCGAGACTTCAGCATCGAAGCAGGCACACGACTCACAATGTAGCATCTCCAGATGAGGAAGACTTGAACGGGGCAAGACATGACCGTCGTCTATGAATATTCATCAGATCTTAGGGGCCTCTCTCTGCTCTGCTTTCGGCGCACTGACGACTACGTTCTGCGTTCTATCAGGCCAAGCAAAATTGACTGCATTAACCTGTAAGCAAGCTCAGTCCTCATCTGATGCACAATGGCAATGCTCATGCTCACCCAGTCTCCATATAATGTAACATGAGCCCGCCATGTGACATAGAATGCGGCAACCGTCTGGTACCTACAGAAGAACGTAATCAGCTGCGACCAGGACCATCGGATGACACAAGTGCTTACACTGCCACTGACGATACGAAGCCCACGAGACAGTTCACGATGGGTGTTTCACGATGCGACTGAGTCCAGAATTGCACGGACTGGCTATAGATGATACCAGTGAGGATAGCCTGCACGAACGAGCTGACCAGGCCGGGCCCAATATAGTCCTGTGGATGAGCCTTGATATTTGGAAGGGTGAACGGGCCTGCGCTGTTCATGACGCCGACGCATTCGAAGTCCAGCTCAGATATTCCTAGTTACTGGCGCTCTTCACAGATAGGATCATCAAGGTGAGGAACTGGGAGAAGCATGAGGCTCACGTCGCATGGACCGGCCTGCCCATAGGCGAGGTTGTGAGACTGCGCAGTTATTTCTACAGACCAGTCTATAAGAAGAGCGAACCACTTTTCGTTCATGTAAGGCGTATGGCGCTCTAAACGCACCTCCTGGGTCTACTGGCAATTCAATGCTACTAAATATACAGCGAAGATGTCAGTCGGAGTGAAGTGCGGGGAATCATTCGGCGAATATTCACATATATATATGGTCCACTGCTGGTCACCTCGAGGTCGACGACGTAAAGGTTTAGGTCGTCGTTCGCGTTGCAGACATGCCAGTGGTCGAGGGAGACGGGAATGTGTTGCGTCTGCCGTTCACTGCCAGCGCCGATGCCCTCATTCCGATATCCAACCACAAATAGAACGCCGTGCTCCCAGTCCTCAAGGCACTCGAAGGAGTCCACGAGACCAGAGATTAAAGAAGGAGCATTCCTCGACCAATCACGGATTGCCTTGGCGCAGATTCGATATAAACAAGGATTTCAGATCTAGAGCTTTACGTGGGTTTTCGTCATCGGGACCTTGTACCGACTTTGGACCGACTGCAGGTCTCTAATAAGTGAGCGATCTCTGCTTCTTGTCCTCAAAGTTCACATTCCACAACACTAGCACAAGTCTATCGTTGGAGACATGGACTAGTGGTAAGAACTCACTATTATCTGCTTATACCACCGTGTTTAAATTTGTGCTGCGATCGATGATGACACTGGAAGACTATGAGTACTATGTAGTACTCTACCACAGATAGATGATGCTAGTCACGAAATCAACTGAGTTCATCACTTTGAGGTCATCAATCGTCCTGTGAGGCTGCGCCCGATGCAAACGCGACATACCTACGACATACCCCAATCCGGATATGTCTGAAGCCGGCGACTGTCAGCCTGCTACTGATTTATGACTCGAGTGATCAATTGCGTAGCGTCGGATCGTGTTTCCACCGGATGCCTCCCAGATATTCGTCCAGATGAGGTCTTATTTGCTCAGGGATAGCATTGATCGTTCGCGCTAATAGCTGATGCAGAGGGCGGCGCAAGCCCTTCTCGTCGACGCGTCAGCCACAGGGATGTCTCGCAGGGTGATGCAACCCCTGCCTGAGTCAGGGGAGGATAGGGCCCTTGTGGATTTGTAGGGACAGCCTTGCACTGCGGTCCGGATACAAGGAGGGAGGCCAAAGGTATAAAAGCTAAGGCCAGGAAATGGAGGTGGAAAGCAAACCAACGAAGACAACCTCAGCCTCTTGCCCACCTACTCACAAACACAACTAGTTCTCCGAAATGTCTCACAAGAAGCCTTTCACTTTGTACACGCACAAGGTACGGACTCCTCACCCCTTCGCGTTTCTCGATACTCACTCACCGGCCCTTACCAGAGCGGCCCCAACGGCTGGAAGGTCGCCATGCTCCTGGAAGAGCTCGGCCTCGAGTACGAGAGCGTCTACCTGGACTTTAGCGTCGGCGAGCACAAGAAGCCGCCCTACACCGATCTCAACCCGAACGGACGCACGCCCACCCTCGTGGACCACACGTACGTCTATATTGCCCCTACCGCACGGCTCCTTTGGTTTAACTGAGGCTCGCTCGCAGGAACGGCGACTTCACCTTGTGGGAGTCGTGCGCGATCTTGCAGTACCTGGTCGACAAGCACGACAAGGAGGGTAAATTTGCGCTGAACAACGACAACGACAAGGTTCGTGTCTCAAAGCAGTTTTCTCTGACTACCATTACCAGAGGTCTGACTCGGTATCATTGGATAGTACACGCAGCTGCAGTGGCTGCTCTTCCAGGCGTCCGGCCAGGGCCCCTACTTCGGACAGGTACACTTCCCCAAATCATGCTACAAAGCCCGGCTGCTAATGCACCTCTTTGCTAGGCCGCATGGTTCAAATCCCTCCACCCTGAGAAGTAAGCAGCTCCTCCACTTTATACCAGGGTCCGTCCTCACCGGACCTGCAGAATCCCCTCCGCGATCGAGCGCTACGAGACCGAGATGAAGCGCGTCGTCGGCGTGCTCGAGTCCGTGCTGCGCAAGCAGGACTGGCTCGTCGGCGGCAAGTTCGGCGTCGCCGACCTCGTGCGTCCCCCCCCCCCTCTCCCCGTCCACTCTTCCCGTACTCACCCTTACCCTGGCAGTCCTTCGTCACCTGGCACGTCGGCGGGCTGCGGCGCACGCTGCCGGACTGGGACGTCGCGCGGGCGGCGCCGCACGTGGACGCGTGGGTGAGGCGCATGCTGGCGCGCCCCGCGATCGCGAAGGTGTGGGCGGAGCGGAACGTGCGGGCGGCGGAGTTCTTTGCGGGGAACCATAAGTAAATCGGTTTGGCGTGCTTAGAGGTCAGCCAAAAATTGTGTTAGATTGCTTGATGTTGGATACGTTGCTTGTCAGTTTTATCGATGTGACGGAGGGACTTGTTTCTTGGTATATGAAATGTGTATGGTGGATGGAATGCTTGTGTTGGGGACCGGAGTTCATGCTCGCTTTCGCAGGGACGTGAAGATCCTGCGACCGCGCTCGTCGCATAAAAGCTATTGAACGCGAGGCGGGGATCGGAATGCCTCTCCTTATCATTGCCAACTAACTACACATAGCGAACGAGCTAACCACGACGGAAACCCCTCGAGCTGTCGACACACCCCCACGATCAGACTGATTTGATGAAACGGTCCTCTGGATCGGCGGCACAAGGGAAAGAGGCCCGGTGAGGCACAGGCCTGGCACGTCCAAGCGCGATCGGGTGGTCATCGAAGAAACAGGCGAAGGGCCAAGGGGCACCTTCAAGGCAGGACACGGATCGCCGGGGAGTCCGGGACCCATGCACTTCTCGGACGGTAGACGCGCATGGCCGCAGTGCCACACCAGAAGCACTGGTGAGAAAGGTTCAGACAATACACAGCGCGGCGACGGGAGCAGCCCGGGCAGGAATGGAGAACCCGCTGCGACGACACATGTACGGAGAGGCTCCAGCCCACACTGACCTCGGGAGAGCTGCGATGCCTGGTAAAAGCCCGTTGACACCTGCGCGGGCAAGTTGAGAGATCGTCAGTCCGGGTTGGTGTTGCGAAGTTGACTGTCGCGCGGTGTTTGGCGTCAGGAGTGCCCATCTCGCGCGCCATCCGCAGGAGTGGACGAAAACCGTGTCATACCAAGACTGCGTACAGCTTTCTAGCAGGTAGCGGGCGGCTGGAAGCCAGGCTCAGGAAGGACGGGATCTCCATGGGTGTGCATGGAATCTGGGGTTACAGATCCGGGCGCAAGCGGGGACGGAAGTGAGACGAGAGATGCACATCGATATCGTCTTCGTTGGCGAACGATCTACTGCACGCGAAACCCGAAGTAGCCATGGGCGGGTGCAGTGGCCCAGGGACCAGGGCTGTCTGGACGGGGCGTGGTAACGCAAGAGCTTCAGCATCGACGGAGAGCTGACGACTCTGCGTGCTGGCGTCAGAATGTAGAAGAGAGTGGGTTTGAGGGGTTAAGGGTCAGATGTAGTGCTCGGAGTCTCGGCAGAGCAGGGAGTGAGGGAGAGTCCCCGCCCAGTAGTTCGGACGCTCGATGCTCGGCAGTCTGTCGCAGGGAAGAGGTTGGCATACGTATTTTTATTTCAAGACTATGCAGAACGAACGAACGGAAGCTGTCGGATCACACGTGAACGAAGGCAATTGGACCCGATAGCGGACGCAAGGGATTAGCGCCAGGTTAGAGTCTACGGAGGTGAAGAGACTAGGTCACCAGTGGAGGTCGTCCGACGCATGACCGATGTCATATGTGCAGGTTGTGACGGCTGAATGAGCCTCGAGAAGTTCGCACCCCGCAGGGAGAATTGTGGGAGACTCCTTGGCGCCCACAGGGTGCGCGTCGAGGCCAACATTCGCAGAAGTAATGGCAGGAAGCTCTGGCTAGTCTTGCCGACGGTAGCTAGCGGTGGGCGCGGCTCACTGCGACGAACAGGGCGAGTTCAAACAGCGCTGCCTGCTCTCGAGACTGTCCATCGGACACGCAGAGTCTAAAAACCGTAGCTACCATCAGCGTAGCGAATAGCTCCCTGGAATTTGGCTGTCAAGTCTATTCCCAGGTAATCGGACACAAACTTAGGACGGTTGATAGATAGGTGGAGTTCACTGGAACCAGACCGGGCTGGAATTGTCTGGGAGGATCCAGGACGAGTGGGTGGACGCGCAAAGCACGGCAACAGCGGCCGGGGACTGCAGGCGCACCACACAGGATTGACTGTGGAGATGTAAGGTGCCGAAAGACAGCTTTGACGACAAGATAGTACGCTTGAATGGAGTGGGGGACAGCCCAGCAGATCGGATGCTCAATATTGTTGGACAAATTTAGAGAGCGTACCGAACCTTCTGATAATAAAAGCGTGCGATGCGCTGCAGCTGGATTTAGCCAGTGGGATAGATAGTTGGCCATTCGCAGTGAGGCTGAACACTGGCGGGGACAAGAGGATCAGCTTGGGGCAAGGAACTTGAAGGAAGAAAGGCTATTGTTGGTCGAAGAAGACGCAAGGCAAGCCCCGAGCCAGCGCAGTGGAGAGGTTTGGGCTGGATTTAACGCAACTGTATTGGACGGATGGAGCACATCAGTCACGGGGCGCCACTCAATGCAATGTGATCAATGTTACTGTTGTAGCTTCCGCTGCGCTGGCTTGCACTAGCCGTGCGCGAGTCCAGCTCGTCCGCGTCGAGGGCGAGCAACGGGAGACAGTGCCCAAGGAACATGCGGTGAATTGGAGCACACTTGCGGCCAGGAATAGAGCGCAGCTGGAGACTCTGTCACAGGTGAAGAGCGTGAAGAGCGGATGCGTGGGATCGCCCGGCTTCCTAACGCAGCAAGGTCGCTGGATCTCGATCCTGCGCTATATAACCTGCCCTCTCGTCGCCCCCGCCTTTCTACTTTCCTTCTCTTTCCTTCTCTCTGCCATGTCCTCAGCCGTCGCCAACGCCTCGCCCGTCCCCGTCAAGCACTCGTCCCCCATCCCCATCGACCCCGCCCACCACCACCGCCGCCGCTCGCCCTCCCAGACACCCTCCGACGCCTCCGACGCCTCCGCGTCCCCGTCGTCCCCGTTCCCACTGCGCACCCCGCCCACACTGCCTCTCCCCCTCAACAACCCCCGCGTCGCCGCCAACTCGGGCGCCGCCGCCGTCTCCCCGTCCTCCCCCATCCTCTCCTACTTTCTCTCTCAGAGCCCCACGAAGAACCCCGCCGCAGCGACCTTCCCCTTCCGGGCTAGGGGCTTTGGCAGTGCCGTCACCGATGGTATGTCAGCTCTCAACTCCCACATTCTCCCTCTCGCCCCCCCCCCCATGTTTCACGCCTTTGCTGACGCCCTCTTCCTCCTCGTAGACGACGACGAGGCCTTTGCGTCCCGCGACCGCGACGCCACTCCAACCCCTACCCATGCCCGCAGAGCAAGCACTGCGTACGCCGGTGGGCGCTTCTCGCAGCAGTCCTCTAGCTTTGTCGCTCCCTCTCCGCAAGCTGCCCCAGACAGCCGTGGAGCAGGTCTCCTCAGGCGCCTCAGCTTGAGCGGCGCCTTCGCTAGGGTGAGTAGTCCTCATGTTATCCCTTCAACTGCGTGAACTAATCTCTACACTCCATAGCCACCCATCCCGGGCCCCACTTCCCCCTCTGCCAACGTTCATGTTCCCCCGCCTACCCCTATGTCCCCCAGCGCAGCTCCGCCATCGTCCTTCGCTGCTGAGCCAGTCAGCAATATGTCTTCGGTTCCGAACCCGCCTGCTTCCTCCTCCCCGAGGAGGAAGCCACGGAGCGCTACTGTGAATACGGGGTCGATCAGACGCGCACCCAGTCCTATGGGTGAGAGGATCTTGAAGGGGCATTTCGACGGGTTCAACTAGAGGCGGTCGGTGGGAGCCATGAAGATTGGGGGGGGGGGGCCTCGTCGGGTCGTCAAGTCTCTCGTTTGGGTATCAACAGCAACAGCACATATCAACTTCAACGTCAACGCGCAATATTACCTTCGGCAAGCAACCATATTAGCTATCATACCTCAGCTTATTACTGCCCATCCATCCCCTGAAAACCATCCGTTTTGTTCGGCTTCATTCCAGTTCTGCGTTCTGTCTGTCCCGTTGCAGTACTCGCTTTCGTCGCAGCTCATACGATACTGGGTTTATGGTCCTGGCGTCTACTTCAATGTTGACAGTGGGCTACTGGCCTTGGCATAACCATTCTTGCCAGTTCGGTCCGACCGCAAACTCGGGCTGCATCGTACGTGTCGCTCACAGCTTCCCCATCTGCCTCACCTGGTCGTACTTCCTTGCCTGCCAGTTCTCTTGGACGGACAACACTCATTCTCGGCGACCAATTGAAGCGGATGCGCCACTGGGCTCGTGGGTCACGACAGGTACCCGCTTCGCCCTCGACATCCGTCCATCTGGTTGCTCTTGTATCACCTCTGCACATATCGCCTCCGCCTCACTAATACTGGCAAAAACGCGACACAACATAGAGTGTTAGCCTTCTCGGATCGGATTGGGATGGGTTTGTTTGTTTGTTTGTATCATCAGTGTACCGAGTCGGGCGGTTTCCTTTTCGTTCTTTCTGTCTGTCTGTAAAATTGATGAGTGTTGCAATTTGTATCATCTGTACGTTACGTTGTACGACTTGTACTTGAATTGCCAAGCTGTTAGGGCATTGCGCATATTCTCGTGGTGTTTATTCCTCGTCAGACTTCGAACATGTGTGGTATAGACTTGTAAACGACGTCTCCGGCTCAATAGCCAGTAGATAGGCGAGCAATCCTGTCTATAGGGGTGTGGTATCGACTTGGGAGCCTGAGTGTGGTTCGTGTGGATGACATCGAACGATCACGCTCCCCGCCGACTGTCCCTTTTACGGTTTACGAGGGTGGCTTTTCTGGTCATGAACTGGCATACTACGGGATCGACAGAAGATAGAGCCAATTTTGTTTCAACGGTTGGACGCGTACGGCCATGCAAGGATGGAAACTGCTCGTGCGCGCCGCTTGAGCGCGGTGCATATGCGTGAACGTGGAGGGAGGCTTCGAACGCGAGCTGCAAGGCATACGGCCGGTACCGTCTCTGGCAAAATCGCGGACCCGCGCTGCTCGCAGACCTGTCTGGGTGTCCACGCCGCAACATGCACATCGAATGTTCACTCTTTGCGCTGCTGGAGTCAACGCGGCAACAACGGACTCCGCTTCCACGAGACAAGCAAACAGCGTACCCCGCACGCGCGCCGGCGACCGCGTCGTCTCCTGACACGTTAACACACGGCGGACTGCGTCACGCGCGCGCGAGCGTACCCGAGGAGGGTTCGCAGCACCCGCGCGCCACCATCCATCTCTGCTGCATACGCACGGCAGCATCTCACCCTCCTCGAGAGATCTCGATGGCCGGCAGGAGTCGCGCAGACATACGGGGGAAACACAGCATCCTGTCTCGCTGCGTTCCCCGCTACACCGATCCGTCGCGATCGCGTTCGCTTCCGCGGCGCGGTGACGTGCGGGGTGGCGATCGCAACGTAGAAGGAGAGACGAGCAAATAAGGTCGGGGCGATCGGGTCGGGGCATCTGGCTTCGGGAGAAGGAGAAGAGTCCGTCGACGTCGATCTCCGGTTCCAACTTCTGGCCATCGCTCGAACCATGCGGTGTAGGGCAAGTTGTCTCGGGCGATGTGTCGATATGGATCTTTCTTCGAGGAGAAAAGAGGCGACAAGGACCAGCTTTATTCGTGACAAAGTAAACTGTCTTCGTGGGATGCAGGTATGAGTATATGATATTACCTGAGTTGGTCTGTTAGAACAGGATGCAGAAACAGCTTTCAAGCCTTACAGAAGCGAAAACCCTGATAAACACGTATCCAATCTGTAAGAATACACAATTAAGAATGGACACCGAGAGAAGGCTGGCAATCTACGGATCACTGAGGGAAGTCGCCAAACTCCCAATCGTAACATTCCTAGCAGTATTCGATGCACGTCAAGGACGGAAGCAAACAGGACGGAACAAGAGGACCTACCACGCAATCGTCTTCCGGAGTGGGTTCCGGGACTTCTCTTCCCACTTCTTCGCTCGGCGCCCACGGGTGAGACAGGAGGTTCTCGATGACGTTGACGATTCCGTGCGTGCGGATGTCGACGGCCCAAGACAGATTCGAGACAGTGTCGAATATAATTGACCGGCCTAAATGACAGCTGGAACCCGTTCAATATGAGCATCGACGGAAGGTCCGCCAGAGCATGACTCGAGATCGTGGAAGCTAGGACATACCGACTTTCCATTGCGTAGCCGGCTAATGCGCAAGAGGACAGAATACCGTTGCATGTGCCCATAGGGATGGGGTCAGCGGTATGGTAGACATGGGTAACGTGATGCGTAGATGGCTGCATGGTTGAGATGTGAGACTCGTCATCACGCAACCATTGGAGGTAGACTCAACTGGCGATGGAAGATGCAGCCTTCCAGCTGCCATCTTCTCTCCGGGAGATTCAAAGGTAACTACTGGTACCCCGAACGTAACACCCAGCAACGACGCCAACGCGCCCCCCAACGAATGTCCAATTATCCAGATATTGGATTCAGGATACATGTACGTCAGATTATTATACAGATTCTGAGAAGAGTCGATCGCTATTAGCTATGTTCGCAATATCGAGCATACAACGCCTACCGTTCCGATAGGATAAAACAGACTATCGTCGATCAATGACCGTTCCAGACAATCTATATCACATCTGTTACCACTGCGATAACAACCGCAGACCGGCGTCCAGGTCCAGTCAACCCTGGCACAGCAACAACTGAAGAGGAGATTGTCATTGAGCTTGTCCTTCTTCGCAGTAGGTCCGCCGCCTCCAAAGAAGCCAGCGGACGTGCCCTTGATGGATAGCACGATCGTAGAGTTGTCAGGTGTAGCAAACACATGTCCCCTGAAGCCGTCCTCATCGGGTTCCCAGCCCACTGGATATGCCTAGAAATTTCGTCGGTTGAGTCTCAAGCGCTAGGTCAAGTGAATAGAGGGCAAGCCTGCTCAGTCAGGAGGGATGCGTACATTTGTCCAGTTGGAACCCAGATCATACCACTGCGAGTCATCGGGTTCCACATATGCGTTATTCGTCATCTTGGCCAATTCCAGCAATGTCTCGCGACTTTCCACATCCGGTCCCAGGACTTCCTCCTCCTCCCAAAGCTGATCCTCGCATACCTGGCTGTGAATGGACGAAGCTCTCCCTATACGAGCTATGGCATCCGAACGCAGTGATGGATGGTATGCCGTGATATCCTTGGTATGCAATGTATACGCGGAGGGTATTGCTTGAGTCAAGGCATCCTTGAAGACGACTCGACCAGTGGTAGATACTGCATGTTCATGGCGCAGACCGAACTGCAGACCGGGTGTCCTCCCGCTGCGACTGCTGGGCGTGAATAGAGCTGTTATCCGGAGTAATAGGGCCAGAAAATATGTTAAAGGTATCTGCAGCATGAAAGCATATCAAGTCCACGAATAGACCGTCTAGCTGGACTGTGGCAAGGTGGGCCTTCGGACAACCGACGGCATCGCTGCTTCGGCGTCGGCATTTACCAGTTTTGGCAATGGGCCAAGGTTGACTTACTTGTCCGACGTCATAACTAAATGCGACGCCACACACTTGATCATTCTAGCGACCAAGGCCGAAACATGGCTTTGGAATGGAGGCTCGACAAATTGCGTCAGAATAAGGGGTTAGGAGCACAACTTGCTGCGATAAAGGACGCGAGCTCGGGACGGCATATTGCAAGAAACGCGCGACCATGAAGTCCAATGCTGGGATGGACGTCCACACTGTCCTTGACGACTCGCCGATTTATCGGAGAACGAGTCTTGCCGTGATACCTGCCCTTTGTGTGGCTGGAGCTTTTACCATACTGCTACACAGGAATTACCAAGCTTACCTTTCCTTGGGTCCCGGAGGACTGCCGTTGAATCCCTGGGGTTGGTTAATTTCCACACTCGTCAAACCGCTCGGCAGAGAAACTCTCAGTACGACCGAATACGACGGGGCCGACAGCTTTGAGAGCTGCCTCGGAGAATCTTCCAGTATACCATACCGATCTGGTCCTCGTCCTCGGACGGGATGGCATTTTCTGCCTCAGCGACAGCTCGATCAAATACCTGACGAGGCCGTTAAACAGGTAGGAAGTATAGTCACAGCTCCGCGTTCGGCCATTCAACCCGATTGATCCGAAACAGAAACTGCGAGAGCTAATGGATCGGTTGGCGAAAGAGTACGAGAAGACCGTAGCAGTGATGCCCTCGCCACACGAGAAAGTGGACAATGCTTTGATCATCCGAGGAACTCCGCCACACAAGATCGCATCCGATGCCCAAAGCGAAATCTTGCACCTTCACGCGTCCAGTGACTTCTCTGTGCATGCGATACTGTCGTCTAGAGACTGCAAGCTTGGTGAGTGCCGCGGCATCCCTTCAGTTGAAAATATCCTGATTTGTCCACTAGTTATCGAGCGTGGATGGGGCGAACGGCATCCCTTGAGTGGTGTGCTTGGAAATGTCCCGCGTCAGTTCCTCATGGTCTACGCACCCAGGAATGACGAAGAGTTCGCTGTAGTAGAGCGCATCCTGAAGGCATCTATCGAATATATGACGAAGCGGCACTCAAATTCTTGAAGAGCTACCCTCAGATTGAGACTCCAGTTATGGTTGTAATGTACCATGTACTCTATTTATAAAGCTTGGTCCAGCACCTTACAGAAGACAGGAGCGAGTCGGCGAGCGACTTGCATAAAAGCTGCGTATCGTCCACTCTCAAACAGTCGGGAGGCCGCCTCGAGCAGCTCTTTTCCCATAAGGAGGTTATCTCATACATAAGGTCGGCCCCCGTCGCTATTTAGGGATGCATGCCGGTGGCGTCGATACGCGAGATTTACGGTGCCGCGAATACTTAACAGGTCGGCTCCCTCGCAGGCTGCAAACGGACAAGTGCCACTGAACGAACTTACTTGCATTCTTACGTAAGATCGCCACGGAAGCTTCTCTGTGCGCTGGCGGTTCTTAGAGTTGGTATACAACAAGTCTTCCCCCAGAGAGCATGATGGGCTCCCCTTGCTCCGATAACGTCCTCGAATTTGCTGGTGAGCCCTATAACTCAGCCATTTGTCGGTGTGAATGTAACACCGTCATCAGGAACGTTAGGTCGCAGGTGGAAATGGCTTGCGATTCTTGTGTGGCACCGAAGGTATCCACTCTCGAAGCGGTGGCTGTAGTGTGTACGTATAGGTCGTGCTTTGAGCCGAAGGGTACGTGCTTCTTCGACATTTTTTACCGCATGGGCAGATGTTCTCTTGGAAGTAAAGTTTTGAGCGTACGGTATGTAGAAATCTTTTCATCCAGCCGTTCGCCCGCGTTGTGAATCATGGCCCTGCAGAGGTACGTATCCGGCAAATACATGGCACTCACCCCGCAGGGACGATAGTATCTCATCTTCTTGCTGAAAGTCAAGCTACGATTAAGTGTCCGACATCGATGAGAATATAACGATCATTCATTAATGATTACAGTGTGAGTTCCGTTATACAGGGTTTCTGATGTCTCTAAACCAAACTTCTGTTACGAAGTGTCTGGACTAAAGAAATAGGGTACGAAGCGATACCGGGATCCAACTTGGACCGGCCCTCGGCCCTCCACACCCATTGGCTCGTCAAACATCAGCATTTGTCTCCCTCTTAGGTACTGGCAGTTGTTCCGAGCGGGATAGCCCTCTTCCAGGTGCCTGGGTTTCCCTGAGCTCAAGGGTAGAAGCAGCACGCACTACGGATTCTATTTTGCTGACACGTCTCGGTGCCCGGAGATTCTTCTATCAGGCGAGGCTATGAAATCATCTGTAATGAGGCTACCAAAATACTGCAACGAGGCTACGAAACTACTGCAACGAGGCTACGAAACTCCATGCAACGAGGCTCTGACCAGTATAAAGGCACGGAATCGAGGAATGACTGGACACTACCTCTCATGGCTTTCCCCAAGACTCAAAACTCGGGTTGTCGTCATGTATGAACTCACAGATATCCCCAGAATGTTCTATATATGTGCGTTTCTTCTTATCTGGTCGATATTTACTAAACCTGGCCATCCCTTTGACGGCGAGCCTTGTCTAGGTCAGCCGAGCGGGCGGAAATCGACATGGAGCGGCTGCCCATGGTTCCCTCGCCTGGCCGACTCACAGTAAGACCGACAGCATTTTTGACCGCATGATCATCACACGTAATTCAGGGTGCCGGGGACCTTTCATTATCGCCCGTTGAGCTGATCGATTCCAGACTGTCGACCGTGGAGCCTCTCAATCCCCAGTGACTAGTAGTCCGCGTATCAACTCGGGCCATATCTCCGCGACCTAGACCCAGAATTCTTCGAGGTATCCCTCACTAATGTTTCTGCTTAACATCGCTGAATTTGATTCAATTCGATATTCAAGGAATACCATCCAATCGCCAGTTGAATTCCGAGGACGACGGCTTTAAACTAACAACATTCTTCCAATACTCGAAGCCGGTGTCACAATCTAAAACGATCAGACGGTTTGCTTCGACAAGGCCAAGCAGCGCTATCCTGGACCATTGAAGACGTGCCGCCAGGCCACGGAGGAAGGCAGCTATCGAACGCCTAAACCCTCAGGGATGGTTGGATCGCATATCCACAGAAAATACAGTCATATGTTTCTTATACTGTATGTTACAGGCAACGAGCCAGTCCAACTTAGCATTGGCGCTGGCGTATATATCGAGGCCGCTGTAGTAGACCCAGACAAATGAGTACCTGAGTTCTCCAACATTGCTCGCTGTAGACCTCAGCGGTCGAGACAGTCAGTAGCACTACTGTACTCTGCGCCACACTCGTGTTACGTATTGCACGCAACATATTTGAGGATATTCAATTATGGACCTAACCCGGTTCTGGAGGAAGATGATTCGTTTTAGGCATCTGAATCAGACTCGGGACTTACATTGATTCTCTGATCAGCTCAGATCTTCCAGCGGATCTGACGATTGACATTCCAACGCTGTGCGGTCCGACGTAGTGGAGGTATACACATATCCTCAAGATCTGGATAGCTTTTGAGCGCACCGAATAACGCGAGCAGAGAGCCGAAAAATCGATCTTGTCAGTACGAAGCCACGTGGACGAAGTGAGCGTCACGCACTGATGCGCGGCTTGAGATGGTTCGCAACGGGTTCCTTGCTCATCCTCGGGACAATCGCATTACTTCTTCGCGATCTATGCCCGACAAGGATTTTCTGATGACATTCCCCGCCGACCTCTTCGCATACTAATGTTCTGGAAGTGTTTTCGATACCCAAACTTGAATGACCGGCTTCGCGGGATGTCGAAGCAGGTGTTCTGTTCTACTGATCCAGGACAGTTACTCCATGGTCTCGTCTCGGATTAGATATTATCGACTTTCTCGAGCGCATCATATTCTCCTTACGTCTTGGTTCCAGTCTGGACACCTTCTTCGTGAGGTCGCCTGCAGAAGAAGGTCACACGGAGAGTATATATTAGACAGGCAGTCGATCAGTTGCTGGTATACCGAGCACCGCAGATATGAGTACTCCTATCGCGTTCTCCGACCATTCTGACGAAGACGGTACTTTCCCTGGAGATCGTGCGGGGTCTGACCATTCGTCTCGTCGACGGAGCACCAGAGGCGAGTCAAAGTTCGATAACATCTGCAAACTATTCATGAACGGAAATGTAGCTTGCGACCATTGCAGGAGGACGAAGAGCAAATGCGAGAGAGCTGCAGGACCTGATCGGCCATGTCGCGGCTGCACCACGCTAGGCCTATGTAAACCAATTTCTCTGTGGCATTGACACTGAACTAACATACTTTTGCAGCCTGCACATACGCTGGTACGTTTCTTCTCTCAGGCCACCTATAGCGCTTTACTATAATATGTCTTCAGGTCCAAGCCATAAGAGAGGACCGCCAAAGGGGTATGTCACACATGTCAATCTCATAAGCGGTCGTCTCATCTTCTCCGCCTAGATATATTCACGCCATCGAGAGACGACTTCATCAGGCCGAAGCACTATTAGGAGCGATCATTGGATGCCAGGACCACCGTGCTCGTAGCTTGCTTGAAACCCTCTCGCGAGATCCCGTCGCTCAGCAAATTATACGCAGGGTCGAGCATGGTCCATTCGGCCCTAAAGGACGAACCGATGGTCCATTCGCTTCCACAAAGCAGGACTTTCTAACTTCAATTTCCAAGTCCATCCCTGACGACGCGCTTGATGGTCCCGTATTGACTAAGCGACAGTCAAGGATGAGTCGTGAGGAACTAACTGCAAGTCTTGGTTAGTTCTTTTACTTACAGTGGCTGCGGTATATTAATGATTCCCGTCCATCCTCAGATAACCAAATCCTAGTTACTCCCAGTAGTAGTTGGGGCGACAGTCTAAAAGACATGCTGAATTCAGATGCGGACATCCGCCTCTCCCACTCGCCGTCATCCGTCAGTTCTCGTTCGCCCGTCGGTGAGTTGCCGAAGCGACCATCAGGTTAACTACTGGAGTGACATCTGTGCCATATCAGACACTGCGTCGACTGCTGCCAACCGGGTACCGTTGGCCATTGACCGTAAGGCCAGCGATGACTCATTATGTGAGTCCGCTCTATGCTGATATCCGGCGTAGTTTCGGTTTATTTGATCCGTTCTCTCTAGGCAGCACTCAGGGCTTTACGCAGCTGGCGTACATTGACCCCGACGAAATGTCACCTGATGACAATGCCCAGGTGTGACTCAGCACTGAATTCCTGCTTTTCTTGCCGCTTAATCGAGAGGAAATTCAGCTGCGGTATTATGGAAAAGCTAGTGCTTTCTATCTTCTTCAGAAATGTGCCAGCACGGGTACTCATAGGTCAGAGTTATCATATCTGTTCCTCACACAAAGTACCTTACGTTTTGCAGAAATCCTCTGGAATTGGCGGCGCAACTCTCTCTGACCCAGCTTCAATCGCCTCAATATGGCGATGTGTTAAATATTTCAATGCCACAGCAGCATGTACAGAACACCCTGATAGAGTTCTACTTTGACTCTATCCATCCCATGTTCCCCGTGGTACACAAGCGTTACTTCTTTGAAATGTATGAGCAAAGGCGAGTTATCTCCGCCTTCTGAAAGTTCTGCGTTCTAAGTGCCACCCTTTCAGGATGAGGTTAGTCAGATAACGGCCATTATTCTCGTTCTGTTTCTGAAGAGCTGCGCAGAAACCTGACTTCCACTGGACCAACCTCTGCCGATCTACCGTTCCAGTTCTTGTTGTTTGCGATTTTCTCCCTTTCCGCCCGCTTCTCTCATGTCGACAGCTTCTCTGTCGACTCCTCCTCCCGAGAGACCTACCATATGATTGCTATGGAACTTTTCCGTGAGACAGTCATGACTGCAATGTGGCATCCCATGACGTGATCTTCTGTCAGACAACACGATGAACACAACATGCCCTATGGTATGCCAGGCCCTGCTTTTGATGGGGTACTACGATTTAGGAGTTGGTGCGTCTTACCGTGCCTTAGTTCCGGTGGATCTGACTGCTCAAGGGAACTTCAAGGCTCGGGAAGCTGGGCTGCTGTGTTCATAGGTAGGGCATACATGATTTTACCCGCGACCGATGACTGACGGCATGTTACGCCAGACATCGCTATCAGCATGGTATTTGGCACAGTTCATATACAGTTACTGGTCTGATAAGATCTGCTAGGCACGGAGCTTGGGAATGCATCGCTCTCCGGAGAGTTTGAAGCACTCTGCTGCTTCCTTTCTGTCTAAGTCTGATCAGGAATTGCGTCTGCAAATATGGACGGGTTGTGCTATTCTGGACAGGTAAGTATATTGCAGCGGGTGTCAGCTTCTTGTTCTCATTCTGTTCAGATTTGCTGCCGCCTTTACAGGTGAGACATGTGGTAATGGGCCGATGTACCTTTCCTAAGTAATTTGTAATCTCAGGACGAACTATGGCAATCCGTCCTCTAGATTCCGACGTCCCAGCCTCTAGCATCGGAACGGTAGTAGAATTGTCCTTTCCTTAAGGTTCTCGCTAACGATGTTCCAGGTCGGAGATGAAATGCAGAGATCCCCGTCTGCATTCAAACCGCCCTTCAGGACTAGTTCCAATATGATCAATCAATACCTCGATGCTTTGGGCCGCCTCTGTGAGTAAACGATCGCGGCTGCATGACTACGCAGCTGAAGTGTGTCCATAGCCAACATCACTAGCACCATCATCGAGGCGGCATACCCTAATGCGTATCAAGGCAATTCTACAATGTATAATGCCATATCGCAAATCGAGGACGCTTTGGAGAAATGGTACTTGGAGCTTCCCTCGATCCTGAAGCTTGAGTCGGACAGAACAGCGGAGACAGCACCCGTTGTGCTTCTTCTACACGCCCAATACTGGTGGGCTTGTATTGTCTTGCATAGAGGCTTGTGCGTATTTCCCGAAGCACGTATGTAAGAAATGCGTAACTGACCTCACCATAGCATTCGAGTGGAGGAGGCCAAGTGGGATCTATGTCATTCCTGTGATGTAAAAGCACTGATTCGCATGTCTGCAGCCTCTCCGGCCGTCTCGAGTCGCCCCTGACAGACACTTTGCGTGCTAGAGCCGTATCTCAATGCCAGAACGCAGCCAGTCGGGTTGTCTCCATAGGTCAGGAAGATTTGCCTTCTGCATCTCCTATGTTTCAACTGCGTTCCAGCATCCGTCTGGTATTCAAAGTATTCGTTGGCACGAGTTTCCCCATTCCTTTTAGGGCCCGTATTGGATGCAGCGTGAGTGGCAAGCATTTGCTACATTCTCGTCGCTTAAGACCCTCCCAGGGCGATTTTCCTCGTTGTCTGTGAGTGTTGCCGCCTCAGATCGATGCGCTTCCAGATTTTTATCTCTATACAATAGTGAAATCGCAGCCCTGGAATCCGCACACTCGGCTGTCACTGCAACAGTGCCAAACAGTTCTGGCAGGCGCTAAGGTTTGTACACTCTTGCGCGTTTGCTAGTATTTAAATAGTGCTGATTGTTGTAGGACGTGTGGCCCATGGCCCAGACGATATCAAGCTTGCTGGACAGGACAGTATCGACCATAGAGGCCGCGCTGGCCGCTAATATCCAGATTTCAGCACCATTGTCGAGCGCTATCCCCTCGTACGGTGAGAGTTATATTCTCCAGAGCGGTCCCGAAGCAAGCACCTCGGCACTCTTCTCTCTTCCATCCACCGCTAGTACGCCGTATTCGCCCATCGATACCGCCGCTTCCGCGTGCAATATCGGGGGATGGAGGAACCTTCCTACAGTCAATACAGCTATGACAGAAGGGATGGGTCTTTCAGGGGTTCCTTTGGCTTCTTGGCCTGAACCATTTATCACCTCTTGATCACCCGGGATTTCTGGCGACTTGCGCGTAATTTAAATGGACAAGAATTTGACGGACTACGCAGTCGTAAATTATCCGCATATGTTATTCTCGGAAGGCGTCGCTGCAGCCTGTGTATGTTTAGTATTTATGTCGTGTATCGGTTTCGACAGGGAAATATACGATCCGTTACCATTGCCCAGACAGTAGACGCGAAACATAAAGAAACGCACCTGAGTACGCCACGGCTTGGTACGTCGACGACAATGTAACGACCAGGCATTTCCTGCCAATCGGATGCCACAATATATATATATATATGATCCCTTGGGGCGAGGATCAGGCGAATGCAATATGCCAGTGTTACATAGTAATACAATAGATAACGTAGATGAGGCAAGGTACACCGTCCCTGTCACGAACCCAAGCACAGGAATTGTATGACACAAGATTATTGCGAGTTACAGCAGAGAAGAGCAATACGAAAGCACATTTGACCAAAACAAGAGCAATCTGCAAGAAATTCCTGCTGCGTGTTTGCAACATATGCAGGTAGAATTTTGTTGTTGGAGAGGACGGGCAGGGCGGGCACACGGAGGGCAACCGGAATGTCCAACCATCTCGATTACGCCGCGTGCCCCGGTCATAATATGTCCCGCACGCTTTCCAGCAGCACCTTCGGCTTTACCAGCCATGTGCAGGACATCGACTCCTCGCCTTTCCGATCCTCATGTTGAGGGGATTTGCTACCGTTCGCATCTGTCCCGTTGCTGTCTCTTCTTATGCAGACTAGTCCGAACTCGACCGTGCACAGAACGTTTTGATCGCGATCAGAGTCCGTTGCGGGACTTGTTGGATTTACATCTTTATAGACATTCTCCATGATCGCCGGGTCAAACGTTGACCGCGCTTTATCGTTCCAACCCATTAGAGCGTCCTTGAGACTCCTGCCGCTGGCATAACTCTGGCTACTAGCAGAGCTGTCGCGACGGCTGCGACTCTGGTGCCTACTCCTGAAGTCGTACCATAGTCCGAGACTCGCTTCTCTAGGGACCGGGCTAACGTTGACAGGGTTGAACCACCCGCTCATGACGCCAGTCTTCAGCACTTCGCTGATTTTCATGGTGCTTTCGAAGATACGACCGACTGCACTGTTATAGCGCTCGCCAAGGAGTTCGGGCGATGGCTGCAGGAATCTTGTCCCCTGAGAGTCCGGAGATACCGAGAGCGGAGGCGAGGTGAGTCTAGATATCGGCGAAGCCCTCGCAGGCGAGGCACTAGGTGTTGTCAAGCCAGAAACAGAGTTCACCGGGGTATGAGACGCATCGGTGGAAGATACACTCAATGTGAGAAGCGCTTGTAGACCTTCCAAGAACATAGCTGATATGGTCGGTAAAGGGTCCGACGGTTGTGACAAAGGAAGCGAGGAGCTGCTTGCAGCGTCAGGAAGAGGTCGGGACGCCAAGGGTCTGCAATACATGTATGTCATGGCCCGCCAACGAGACGCAGTAGCTTGCAATTCTGGAAGAACCACCGATCAGTCATAGGTATACGTGCATCAGTGTCACCAATGCGTCACATACCATTCTTCTTGACTGTTTCCCAGAGCTGGCGCAATGAGATGTCCACCTCTGGTCGAAGCCCGAAACAGAAAGAATCGATTACAATGGCGCAACATTGGACTAGCCACGCCTGGATAACGAACTGAACCAGGGTTGGGTCCGGATCTGTCGCGTGAGCCTGTAATAGGTCAAGAAGCGTCGGAGGGAAGCTTCCTCTAAGCAGAGCATTCGAAGGCATCGGCGACTCCGACATTTGTCGAGGCGGAGAAAGTAAACTTCGAAGCGACCCAGAGGACGGGACAGACTTTGAATGAGAAGGAAGACGCGATCGCGGCCGGGGTATGTCTAAGCCTCTAGAAGAGGAATCCGCTGGAATGGGGAAGCAGAACTCGTCCGCGATCAAGGCCGCCAACTGAACGATCTCCCCGTTCAAGTCCCTAATGCTCTGGATGATCTGCGCTCCGCTCCACTCGTCCGTTCTGTTCAGGAAGGTCCGGAGGCTCTTGACCTCCTCCTTCTTCTCCTTCAGCTCCGAGATCGCCTGACCGTAAGCGCCCTTCAAGCCGTCGTACTTCTCGTGTAAGCTCTTGAGCTCCGGAGGCGGAGAAGTGGGTGATCTGACAGGAGACACTGGTTGTGACTGGCACGCCTGGAGCGCAGTGTACTTTTCTCGAAGGGAAAGGTGTTGATTCTGGAGAGCAGTGTACTTTGTCGATATAGCGGAGAGCTGAGAGAGTGCATTTGATAGGGATGTCTGGACAGTCGTTACTTTGGACTGTAGGGACGCGTTGTCCGACTGCAAGTTTTGGATCAACAAGCGGTCCCTCTCCCTTTCGCGATCATACTCCGCCAACCGCGCCCTGAGCTGCTGCAGCTCTCGCTCACGTTCCAGCTCACGTTCGCGCGCCAGTTCTCTCTCGCGCGCCAGTTCTCTCTCGCGCTCCCGAACCTGGTCCTGTCGCAGACGCTCCTGTTCGCGTCGCTCACGGGCGTCATCCCGTTGCTGACGATCCAGCTCCCGGCGCTGACGATCTCGGGTCGAACCCCGACGATGAAGCTCTGTTTCCTCTCCCAATTCCAGGTCGCGGTCGCGGTCAAGCCGCTGGGACCTGCTTGCGTCACTGTACGAGGTAATGGTGGAATATGAGGGATTTCTTAGGGAAGACCTGCGCTTCTTGAGCGGCGTCGAATACGAGGACTCGTCGTCGTTGTCTGAACCGTCTAGGTCGTCGGACACTATCCTGATGTTAGGCAACCGGGCAAAGACGTAGTAATCAAGGAAGTTCCAGAAAGTGTTCATAATCCTTTTAGATATCGATTTATCGGCCGCGGAAAAGGACAGCAGGCGCTCGGGCCTGATTCATGGACGTGCGATAGCTTGATCCAAGGTAAGACCTGGTCTAGCGAGGGCGATGACGATCAGATAAAGCTCTCGAATGCGAAGCTCCAGTATTCAGAGGGAGGACGAGAACGTAACGTGTGTGCCTCATGTGGATGGCACCCTGCGAGTGTTTGCAACGTGTGCGAAGCGCCTACAACATCAAAGTTACGTCCTCACGAGGCGCGACATACGCAAAACAGTCGGCTGGCCTTGTATTTACATGCTCACCCTCGTGTTAAAGTATCAATCTGTTGGACAATATGCTACGCGAGTCTCTCCACTAACTCCCGAAATACTCGAGACAAACCGTCCTGATTTGTGTTCGGCATTATGATGAAGAGCACGGCGGCTTATAAGACATTCGGCAAGAATACGCTCAGCGTCATCTACCACCAAGGTCAAGCGGAGAAACCAGTTGGATCCTCTCATGTCTCGATTCTGTCGACGTATGTGGTTCTTGCTCCAAGTCACACATTTGGACGGGGTGGCGCAAACTCAGGCATAGGACAGTCTCCTACATGCTGTAAAAGGTGCAGTGTTTGCGGATCGAATATGATATACGACTGTCCGAACGCTCAGCCAGTCCTCTCAGGGCTAGCCAAGGACACAGAGATTTATTTACGGTCTAAAACATTGACATCTCTACAGATCAGGTGACTTTGCGGCGATGCTGAGATGCTGAGAACCAATGAGGGACGAATGATTGAGGTGCGTGCATGACATCACCTTTCCGGGATCCCCATGACGTCGATGACGGTCATCCTGCGGTGCGCATTGGAAAACCCAAGCTAACGCGATGCTTTGCCTCCAGTACTTAAACCACGACCACCACCACCACACGTTTTGCGTACAACTCAACCCAATATGTATTCTATCGCCCGCCGTACTGCCCTTAGATCCGTCGCTGGCTTCGGCCAGAGCCCTGCTTCCTCGATGAGGAACGGCTACAGCTCGTCGAGGTGCGAGTTGTCTAATTAAGATGTCGTCGAGGCGCGCAGATCACTAACGCAAGGTCAGAGCATATAGTACCATGCACGACAACGATCCCGAGCTCCTGGAAAAGGAGAAGCACAGAAACCTCCAGGGCAAACAGCACGAGACGTCGACGCCCATTCACGACGCGCCAGGTTGGAACGAACACCTGGGCAGTGCGTCGGAGGCTTTTATCAAGGTCAGTGCCCTCCGCTAATGTCGGTGCTCGGTGTTGCCGATCCTGACTTCGCGACACGCAGGCCGACCGTTCTGGACACCAGGATCCCGCGGCCCTTCAGGAACACACTGTCGACTATGTCCGCAACCGCCATCACCCCGAAGACAGACTTTCCCGCCGTGAGGCCGGATACCCCAAAGACGAGGTAGCTGGTCCACTTTCAAGCGCGGGGAGCACAGGTGGTGTAGATCCTGACGATGACATGACTGCAGACGGACCGAAAGTAAAAGTTGTGAAAGAGCATTCAGAGAAGACAGAGGTCATCAAAGAGGTACTTACACCCAGCGAAGAAGCCGTAAGTATACTGACATCTGTCTAGGTTCGTTAAGCGTTGATGGTATCGACCGCCACAGGTGAAAGCTGAGCGTGGTGTCTTTGACAACTGAGCTATCTGCTCTCGATATTACGTCAAGCTGAAATCCGTTGGCCGTCACCGACTTCCTTTAATGTACTATAGTGATTCGTTTTCATGTAATTCTAGGAGCCCGCAATGTGCCGTAATTCGACAGATATTATTCGCTGCTTGGCGGGCCTTGCAATTGGGCGTCGTGCTAGTGGTTCCGGAGGCCATTTGCATTGACAGCGCTCTGATTGGACGGGAATTAGGCGAACACTGCGAGGTGGCGGTACGTGCAGCCAAAGTCCGAGTCGAAAGCGCGGTGATGACGGGGGAGAACGCGTACATTGATCGACGCAAAGCCAAGATGCCGGCTCGAAAGGATGCTGTAGTGTGGTGTCGCGACAGACGGTTCCCGACGGTTGGCGATGAGAACGCGACTGAGTTCCAAGCACAAGTCCCAAAGCCTGCGAGGCATTGGCATCGACGAGGAGGCCTATCGCAGCTGCGGCCGAGAATACAAACGGGAAGGACTAGCCAAAGGAGGTCTGGCAAGGTTATCGAAGAAGCCTCTCGGATTGCTGATCGCAGACCTTGAAAGGCCGGGGCTGCGTAACCGAGCCAATGGCGACGCGCCCGTTTGTAAACAGGGACGCTGAATTGGGCTTCTCTCAACTTTGGCATCGCAATCTGCTCAGTCCTTGCGTCTTCGAGATCCTGGTCGCATCCCGTCCCATCCACCTAACCTGCGCACGGCACCTGCTGAGTCGGGCGCCGTGGGCTGCCCGCGTCTGCGACCGTCAGCAGGCACATGGTCCATCGTCCAGCGGACACCTTCTCGATCGGCAACTAGCAGGTTGTGTAGCATTAATACGGCAAGATGTTTGTTCAACACCCGGAAACAGGAGCATGAAGGACAGATCTCCTTCATGTTCGGGCGCGCCGATTTGATACTCTTGATGGGCACGGGTGCAGAACGACAAGTGGCGGTGTATCCCCGGCTCTCCTTGCCTTCCACTGAACATTCCAGGCCTCCCCGTGTCGTCACTTCCTACCATTGCCCTTAATCTGTCGTCGGGATTGCAATACAAATTTTAGGACACCTCATGGTGTCCGTGGGATGAGAGGAGTAGAGTTAATATGCTTAGACGATTTCGCTTACTCGCCTCGCAGCATCTGGGCAAAAGACTGCGTGCTCAGTACTTCACTCAATTTCGATCACGGAGGAGGTCGAAGCACTCGTAGATGGACTAGCGCGTTTGTCTGACGAGGGTCGGGCGGGGTTATCTGCTCTCTAAATAGACATCGAGTGAGCGCAGACGCCTTGTCCAATACTTACCGTACCGCGAGATTGCGAGGCCACATGCGCATGGAACATACCTCGACCCAGATGAAGCTACCCACGGCATTGCTATTAACTTGTAAATAAGGGAACGATCAGTGCGGGCAGACCCACTCACAATTCGGAATGCCACCAGCAGATTGGTGTAATCCCTGCAGTCTGGCTCCTCGTCACGAAAATCTCGAGCGACATCGACGACTACCAAGACGCTCCATGCCGTTCAGAATTGGAGCGGCTCTGTAGTAAAAGACTTCGTCCGAAATTCCAGTTCTCAAGCCCGAGAATACGACCGCTCGGCGGCTTGTCAGAGCGCCACATTCATGTAAGATCACGAACAATGGAAGAAGACATACTATGCGCAATACCGGTCCTCTGTCCGCAGCCCACTGGTGTAGGCGTTTTACGGTATTTTTGATGAGCGCACCCCAGATTTACGCGCTACAAATGCATTGAACATCTGCCCTAGTACGGGAGCAGAAGTTGTACCAGGCGCGTCACCCGCTAATAATCCCAGAGGAGCCAGATGCACGGGAGGTGGCATGAATCGCGTCCAGCATATTCCGGAGCGCGATCACATCCGACGTGGACGCACTTCTGGCCAGTACGGGTGTGCGGAGGAGGTGGCCCATTGAGCTCCATCCGCCCTTTGGGGAGCTCCGCTACAGACGAGTTTTCATCTCCTCGTTCCTGGTACGTAAGACATTGCAGCCTTGCAGATTGAAAATAAAAGAAGAGGCGCGAGAAAATGTGGCGGGTCGCGCCAAGCTTTGGGTGGTTAACCTTCAAGAGTTTTGACGGCGGAATTGACAACCACCACTTTGCCTCCGGGTATCAAGAGTCAAGTGGGGCAGTTGGGCATGTCGTGAGTCTGATTTACGATATCAACTGCAAATGAATCAAACTGGAATGAGCCATCACAAGTATATGTATAAGCAAATCAGCCACTTCATAAGATATCCTCGTAATTAATGGAACGCACCTTTGAAGAGATCCGGCAGAGCTCGGCACGATACGGCGACATCAAGAGTAAGGTTACATCGGGTGCCAGCGTAGTACCGGCAGTCGATAGGTAGGTGTGATGACCGACTAGAACGTTACCCATGTCTGTCACAGTCTGGCAACGATGAGAAAGCAAGGACGGCCAGGACGGACTGCTTCATTAAGCGCCGGACATAAGGTGCCGCTATCCGGGGCTCAAAATAAGCCAGCGGGTCCGGCCTGACGTGGCCACAGGCTTCATGCTACAGACCTACTCGGAATGTGAGAATACTTCCTCAGGTTCTCGAGCTTTCGCTATGGAGCCCGGGAGGAAACCAATATAGGTGGGAACTCGCGCATTGCGGTCGGCCCCGAAATTTCCAGTTCGACCGCCACAAAAGCTGTACGAACGGCAGGTTTGCCCGAAGTCGTCCAATCCGTACCCAGGAATGCCCTTGTTGAGCCACATCTAATTAGCTACAGTTTGAGTCTATATGCTGTCGAACCTACCACATACCTCTTTTTGGTTACCCGACATCTAAATAGCTACACTCCGATCCACGTGGCTACTGGAGGCTCCGAAAGGCGCCAAACGCTAGGATCAGTCTTGAAGTGTAGGACGACATACATGTCGATAGACTTGGTACCAAGGCAACGATGGAAAGTTCCCGCCTCTCTCGGCGCTCCTTATGGATAAAGCGGAAGCGAGTAGTGAGACCGTCTAATTGCATACCTATCCGGTATGCTGTAGACGTGCGGCAGACTGTAGAGCGGAAGAACAGGAAGTAAAGATGAATAGATCTCTGATCATTACCTACGCACGTAATACGGACCAACTTCGCTCACGCTCCAGAAGTCGACTGGTCCTCGCCTTGGCTTGCTTCGGCGGTTCTGGCCCGTGAGTTAACACCTGCCGTGAGCCGCTGACTTGCGGTTTCTTCGGAGATCATCATTCTGAACTCTGTTAATAGCTGCTTTGCTTTATGCACTCCGACCTCAGCCTATCCCGAACAAGCGCTCCGGAAAGCAGGCGCTCAGAACAAAACAGAGTATAGGCCGCCTTTTCTAGGATGTATGCTAGCATTAACATGTCCACAATAGATGTTAGTTGTCCAGGGTCCCACGTACCGTGCAATGTAGTGATCGGTAGACCCTCCAGCGTGAAAACGTCATGATCTGCTTTTCTGCTCCTCGAGCCAGTCGCATCACCCCGACGTTCCTGACGATTTAGGAGCTTATCGCCAATATTGCGGGGCGCACTATACTGCTACGAACGTAACCGATACCCACGCGGCGCTTATGTATTTCATTCGGCCCTGGCGGAGTGTCTCTTGGAACCACCGATTCACGAGACTCTGTCGAAGTGAGTCGCAACTTGTTCCTTGGAGATGACATTTAAGCCCATCTTTTCGCATGTCCTTTATTGGAAAATTCATCGGATGCAAAAGCAGTCTCGAGTATAAATGTCTGCGTGCTCTGGAGGAGAATCGACATCAGCAAACATGGCCCTTCGTCTTCCAGCTCACCTCGAGTCCATAGTGCCTCCCCCAGCGGCCCAGATTTCGCAGTCGAAGCCATGGCGGGGGACGTTCACCATTGCGTCTGATCCGTCCAACCCGACAGTAATATATGTCAGCGCTGCGGAGACCGACGGAGACAAGTCAGTCGCTTCCCTCGATCGAACCGATCACCGATACTTACTCATATCCCCGCAGTCGTGCGGACCTTTGGCCCACCAATTTCTTCGTGCACAACACCGACCGAGTGGCACTCTCTGAAGTCACCTCTTGGGTTCAGCGACACACGCCATCGCTCTGCATGTTCATGCCAGATCGCCTGGACTATGCCAACGATAACAGGGCCAATGAGGCCACTTTCCGATCGTTCTCCCGGATGTTGGCGCAAAATCAGATGGTACGCTTCAGGTCCTGGCTCGATAACCATATCATTGTTTCACGCTCGGATCTAGGTCGCCTATGCGCCATGGAACTCCCCGAGGCTGCCTGGTGCTGGTATCCTGATATATCCAAACCCCTCGTCGAGCGCACTGCTCGTCGGGGCAATTTTCTTGAACTCGGCTTTCCCAGACTTCCTAGGGATCCCAACCTCCCCTGCGGCTATGTACAGGCAGCCAGTGGGCTACCAAAACCAGTATCAGAATGGACAGAATGGCGAAGGGAGTAATGGATATTACCAGTACATGTAGCTTGATGCTTCCGTAGTGCCTATAATCTCAGAGCGGCCAGTCCCGTAAAACGGGACTTGGATAATTCTTCAGCAGTAGCGAGGTCATGGCACTCGCCGAATCCCCTTGAGGGCAGCATGGATCTAAGAGCATGTCATCAGCAAGGACTGTATTCATCGAAGGTTAGCATGCGCTGTCAGGCAAGAACTATCACCTGCAGGTTCCAGCGATACATAACGACCTAGGCAGGAACCATGTCAGGGTGTATGTGCGAGTAATCACCTGGCCAAACAGAGGCTGAGGGGAGTTCAGGACCTGAATGGTTTCCATCCAAAACACCTATTCTCACACACTTGCCCTTGCATCGTCTTCAGAAAGCATGAATGGCGGGCTCGCCACGCAGGCAGTCAGTGTGCGATATCATAATCCATCCAAACCCGACAGAATCTGATGCTGGGCGTTAAATTCTTTGACAGGATATGCAATGGATAACGCCGGTACATCTGGCCATGGGGAGTGTGTCATTCCAGAGCCACGCTGGATGGTGAGCTCAACAGCCCTGATAGATTAAACCCGTGTGTTGACTCTCCGAGACTCCGAATGCAAAGAGAAGTTGATCATGATCTCGTCGCGCCAGTGGCTGTGGGTGGCCAAGAAGAGAGGGCCGAGCCTGGACCAACATGATATATCCGGGGACCATAATGGTCTCCGCGTCCCCGCAGCGGCCGGACGGTGCTGCGTCGGGCACGGAATGAGGCAATTCAACACCAGCCGCCCCGCTTCGATACAGCAACAAAGGGAGTCCGGGTGGCCCCTCTTCAAGACAAGGCGATACCTCCGTCCTGCCACAGGCATCGCGATCAGCCTCTACGGAACATGAAATACATCGAATATCCCGAGTTGCAGCGGCTGGCTCAGGCTCTGACGCACGAGGGGCCCGAATGCTCCGTTCATACGCGCATCGAAGCGTACAGCTGCAAGAACATCAAGAGAGACAAGAAACTCTTCAGGTCCCTGGAGAACGCGTACAACGACGAAGTATCGAGTTCCCCTCCCCTGCCATCGTGGATGGCCATAGACCGCGAGGCTGAAACAACCCCGTTCGGCCCTTTCGATAAACACTCCTCTAGGAAGACACTGTATCTCCTCATAGCCACCCTCAACGTCGCATTTCCAGACCATGAGTTCTCCGATGTCCGCCCCGCCCATTTCAACAAGGAGGAAAGCGGAGCAAGTGTGCTGAACGCCCTCAGCACAACGCTCGTCGCCCCACAAAGAGGGGGCATGCGGGCTCCACGGACGTACTCTTCCTATCCGCCTACCTCGCCGGACCTCTTCCCCTCGTCGACGCCCACCTCTTCTTCCCCCATAAACCATGTCCTACTCAGATATGCTCCACCCCAAGCGATGACCGGAACGCACCCTTCTCTTTATCGCATACTGGACGATGTAATCGGCTTAGCAGATTGCGAAGTCTTCTCCTTTGTGCCAGACATCGAGTCAGACCCCCATGCCAACGATTTCTCTGACGACGGAGATGACATCGCGTCAATAGGGGACGAAGAGGTATCATCTTCCGACGAAGAGACCACCTTCCAGTTTGATGACTATGACGTCGACGAGGCGAAGCCGTACAGATCCGCGTGGCCTAATCTCAGAAAGAAGTCGTCGGACACGGACGGTGCAGACGATCCTTGGTCTAAGGGCCTTACGCATGTCCGCCTGAGGCGCCGGGGCACTCTCCTCTGGAGCTCGCATTGGTTCTTCTTGAACCGGAAGCTGAAACGCATACTGTTCATATCAGTCTGGTCACGCACCAAGGGTCATGGATGGTTCACTGAAGAAAGCGAAGGGATGTCGAGCGTGTCGGAGAAGCATAGTGCTGAGCGGTTCCTCGGTTGGGAAGGCTCCGTTGGTGCCGGTGCCAGGGCCATGGGGCTGAGAATATGACCGACTTCTTCATACCTGGTCAGTATTCCTCAGACCTTCGATATATTGTCTAGTTATGCTGACGGTCGCAGGACCGGGTGTAGTTCCCTTTGGACGTCATGGATGAGTCTTGATTTTATTATCACTTTGATATTATCTCTGGAGACATTTTCCGCGCCTACTTTATTTCGGTATAGGAATTTATTTCGATGTTGTACCTGTATCATACCATGTAACATCAGCGTCTGTTCGTTTCATTCGTCCGATGTACGTACTATAGTCATCCGTTCATAGTAATCGATCCAGCGGACCTTCTTCCACTTTGTCCGACCCAGGGCAGTATGCCTGCGTGATAATGCCAGTGCACGGATCATGTAACTTCACCAGGATGGCATTCTATGATAGGGTACAGTATTGAGTGCTGTGCGCTGTACATATACCTGCAGCGAGGACGCGTGTTAGCCTGAAACCGGCCACCATAGAGCAAAGCGAGTGATACGTACTCTCAATAGCCTATGATCACCACCAATCTCGGAAGGTAACCCGCTCAGAGGAACTACCCTATGCTCCTGAGGCAGTCGCAAGTGCTCAAGGCCGCGTGCAGGACGCTACAGGAGAGGTTCATAAACATAAAAAGAATACCCACACAGTGATAATTGGGAAGGCGATATGATTCATATGCACCAGACTGAAGTAGAGCGCAGAAATTTCTGCAAAAGTTTCTGTGCGAGAGGCTCGAGTCAAAAGAGGTCAAAAGACATCGATGAGATGCTAAATATATTCTTATCATGTGATCATCAGTCATGTGACTGCGAAGGCGCGCTCGTCCATCCTCAGGCTGAGGCTCGCGTTCTTCTCCGAAGTGACTGCTCGACGCTGCTTGTCTTTATCCACCGCGTCCTACTATCGCGTTCCTTCAAACTATTCCAACCAACTTTGCATTTGCAACTGTTACGCGGCCTTGTTCAGTCTCTAACCTAACTTCGCACGGGTCGTTCTCGAAAAGCCGCACCTCATGACTTCTACGCCGCCGCGTCAATCGCAGTTCGAGCCACAGTCTATGCTGCATCTCCCTTCACCAACATCATCCAGGCGACGTGACTCGATCAATGCATCCGTGTCTTTTGGGCCGCAACGCCTAGTGGATACTTTCATGACCTCGAGGAAACGCCGTGCTACGGCTCTAGATCCTAGCCGCTCGGTGTGGAGCACATCACCTCGTCCGTCCCCCCGCCACCACCGGAAAAATAAGGGAAGTATCAGTCGACAGCACCCTCTAGCCAACGACACCACCGATGGGTTTCAAGATAATCAAAATGGGGAAGAGGATGATGATGAGGAGGACGAGGGGTGGGGTATGGTCGATCGTATGAGACTGTGGCGACACGACGCCATGATGCAACATCTCTACGACACTGCGATATTCTGGGGTGATAAGGTCCTCAGCTGGACGGGTATGTGGCGTCTGACTAATGTCTTGTTCGTCTGAACTGTAACTTCCTCGTGTTCGCCTTCAACAGAGGATCCCAATGATGCCTTCTGGCTCGCTCAAGTGTATTTTATGGGAGATCAATTCTCTCGTGCTGAAACCCTCCTAACAAGGCCCTTCCCCGTACGCCCCGACGAGGGTGGGGCACATGGGCGTCCAGCTATGGGTAACCATCCATATCCGCTACAGGACTTTAACACTCCATACCCTCATCCGTTCCATGCTTCGGCTGCCAACCTTAAGGGGAAGGGCAAAGAGAAAGAACATATGGGTCCTGTCGTACCCGGCAGGCTACCAGCGGGCATGATAGATGTGACCGCCCAGGGTCGTTCGAACGTGTCGAGATTAGTTGACATGAGCGTCGCTTGCCGCTACTTAGCGGCTCAATGCCAGGTAAGGACAACGAAAGACTAGTTGCGGTGTCGGGCAATTTCTTACGATTCTTTCAGGTCGAACAGGGAAAGTGGCAGGCGGCTATAGAAATGCTGGGAGAGTCAAATCCTTTCAAATCAGCAGGTACGTTACTCCCAGCCTTATCATTCGTTCTATTGACACGTTAGACAGATCAAACAAGAGCGCCTGACGTCGATAGCGGAATTAAGGTAACTGGTCACGAACGCCTATTGAGATAATTCACTTATCCTGCCAACCAGGTCGAAGCCTCCATGTGCTACCTTCGAGGTGTTTTGATGCAGAAGCATAATCGGCACGAGAAAGCAAAACATTGCTTTATGGAGGCGCTCACATTGGACGTCAAGTGCTATGAAGCGCTTAATCGGCTTGCAGCCTCTCAAATGATGACTCCGGATGAAGGTGGCTCCATGTTACTCGGATATATCGTGGCGGTCCTGATAATGTCTCGAAGAATGGGAATTTGTGCAGGCTCTACCATACCAGGAGCAAGCGCAAGAAGACGCCGAGTTCGTCCGTCTGATGTATCTCTCACGCCTTCGAAAGTATAAGCATGCAGAGGAGCAAACGACCGTGTTACGACGATTATCACAAGAGTACGCCCTAACGGATAATCCGGATGTCTTGTTCGCCTTCGCAGACCAGGCCTACGCACAATTCCGCTGGGCTGATTGCTTCGCCATAACCAGCAGGTGGGCGGCATAGTTTATTCACCCCGCCGCTGCAGATGGACTGATTATCTCGTAGAATCCTAGATTTAACGTCAATTCATGAGCCTACCATGCCGCTGCATATTGCTTGCATGTACCACCTCCGATATCTACGCTCGAAGCTATTCGTTCTTGCGCACGACTTGGTGAGGAAAGAGCCTGAGAACGCGATTAGCTGGTACGCAGTGGGTGTATGGTATTTGAGCTCTTCCCAGTACAAAGATGCACGCCAGTACTTTGGGTTTGTTGAACATTTGCCCGAGATTCGTGACTGCCTGAGCTAATGGTATCGTATCAGGAAAGCATCTCTCATGGACCCGAGGTTCTCTCCGGCGTGGATAGCATTCGGTCACTCCTATGCTCTCGAGGGGGAGCACGATGCCGCCATAACAGCCTATTCGACATGTGCAAGGTTATATCCTGGGTACGCCAGCCTTGACTCAAGCAAACACTTAGGGATCGTCGTAAATGATGACTGACCGTGTCGTAGATCGCACTTGCCGCTTACGTTCGCTGGCATGGAGTACTTGACCTTGGCGCACCAGCTCGCCGCCGAGACACTGAATGCAGCGTATGATATCTGCGATAGTGACCCGCTAACACTGAACGAGCGTGGTATCGTGATGTTCAACCTGGGCAAGTACGTGCTATTCGTCAATACGCTCCTTCTTTCCCTTATGTCTTGATGTAGCTACGAGGAAGCGGTAACTCTCTTCAGCAGAGCCATAGAATTAGCGGGAGGCACGCAGAGTGCTCAGGAAACTTGGCTCTCGACATACATTAATCTTGGTACCAGCTACCGGAAACTAAAGTGAGTGGACGATGTTTCAGAACAACCATTGGGTCTCAAGTTTCGTTCATAGACGCTATGAGGAGGCGAGCACCGCGTACGAAAACGCCATCCGGGTAGACTCTCGATCTGCTGCAGCGTTTTCATTCCTGGGCTTAACCCAACATCTTTTGGGTGACATGGACCAAGCCATCGTTCGTTATCACGAAGTAAGTAGATCTACTACTACGCTCCCGAACTCTGTCGGCTAAGCACCAATGTAGGCGTTGAGCATTGACCCCATGAATCCTTTCGTTCTGGAACTGCTTAATATGGCGCTGGAGATGAACATGGAAATGGGACCTGGGAGACTTCTAGCAAAATTCCCCGGTGCCCCGCGAATGATGCAATCCTCCACTTCACAATACTCGGACGCTGCTGATGAGGAGATGAGCATGGGCTGAAGACTCTAGAGGGTCTCGAGTAGCTCATGGGCCACACTGACACCGTAAAATGTGCAGCCCATCCGCTCTTCTCATGTGCTAGATTAAGGGGAAGATATGTGGTGTATACAGGAATCTTTAGCTGTTATATAGGAATGGGCGTTGGAGGAGAGACCCGTAGAATTTGGACATGGTCATCACCCTGTACCGCATGCTCTACATGGGACTGATACCTAAAAGTCCTCGTATTCGCTCGAACGCGATGAAGCTGACAATCGTGTGTACCCCGAGCTGCAGTCGAATGTCAGGAGAACAGTCCGGGTTATAGGACCATGGTGCACTTGCCCTCGCCCAGCACATTCCAAAGCCCTTGAAAAATGCCAAAGGCCCCTCGTTCACCATGATTGACCTCACGCAGTCGACAACGCCTTTATATCGACGTTCTTTGTCATTCATGACCCTCACTTTCACCACGTCTAAACCACGCCGAGGACGTCAGACGGGTGGTAAGCGCACAGGAAGCTGCATAGGCTTACCGACGGGGTTGGACGTAATGGAACAGAAAAGTCTGCGGGATCACTGTGTCTTAGGTTCTCGCCAATACCGGCTTGTCAGGAAGGACTAACCCAGCAAAAAGACTAGCGGTCAGATGCAGACCAATACCTTCCTCCATGATGCCGCGCTTCTTCAGAGACTGTTTCACCTGGTCGTATGAGCATATCTGCGATGTCGAGAGTATGATTCCCCGGACGGTAGTCGCGTCTACGCCGCGATATAGAGAGCGCAAGCCGCCCCAGAAGGGAGAAGATGCCTCTTTGGTGGCGCCTTCCCGCCAGACTGCGGCGTAACAATTGAATACGTTACGGTATGGGCTGCCGTTAGGGTAGTACGCCTGCATGCGTACTGCACTATGTCAGCTCCTACGAGCTGAGACTTATTGCTTGGAGATGCTGACCTTTGGCTAGATCGGCGGGATTTGCGACAAATCTTTCCTGATGGTCAGGGACTGCCAACAGTGATCAAATCATCTACTTACGAGCCTATTGTGGCGGCTATTGTCGCAGCAAGGACCTTTAATGTCAAACCTTCCTTCGGCAAGGACCCGCCTGCGGCAGTGTATAACCTGTAACAGGGCAACGTCAGGCATACCAAACTACCTCCTGTACCATAACACGAACATACGAGTCTTTGAAGTACTCGTATGTTCCTAGCCTGAGGCCGGAGTAGACCACTTCTCGCATCATGCTCGCGGTCATGCCGCTACCGAGGCTAAGAACGCCTTCGGTACGCGCCATCTGATATCCCACCGTCCAGAAAGCATTGCCTCGAATTCCAGGTGCTGAATGAGAGCGTGAAGTAAGAACGTCGGGCGGGGCGAAAGAGAGTAGGTAGCCATGTAGGAACGCAACTCACTTGCGGTCTTGAGTTGCTGACGAACCTACGGTACGCGACGAATGTATGAGTAGCAGCTCCCGAAAGCCCGAAATTCACACTTCACTTTAATTCTGGTGAGAAATATTCCATGAGACTTCGGAAGCACGATGGGAGAGAAAACTTGGCGCTCACACATCCACAGGGTTGCTCACAGCCGATGCAGCCATATCTGCTCCCGTGCGCTCATTTCATCACATAGCACCACGGAGCATCGAAAACACTTACTGCTCACCGCCGCTGCAGCGAACTTCAAGCCATACTGAGACCCACCCTGCGAAGACGCCGACGTGCTACTCTCGAGCACCACCAGCTTCTCTTCCGGAGTCGATGTGACCGTTCTGGACGCCATGAAGCTCTGCTCTGCTCTTCCACGCGTACCCGCTGCCTCAGGGTTATATGAAGGACCGGGCACAACGCTGACTAGGACTTGTCAGGGCGACCATCGCGCAATCATGGCAGAATTCGTAGGGCGTATCGTGTCCATGTCAGAATATTCGGAAATCCGGACGCCAGGATTCCCGCGGGACTCGACGGCGGGATAACGTCGGGAATTTGATTGGTCTGAACTTCTCCGAATTGCACTTTGTTACAGATCTCGAAATGTACCTCATATTGCGCTGCGGCTTACGCGTCACCATAAAGGGAGTTTCAGATAGTATGTACCCGTCTAGGGTCCTTTCATAAGCAGCGGCCCGCCCACGGAAGGTCAGAAGTTACTCGGGACGCCCTGCACAGTGGTCATACGAGCTTTGAAGCAACAATAGACTCAGGGCTATATCTGTTTATATGACAGAACAAGGGCGCTACGATAAGATGGGAAGCGCAGCTGCGATTCGGATACCGATACCCATCAGGAAAGCCGCCGCGTACCATGTCGCGCCCGTTCGATCCAGCCACGCCAGCCACGTACGAAGACTGGAAGAGGGAAGACGAATACCACAAGTCCTTCCTTCTCGAGCCAGATGAGGCGCTGGAATACGCCCTCGCCAACAGCGAGGCGAACGGATTGCCTGATATTGCTGTAACCCCTGCGCAGGGCAAATACTTGAAGCTCCTTGCACTTTCCGTCGGGGCGAAGCGGATCTTAGAGCTAGGCACATTAGGAGGGTCCGTGGAGATGCGCTTCCTTGACGTTCCTCGTTAATCACAAGGGTGTATTTGAATGCAGGTACTCCACCATATGGCTGGCGCGCGCACTTCCGGAAGGCGGTGAGCTCATCACCTGCGAGTACGTGCAGAAGCACGCAGACGTAAGGGTCCAGCAGCGTTGCATGCGTAATGCAACCCCCCTCACTTGTTTGTACAGGTGGCTCGCCAGAACCTGGAGCATGCGGACCTGACCTCGAAAGTGAAGATCGTGGTTGGCGCCGCGACCGATACGTTGGCCAAGATGGACCCGAGTGAACTGTTCGACTTCATCTTTGTGGACGCCGATAAACCCAATTATCCTACGTATTTCAAGCGGTGTAGGAGCCTTATGAGGAAAGGGGGAGTGGTCGTACGTCTCGCTTGTCCATGACGATATCAAGATATTAACACCTAGTGGCATCAGTTTGTGGACAATGTAATAAGAAGGGGCGGGGTTAGCAATCTAGCAATCAAGGACGACCCTAGGATCAACGGTGTTCGGGAGATGCTAGAGGTGGTGAAGCAGGACAAGGGCATGGATGCGACGACCATCGGGACTGTTGGAGAGAAAGGATATGACGGCTTCATGTACGCCGTCCGCCTGGACTGAGTAGAGTTGTTGATACATGCTGTAATGTAATAAGCGTCTGGACGCCCATTGAAGGACCGGTCCCGGGAAGCGCGCTAGCCGGTCGAGCCCCGACGCGGACTTGCTTCCGGGCCAATCGGGGCGCTGCGGGGAAGCAGCACGTGTCCTGGAAGAAGTGGGTGGCTGTGCATGAGGCCCCTGAGGGAACGAGACTTGATGGCCATGCCGAACTATAACGCAAATAGCGCACGTTCGTAGTCTCATTGGTCGAGTAAGTAAGTTCGATAGCGCCTGTATAAACAGAACTGATTTGTCCAGCTCAGGCCTTCTCTATCTCTTCCAATCTGACACGGGCGACATGAAGTTTGGCAAGAAAATCAACGTATGTCTTGAATTCCAGTTGCTTCTCTCTTGCGAGCTGAACACAGGCCTATCCAACCTAGAACGACCTGTATGGCGAATGGAGACCGTTCTACATTGATTACAACCGCCTCAAGCGTGAACTCAAGGCAAGCGCACTTCCTGATACGCAGCCAGACCAGATCCTCATCTGTCTTCGCATCTTTGCTACACCCAGGATCGAACCACTTCCAAGAACTGGACCGAGGATGACGAACGAGAGTTCAAGCTGATGCTCGAGCACGAACTGGACAAGATCCACGATTTTCAGAAGCAGAAAGTTCGTTTGAATCGCAATGTCTCTGCGACCTTTGTTCAAATGACGTCATAGACTAATGAACTCTCTCGCCGTATACGAGATGCTGAGAAGACCGTCAAGCGCCTTGTTGTAGAGGAGCAGGCCGAGGAGGCGCACCAGCTTACTCAGTCGCACGACCCGGAAGGACAGCAGCGAGAGATGGACCACTCGCATGATGCCGGGTCGGACGATGATGACGAGGACGACGGAGACTCGGAAGACTTGAAGTCCCTCGATGCTTTAGAAGATCAATTCCACGAGCTAGAGGAGGAGGTCGCAACTCTAGTCGCGGATGTTCACGACTTGGCACTGTACTCCAAGCTGAACATCACCGGTTTTATGAAGATCTTGAAGGTAAGCCACACCATTCCGTCCAGGTGTCTGTGAGCTGACGCCAATGATGTCCCAGAAACATGACGTGAGGACACCTCTATCACAGACCCGCCTATCCTTTCACTAACCTTCAAGCCAATCAGAAACAAACCGGCACGCCGTTAAAGCCTACTTTTGTCACTGACTATCTGGAGAAGCGACCGTTCTACAAATATAACTGGGACGCCCTAATAGTGAAACTGTCCAAACTGTATGATCTCGTCCGTACTCGAGGTCACCCCGTCTTGGGCGATCCCTCCGCAGGCGGCAACCAGAGCGCCTTTGTTAGACAAACGACCAAGTACTGGGTACGTCGGATGCTCGTGCTTACGTTTTACTACTCTGACCATCCTACCAGGTGCATCCTGATAATTTAGTCCATCTGAAGCTAGCGATCTTAAAACATCTACCCGTGTTAGGCAAGTGGATCATGTCTGGAATCTCATCACATTCTACAGCTGTTGCGTTTCAGTATTCAACCCTGACAAGGAATTTGAGCCGAAGGACGCCGGTAAGCAAGTGCATAACACGCGCATACTGAGGCGAAACTGAGGAGCATACGGATATGCCCCAGCTATCACCTCCATATATTTCGACAACGAGGATCTCGAACTGTACTTAGGTCGGCTGGAGAAGACGGAAGGCGCCGAGGCAATACGCCTGCGTTGGTACGGCGACATGGACGTGAAAACGGTGAACTCGCACGACTGATTGCTATACCACTGTATCCCTAAACAACACCCCCTTGCTGTAGATCTTTGTCGAGCGCAAGACCCACAGAGAGGACTGGACTGGTGAAAAGTCTGTGAAAGCCCGATTTCCTATCAAGGAAAACAAAGTCAACGCCTTCCTGCGTGGAGAGTACACTATGGACGATGAGTTCCAAGAACTCGTCAGGAAGGGGAAGAAGTCGCAGCAAGAGGTCGATGGCATGATCCAGCTTGCGAACGAAGTGCAGTATTCCATCCTGACTAAGAAGCTAAGACCTGGTACATTCTAATCTATATCCTGCAGCACTTTCATCTGACTCACATAATCACAGTAATGAGAACATTTTACAATCGGACGGCGTTTCAACTGCCGGGTGACGCTCGCGTACGCATCTCCCTGGACACTGAGCTGACGATGGTCCGGGAGGATAACTGGGACGGTCGTGTCCGCTCCGGGGATAACTGGCGCAGAATGGATATCGGCATCGATTATCCGTTTGACCAAATTCCTGCAGATGACAAGGAGCTGTTCAAGTAAGCTTTTATGCTGTATCCATCCGGGCCTCATTCGAGAGTTTCACGCTGATTCTGGAGTGTAGGTACGGTGTGTTAGAGGTGAAGTTGCAAACGCAGTACGGCCAAGAGCCACCAGAGTGGGTAACAGACCTTGTTCAGTCTCACCTGGTGGAGGCTGTGCCTAAATTTAGGTGAGCCGTAGAAGTCATGCAGCTGTCACCTTGTCGTTCTGACCTATGTCGGATTGCAGCAAATTCATTCACGGCTGCGCGACATTGCTACCTGAGCGGGTGGACCTCATACCGTTCTGGCTACCACAGAGTGAGTCGCGCTCGCGTTGGATCGCTCTGATGTGCTAACCAAATTGTCACAGTGGACATGGATATCACCAAGCCCGTGACGAGCGCAGTCGGAATTGAGCGACCGGCCCACTTCTCCTCTTCTAAAGGGTCTTCTGCTCATTCTTCCTCTGGCATCGCGACTCCGGATCCGGATGTGCAGCGTCGAGTCTACACGGAGCCCGTATCCGAAGGAGAAGACGAAGAATTCGATATGGCTCCTGCGAAGGACGAAGATAAGCGGACAGGCTTGACAAATGCTCAAGTTGCGGAAGCGGCAGCATTCCGAGAAAAGCATCTCAAGGAAAGGGACGCGGGTGGTGCTGTACAAAGCGACCAGTGCGAGACGGACGTTGACACGCACGAGCGGACGCCCTTCCTGAAGGGACGGAAGCCTACTCAGCCTGAATCGGAAGATGCAGCGAAACCGAGGACTCTGTCTATCAACCCTCTCGTGCCCTCCAGCGCGTTCGATGAGACCTTCCGGTCGAGACTGCAGCAAGTGAAGGCATTGGATAGCGGACAGGACGACAGCGCCTTGGACGATGACGAACAAGAGTCTGCCATCGAGGGCCCGTCTCGGCCCGCGCGCCGCGATAGCGAGCGAGAGCTGCTCAGACACTGGGTGGCACCTTCCGGGAAGCGCATCGCCGTCCCGGTTCGTATAGAACCTAAGGTATACTTCGCTTCGGAACGGACGTTCTTCGTAAGTGCAAACTCACTTTCTGCTCGCGTTATGGCTCTAACAGCGCCGGCGCATGCTAGAAATGGCTACATTTCGCCGTCTTGATCGGCATCATCGCGACGACGCTCCTCAACTTCGTGGAACCTGGTGATGTCAAAGGTATCATCAGTGCCGGGGTCTTCACTGTCGCTGCCCTTCTGGCGATCGCTTATTCTGCTGTCATATTCGTCTACCGGACTATGAAACTCCGTCAACGCAGTGCGGAAGGTCTCTATTACGACAAATACGGACCGACCGTACTTTGTATCGTACTTTTCTCGGCCCTAGCGACAAACATGATCATACGGCTGGACGATATGATGACGTAGGGAGTCATGCATCATGGGCAGCCACACTTTTGGACCTGGAGTGCACATGCTTTGTATGTTTTATATACCACCATAATAGAATGTGCCCGATTTTACTCTCGTAGAGCGTTTCCAGCACAGGAGAAGCAATACAATGTTGTATATTGAAAGAAAAGATCCATGCAATTTATTAGGAGGGAATATGTTGACGAACGCTCATGGGTAGGCTGCGCAGAAGAACGAAGCTATTGCTGATGGGGGACCTGCTGGTCCAGATACAAGAGACTGTCCGAGTTGCGTGAATGCTGCCTACGGGAAGGATTGATGCGATACGGTGAAGGGGGCGCTTCAGGAGGACAGGGTGAAACGACTCATACTAGTGGGAATGATGCAACGGGAAGACATCCGAAGTTCTCGAGCAAGACGAATCTAGGGTATGCTTAATTAACACAGCAATGGCGAAGACAGCTATTCCAAATTCTACCGATACTCGATCACCGACGGGTCCATCTCCCACCCACCCCCGGCGCTACCGAGGCCCTGCCTCGTACGCCATCTGCGGGCCTGGGGATGCCCTTCCTGCCATAGGTACGCCTGCGGGACCGCCGAGTCCCAAACCTACTTGCGGTCCAGGACTCGCTCTACCGTACGCAAACTGAGGTCCCGGCGACGCCCGCCCCATCATGGACGGTTGGGGAGAGGCGCGACCCGTCATGTCATACGCCATTGCTGGTGCAGGGCTCCTCGCCCTGTTCGCTGCGGGAGCCAGCTGGGTCATGGGTATTGCTTCCCCACCTGCGCCGTGCACGGATTCAGTGTCATTGAATGTTTGTGGTACAGGCCCGCGATATGGGTCGTAGTAGGCTGCGGCGTATGCACCGGGGTCGTCGCGGTAAGGCTGATTAGGGTTGAGATGCGGAAGGGGAGGGACTGCGTAGGGATCTGCAGCAGCTGGATACAGCTCGGTGGTGGACGAGGCGGCCACGGATGCGGCGTAACCATCGTTCATCCGACTGGGGGCACGAGAAATGTCTGAAGGGGAACCGGCCTCGAGACCACGTGCTGAAGTTGCTGCTGGCACAGTGCTCGCGCCGTGGTTGTTGAGATCAGGCCATTTAATAGCGTCAACTGCGGGCACAGCAAGGGTCAACCTTCTTGATCCGAGGGAGTGGCGTAGATACACTTACCGTCGTCGAAGTCGTCGTCGCCGAACCGCTTACGAGTAAACTTCCAGACTAAGAAACCAACTAGGCCAATCAAGGCTACGCCGCCTGCGACGGAGAGACCAATGATAGTCGACGTCTTATTCCTCGACGAATTGCCATCGTCGTCGCTGTTGTCGGCGGCCGACGAACTAGTAGGAGATGACGCTGAAGGGGTGCTTGTTATGACGACCGTGACGAGCTCTCCATCTGACTGTGTAGTCAGGACAGCCGTTGTGACCGGGGATGCAGTCGTGGTCGGCGTGGTATTACTTCTATCCGCGGAGGTGGTCGAGGTCTTCGCGTCTGTCGGACTCGTGGTAGAAGTGGTAGAAGAGGTCGTGGATTGCGTAGTTGCTTGGGTGGTAGTGGTTGAGGTCTGAGTGGTCGATGAGGTCGTGGAAGTGGAAGTGGACGAGGTTGTCGCCGTAGAAGTGGAGGTCTGCGAGGTGGTAGCAGTATTGCCCGTGGTGCCGGCGCTCGTCGTCGTCTCCCCAAAGCCACCACCGAACAGACCACCGCCATTCTGGCGGGGCGCCAGAACTTTGGCATTCTGCGGATCGTCAAGAAGGTCATAACGTGGGACGAGGGCGAAGAGTAGGACGCAGGACGCGGCGACCAGCACTACGAGGCATCGCGTCGGCGTAACAGACCCCTTGAGCATTCTATCCCACCAGAAAAACACCGCAATTCAGACCACTGCGCCTCGGTTGTTCGTGGCCGTCTACAGAGTTTTTGTCGGGAGGCGGACAGTGGGGAAGATGAAAGAGACGGCCTGTAAAGCCAGCGGTACGGACGAGGCGATGCGACTACGGCGGTTACTATCCTGCTCTCTAATTTAAGTGATCCCACGTGGCTTGGGATTGCTCGGGTGGCCCACCATCATCGCTTGGGCTGGCATACTCGAGTACTGTGCATAAAGGCAAGTGATATGAGGACTGTAACCGGAGAGCTGTTGATTATGGGAATATTCTCATCTGTCTAAAAGTCGTCGGAACTCGGAAGTCTTCATCTTTGAAAACGGACCGACGGGGCTCTCGAAGTTTGGACTCTCCTGCACCGGTATTTTCTAGCCAGGGGGTCATCGGCCATTGCAACCATCCACCGTTTCTTCTCCCTCTGAAGGCGCTTTTCGTCCCATGATACACTTGGCTGCACGCGTTCTGGGGACCAGGAGACCGAAGCTTCCTCAAGATTAACTCACCCAAAATCAACGAAAAGGCCTGCTGCTTGCACTATACCCGACAATTCGCTGGTCACCCGTCTTGACATATGCGAGCCACAAGCAGTTCGAAGGTTTCGTCGGCCCCTTCGACGATCTTAGCAGAAAGGACGTATGTCAACCACTCTTGCGGCCCCTCTAGGGCCCGGAGGTGGCCCAGCTGCCTGTCTTAGCTTAATGCATGGGGATGGCCGCACTACTGTGGCGTGTCTCGTCGTGCTTCACAAATCGAGCATGCACTAGCATTCCCTTTGAAGGCTTCAGATGACTATACTGTGATAGTATAAGTACGTTTGGACGGTGCTTTGTCAACACTCTGATACACCCCACACAAATGAGCGATCCACTGTCTCTTTCCTAGACCCATGTGTGCGTATATTCATTCGCCGGTCCAGTATGAATGCGACATGCATTAATTCTTCTGCAGTGTTCAGACGATCAGGGTCCCTTTGGTGAGACAGTTCAGATAATAGTACATACCCATCCTCCCTTGCGATGTATTCAAGGTGACCCATTTGGTTTGGGAACACGGCGGTCGTGGCTTGCCGACATTAGTGCTCATCTCAGCGTGAGGACGGCATAGTGTAAAGTATACGGGATCCTCTGGACGAACCTTGCGAACCTTGCGGCCCAATGTGAACCCCGATTCTATTGGATACGCCTCCTCATGATTGCAGCACGCAGTGTTTTGGAATCGCTGGTGCTGGAGAATTCAACGATGGGCGACCGTGGCGCAGTGGCTCGGCGACATTCAACACGACATGCCCGAACAACTGTCTTTTGAGCGGTCTTGGGTGTGCTTTCGTAAGTGTTCATGACAGGCACAAGCGGTATTCTGCACATTGAATGCACCTTACTAGCCCTTCGGATCCGGAGGCTCAAATGGAAATCCAAGACAGCGACGATAGGCAGGAGCCTTGTATTGCGTCAGCCGCTGAAATGAGAGGTTGCCTTGTCCCTGGCTTCTTTCGTTAGATCCCCGAATCCTCCCAAGGGCCACATCTCTGTATATAGGTAAATGAATGCTCGAAGTATGCAGCGCGGAGCCGTCGCGGCGATTCGGATCTCCGTTATGGCGCGCGGAGTGCTGCTCGACGCGGGGAACTGGCCTGCTGTATATGGGTGAGCTGACGCCTCTGGTGGTGCAGGACCAGCGGTGGATGTTACGCATGCTGCGCTACCCCAAGTAGACATGCTTGGAATGCCGGAGGAAGGTACAAGCCGGTGTCCTGCTATCCTGAATAGTAAAGCACTAACTCATAATAACGCTCTGATAGCACCCCAAAGTCAAACGATGCCCCCGCGGACCGAGCGTATCACCCCTTCGCAACCCTATCTGTTCGTACGACATTGCCGCCTATACAGGTGCTGATGCTGCATTTATTAATCGCCGCAGCCGAGAGCTGTGCAGGGGTCATCCGACAGAGTATCATGTCTCGACAGCCTCATATCGGAAGCTGGAAAGCACTCATGGCAATGAAGAGGGGCATCCCGAAGGTAACGTCCGGTGAAATAATTGAATGAGGACCGCGCTTCCCCTCCTGGCGCGGGATGGGCAATTGCAAGTGGAATGGTTAAGGCCCGATGGCTCCTTGCGAGGCAGGGTGCTTGGTCTTCTATAGGTAGTGTATTCCGTTCGTACCCTACGTACGGGCTACCCGACGAAATTGTCCGACAAGAAATACAAACAGGACGTCCCGTGCTAAAGGACGCGAAAACCGAGACTAACAGTATAATTACGGTGGCCGAGCCTCCTGCTTCCGTATTCTCGACCTCCTCGTCTCACGGACGTTCACTCGTATATTATATTTCGCGACGTGCTATAAGGAATGCAGTCCCGCATATCAGTGACAATACCATGTTGTGAAAAGAGGATCAACCTTGGTCAACTCCGTTGATTCCGGCAGGCCGGGAAAGTTTTTTGTGGAAAATATCTCAAACGTGCCTCCGTAGCACTCTGCGAGAATGGGGAGCCCGCCTGCGGGTATTTCTCCAGGAAACAGGCTGAGGTCGAAGAAGCGATAGCGCAGGATGAAAATGCCTTCTGTGCGTACAGAAATATCCTGGAAGTCCCTATTAGTACCTCATTTGGGTATCGTCACTCGGGACCCACCGGGAAGATGAAAAGCAGTACGACGCTGCCCTTGTACTCTAGTTTCGCTGCCTGTACGAAGGTTTCGCCTGCAAGCGCTGTGGAACACTTGCTGCTCTCCCGTATAAGATAGCCGTCCAGACTGGCCACCACATCTGAATCTTCATCTGAAGATTGCGGAACGCAGTGGCTGTCAGTCATCTTCGGAACGGGAAATAAATCAACGTGACAAATAAGGCCCAATTCGGAGAACTCACTACGTAAATTCGGTCATGAATATTGTGAAGGGTTAACGATGGGATGGCTGCACTGACGAATAATCTTCGATGAGCTGCTTTTGTTCCCAACCTCTTCTATCTTCGACGGTGCGATATAGCTGCAGTTTCGCTATGGGAGGCGGGTCCAGCGGTCGTCTGTCTTTTATGGCATACCTGATGGCGAAAGGATCAATGAAAGTCAGTCAGTTACTGAGTCATGGAACCACAACACGTACTTGCGTCCAAGCAGAGGTCGCTGGAGTTCAAGCAAGCCCGCACGGAGGTCCTCGCCTTCGCGTTGGAGGCCAGAGAACCGGGCAGCAGCAACTGCTTCCGGCCGTGAGACCCGAGGATCTGGCTCCCAAGTACGACGGTGTGGAGGCGGTATTGACGAAGACGCATAGCTAGGGCTTTGTAAATAGGCTTCTCTGGTGCCTCGGTGGTCGGGCGATGAATCTATGGGCGCATAGCGCTGGCTACGCGAAAACGAACTGCTCGCCGCCGCTGGGCGCATGTTGGGACAATGTGAGGGCTGGCCGGGAAGAGGAGAGCGGAATGGAATGTAATATAAGGGACTCGAGGCGCACTGCGACAGGCTAACAAGGACCAGGAGGAAGGCCCGACGCTGCGGTGCGATCCTAAACAAATCTCTGCTGACCAAAACCGATGTAACCACCGTTTCCCGGGAATCAGGCCCACAGCTTCGTTACGTTCGTATACATGATCCATGTCACGCACGCCGTCACGCCTCCACGGGCCCAAGCCGTCCCGCCAGTGCATCTGCTCACCAGTGCCGCTGCCCTTCAAGTTGTCATGCAGTTTGCCAGTGTTCCAATTACCCCTCCATCGGACGATCATCACCTTGCCGGTACATAGTGGTCTCGGACCGCCTGCGACTTAAGATCCTCGCATTTCCCCGCTTCCATTATACCAAGTACTATTGCTATTGCTCCTGTAGGAGCGTCATGTCCGATTTCCCCTAAGAAATTCGTTGTTCATATCTCCACAAATGAACTGACCGGATGTAGCTCTTCGGAAAGATCATAGCTATTGTTAGTACTGGCAATAATCGTGGCAATCTCTTCCATTATGTGGCATCAAATCAGCAGCCCAATATCCGCGCATCTCGCAGCCCTTTCCAGTTGACTATGTCCCACTATCGCTTTCCGAGTCCGAGGGAAGAAGAAAGGCCACACACGGCATAGAACGCTCATCTGTGTATACTGATACCTCCTCATGTTTCCGACATGACAGATGTGGGGTCTGGGCCATCTTTGGCCCGTTTTTGGTCCCGCGTACGAGACGGAAGATGTTCCTCTGTTCCTCTACCAGGAAGCGGGATGCATGCGCAGTTCTGGAGACAAGCAAGTTGGAAACGCTTACTCCTGGATATGGTAGCTAATTATGATCGTTGAGACGGCGCGAATTACAGAGACGTGGTTGACTAGATCGCTACCTATTCCTTACTCCGCGTCAATCCAAGGAACGCTTTTCAAGAAGTTTGGTAATCTCTCTGTGTTCCCTGAGCCAAGCCGGGAACGTGGTCCCGCTGCCTGTTCTTTCCCTAGATTCGATGAGGTAGTTGGCGAATACGATAAGCATTCCATAGCGATACCTGTGAAGCGGTGACAATGAGTCGAATGGTACTAGAGCAGAAACAACCTCTCTTCACGCACAGGTAATTAACCCCAAGATTGAATAGTTTCCGCCACTTTGCACTGCCCTTATCAGATGCTTGAACTTTGAGCTTGTAGCTGTTATGAGGTAACAATTGTCAGTAGTGTCCCAAAGTTAACTCGGGCGATGGGACGCACTCATAAATGGCTTTCCGGAGGTTTTGCACGTCTTGCATCAGATCGATTGCACGGTCTGTCAATCTCTTCGCGACCTTGCCATGAGAAAGTACCCCGACCAGCTGCAGAATGATCTTATATTCCCCTGTCAAGAGGTGAGTAATACATTGACCGAGCCACACCCAAGCGCCACAAACCTTGCAGATACGCTTCTTCTTCTGATGGCCCATCCAGGGCGTCATAGTCCTCCGCGACCATCTCATCTTGAACAACTTGCTCCTGCTGATGATTCCAATCGGCAGTGGTCGCTATGAGGCACGCCGTCACCATCCCAGTCGTCGTCCGACCGCGACCCATCTGACAATTGAACACGAAGTCGCCAGCATTGGAAAGCCCTGTACGTATACGATCGTATAGTTGAGAAAGTGCATCGGGTAATGGGGCTTGTTCGTCAGTCTAGACAGGGTGAGAATATTCCAATCTTGCGGCTATTCTCGACTCACAATCGCGACACGATCATAGTTAATCTAGCATATCGAGTGATCTCAGGACTGACCGCCCGGTCTTACCAATCAGTTTTACACGTACCTTATACCCCTCGTGTGCAACCAGATCGAAAACATCGCGAGGTGTCAAGATGTCTGCTTCAGAGACAGTTTCCCAAATCGGAACAAGAGAGAAGACTCCAGGCCGTTCTTCCACTTCATCATGAAGCAGGATTCGGCCGTTACCAGCCCTCGCCTCTCGCAAGACGTCGCGCTTGAAATTGATCTCCATTGCTTCTACCATGGCAGTAGTGACGCCGGTCGCTCTGAATTATTAGAAATAAACACTACAGTCATAAATGTACGTCGGGAAGAGTGACGTACTCCACGTTTTCCAAGGGCCTGTCAAAGAGACGCAGAACATGCGGCCTGCCGGCGACGTAGAGTACGGGTTCCTGTACGAGATTAGTTCTAATCGCGACTTATACCACTTCATCTTACTTCTCGTAGAGATGTCCAATAGACTGTATTCGACCCTTCTGGGCCCGCGTTAACTCTGGCCAGTGCTCTCCTCAGACTGCGGCCATTGTTATGCTTCATTCAACAGAGGAAGAAGCTTCAGACGTACCCTTGCACGGTGGGCATTCCGCTTTGGTAGGTGGTACCGGTGAGTATACTTGTAGTACTGAGTACTGTTCTGCCTACGTACCTCCCACAAACCATCTTGGCATCAGGACCTATCCAAGGCTGGAAATCCGCTTCTGAGGGCGTGGTGGTCTGTTTCAACTTGAGCATCAGTGGTACTCTCCTGAAGTTGGGTGCGCCCTCGATGCGTCTAAGATGACAGATAAACAGTTGACTTTCAAGGTAGTGTGATGCGGTAGCCCTTACTCTGGCAGTGTCATCTTCTGTAGATTAGAGAAGAAGTCGCTCTTCAGGATGGTCGAAGCCGAAAGGATGGTACCAGAACGATTGGTCACGACTTGCATGACTTCATCTGGTAACGCCTCTCCTGAAACGACATCGGCGCGCTGTATCAACTTGAGAGCATCCGTGCCATCTACCAGGAGCTCCTTCTCAAAAGTCTTCAGGACTGTAGCATAGTCAGCTTGGTGATGTTTACAGCCTCGCTGGAGACACCGACCTGGTCGGCTAGCTACAAAGCTCTCGAACGTTTCATGCGATTGCATGGTATCGGGTTCCGTGGATCGTAGATATGCTTGGAAAATTATCAATTCGAAGTAACGTCTGAGATTATGCAGTCCTGCAATGGGATATTAGCACTTTGAGGTCCCTCGATAAAGATGCAAACCTTTCTGAGCGAAGGACTTCTTTTGCCTTTCATCTGTGGCCTGCTCCGCTCGCGCTCGATATTCCTCAATTGAATCCCGCAGGTTAGTAACTTCTGAGCACTGGTCTATGGCATCGTCCACGGCATCTTTGACTGCCGGACCCTTCCGGATTACACGAAGCAAGTCTACAGAACTTATTCAAGCTCCAGAACAGAGAAGACTCACCACCACTCACTATTTATCACTGTATAGGATTGACGCCGACGTCGAGATGCGCTGGTATCCGCGTGGTGTTCTGTCATTGATTTTACAGATAATGATCGGCTTAGACTTGGTGTCAGCGAGCCCTTCATTGATCGACTATTCTCAAGCCATCTTTGAATCAGGAGCACAATCACCTACGGACGCTCCTATAGTCAAGTCACCACCTGTCAAGAATAGGACATTGCTCACAGCGGTCATTGTGCTCCTCCCTCGACCCAGCTGACAGTTCAGGACAATGGGCGTATTAGTAGAGTCCGTCCGTATCACAACATCGATTAATTCGCTGAGATCCGTGAAGTCTGGGGGGCGTTCTGCTGTTATCGGTATCCGCGTGTAGTGTATACCTATTCCAATCTCTGGTGTCCTGCGAGAGGCCATGACTTCCTTAAGCACGGCAACATGCTCCTCCTTTACCTCTTCCCAGACAGGGATTACTGAACCATCCGCCGTCTCTGTGTGAAGGAGAAGTCTAGAGTAACGCATGAGTTGTGGCCTAGAGGGCGTATGGGCTGACAGACCTGCCACCGAACGTGTGCAATTCATTGACCACATCGTCTCGAAGCCTATCTTCAAGCACCTCTAATCTATTGGCGGAAATGCCACCATAGTCTGGGACGGTTCGTTAACTACTGAAGCTCAGGGAGGTACAAAGACAAACCTTTCATGTTTCGCAGAGAGAACCCCTCTCTTCGCAAGCAGTAAGGTGCTCCATTAACATAGACAATTGGCTCCTCTCTCAATGTGATCCATACGACGTGGTCTACTTCCGGGTGCGCGTTTTTTATCCTCCCGACGACCTCGTCTATCGCACCTATAGTGGGTTGACCCAATGCATAGATCATAGTCCCGGGGATATTTCGGAAGTTTATGGCTCCCCTGACTCCACGCTCGACGTGTTGAGACTCACTCAACCATTGATCAGACTTTAAGAGCGTTCTGATGTGGCCAGATAGATTGGGTCAATTATCGCCAATCCAGAATAGTTGTTACTAGTTCTTACCCTTCTCGGAGGATAATCCCGCTCCGGTTCTACGCGCGCTGCTTTAAGATTAACCGTTCATATGTGAGAGAGATGCACTACGTACCTTGACAACGTGGTCTGAGTATTCATCCCCAAGGACCTGGCCACCAGAAATGGCGATGTCATTCTTTTGGCCAGGCACTAGGGCTCTGCTCTCGGACCCTGTCTTGGATAGGGCAGAAAGGTCGTTCACGGGAGCGAAGACGTTCAGACGAGAGCCATGGACTTTTCGCAAGAAAGTAACCTGACTGCTCTCCCAATTAACCGAGGTCAGCAGAGAGTTCCTGCGCCTTGGCTTACTTCCATATCTCCGTTCTTGCCTTGATGGGATTCGTCAGCGTGGCTTTCAGTCAGACGAGCTCAGTTTATATTACCTTCAGCCAGTTAGAGAAAGTCGTCGTGAACTGGTCCTGAGTAGCCACATAGCTCGCAAAGGCGATAATGAAGAAGCTGCGCCGATACGGGTCAATACCTACAACAGACGCCAGTTGAGGGTGTAATATCGAATGGTTGACGCACTACTTCTCCAGTGACCTCACAGCCTTGTTGAGGAACTCCTCCCTGGGACCCTCGTCCATGGTAACTGTTAGTGAGTACCTCACCCGATGAGACAGGATATCCTCTCGTAGGTTCGTTACATGATCGCCTTACAGATGCTGAGAGCATGATCAAACCTCCGAGGTGAATGGACCCACAAGCATCGATAACCCGATCCACCAATCTCTTAGCAGCAAGTCCGTTGTCGAGGCATCCTAGTAAGCTTAATATTGCACTGTAATTGCCCATGTGTGCCTTTCTTAGTTTGTCCAGAAGGGTCGGCTGGTCAAGTAGAAGTTCGATTGCAGACTGGGAGTCTCCCTGTTCCATACCTGACGAGATAGTCAGCATAAGAAAAATTTGAATCATCTGGACAAGAATGACTGTTACTTCGCTGTAGTATATAAGTGAGTCTTAGTAGAGAACGATTCAGATCCTGTTGAGCATTGGCCTGTTCCAGAGCTTGTGCGATTTTGCTGTCAGGAGCCTGGAAACATCATGTAAACTAGGTCACCGAAAAAGACACACACAAAATACCGACAGGAGAACTAGCGGGGGATCTCGTCGGCTAATAAAGCCTGGGTGAGCTGAAAAATCTTTGTGTCGAAGGCCATGCTTACTGTGCAAGCACCGTTCGTCCCCTCGACCGTCGGAGGGTTGAATCCGAGACCCAAGGTTCGCCGAGCAAATGGGTCGTCCAAGCCGGCCTGCAACAACTGCTTCCTTCTGATCAGAGTAGCCGCAACCATGGCGAACGTTGTCCGGACAGCACCCATGCCACACGAGAATACGAGAGCAGTAGTAAGTGGGTCTGTCTTCTTGATCACGGAGAGATAGGCATCTAGATAGTTATCCTAGAAACCCATCAATGATCATGGTGAAGCTGGCAAGTGACATATAACTCTGACTTCAATCGGCCGCTCGGGTGAGATAGGGATACTAGTTCAAGTGTCAGCAGCAAAGCTATGAATGAATGATTTTCGCTTACCGATAGTACTGCAAGAAACGGTGTCATGACCGGGAGGCAGATATGAGACGGATTGAAGACTACAGACATACCTCGACGTTCCACCCATCCCTGGCCATGTTTTCCCATACCTCTCGCGATGTCTTCACGTTGCTGGCATCGGCTGCCGTCCATGTCGGTAATATAGCACCTTCGCCACTGTCTGAAGCTGCAGAGACTTTAAAAGTCAACTCAGTAGTCTGAGTTTACTACGTACCAACTTCATTGTGGGTCAGTATAAGGCCACCGTACCTACCGTCAAATAATGTGGTTTGCAACACACACAGATGGAATTATCTGACTCACTTGGTAGCTTCTTGAAGAATATCATTCTTAAGACGTCTCTCTATATCTTCTAGATTCTCGGCGCGATCGGATATCTTCAGCGTTCGCCGAGGCTCTGATGCATCACGAAGTACGAACGGTCGTCCAGATATATATACTGGGTCCCGTACATCAGCTTTGACTATTCATTCGAGTAGGGCAACTGTGCATACTGATAGGTTCCTCTCTCGTAGAAAACCATACCACGTGGGTCGGGTTTGCTGTATTCGGTCGGGCACGCAGAATAGAAAGGATTGCTCGAAGACCCTGTGTTCGAGGTTGCGCGGCACCAAATATATTGAGATTTCCTTGCCTAGGGGCCCTGAAGTTTGGAGCACCGTGTACATTGAGATCAAGATCCAGGGCCCTTCCTGCATGTCTCTGAGCAAGTATACCTACATCGCTCCGAAAACGACGGACCTGATGGGTAGTAGTCTGTCTTCAAGATAAAACCCCGAGATAACACGCTGCCAGAACGTGTCTTGACAATGGACGGACCCGAACGCTGCAGATGGGACATGAGGTCTGATCCGGTACCAGACGAAGACTCCTTTCGCGTAGCTGAGAGGTATAGTTCACTCGTCGTGCTTCGTGAAACGGGTGTCCCAGCAAGAGAACGCGTGTGTTGTATGGTGGACGGTATAGGATTATAAACACCGTTATGCGGTCCGACTGGCACAGAAGATGGTGTGTCACCCGAAGCGCCTACCGACGATCTGATCCTGGCAAGGCCTGTATCCATAACCAAGTACAGCGTTTAACTATTCGAGCAGCAGTAGACCTGGAAGAATGAAAACGTGTATAAGCTCAATTGAATGGAATGGCGGAACGAATGGATGTGCGTTAGACCAGGAATGGTCACTTTCCGACATCCACGCGAGAACCACGTGTATCAATTTGTAATCTAATTATAATATACGTTTGCCGGTGCCACACTCGCGTCTCCCAACATCCTTCACGTGCCACGGTCGCGTCGAGTGTTGGTGGCTTTGCCCGTCGCAGCAAGTCACTTCGAGTTGCAGCAAAACTGATATAATCCTTTCATCAGCATTCCAATGTCGGTCCCGTATCAATTGGTCCAGTGGGTACAGCGTTCTTACCCTAGACCGCAAGTGCACCCCGTATGTTGTATGTTCCGATTATGTTGAGACGTTTACTGACAGGCATGATCCTAGGGATGGCTGGAGCAATGTTATGAGTACATATTAGAAAATTTGAAACTCGACCCGTCCACGGATCTTCAAAATATCATCCATAACGTTGAAGCACAGTTTCTTCAGTCTGATCTGCAGGATTCCACCGTTCCTGGAACCGGTCTCCCACCCGACATATTCACATACGATGGCATGCGACTACAGGGCCCAATTCTCGTTCAGATTTCTGCCATAACAGATATAGGGCAAAGCGCTTTCTCTCTACAAAATGTCAGACAGACCCGTTTAGACCGAGCTGATCTAGCTGGTCTGGGACAGGAAGGCGACGAAGATGAAGGCCCAATCCCACGTTATCCCCGCTCGATGCTTCGGTTCCAATTGAGCGACGGTAACCTATCCATCAAAGCGGTCGAGTATCGCAAATTACCGCAGTTGGAGCTCGGTGAAACTCCTCTGGGATATAAAGTCAGTATCTCGCCTATCGAGCTTCGCCTCATGTTATTGTATCATGTCTATTCATGCCTTCCCTGTTGCCTCAAGAAGTGTCGAGCTGATAGTGACATTAGATGGTCCTACAAAACGTTCTCTTTCGCAGAGGAATCGCTTTCCTTGAACCTTCGACCGTTGTCCTGAGGGGTCATCAAGTAGCAGAGCTCGAAGAAAAGCAGGATGAAAACTTTGTAAGAGGTATCAGGTTACGAATGGGGTAAGACCAAGGTACATGGTCATCTCGGCTTGCTGACAATTCCTGCGCGTTGAAGACTAGAGGATGCACCGGAATCCCAAGGCGGTAATCTTGATGCAGATAGGCCCGTTGGAGATCAATCTGCATCGTTCCAGGTGGCTGCTGACGTCCATCCCGAGCCCCAAGCTCGACCCATAGCGGGGCCCGCCAACGTACCTAGAATCAATGTGCTCCGTAACCCGCTGGGAACGATGTCTGCTGCGGCGCTGGATCCAGACTCAGAGGATGACGAGCGCCGGCGCAAAGCGCCTAGGTTGCCTCATGCAGAGGCTGCCCGCCCATCCGAAGGACAAGCATCCCGTTACTTCGCACAGGGCTCGTCGAGTTCGGGGCAAAATCCGTGCGCAAATCTTGCCTCGGAGCACTTCTTGTCCTCCCCGGGCGCTTCGTCCTCACGACCACCCACGGATTATGCGGCACACATCCCTCCAGATGATAATGATCCAGGTGCCGGGCGCATGCCTAGCTCTGACGGTTTCGATGATGACAGTTTCGAACTCGATGAAGCAGCACTGGAGCACTTATCGCAGGTTGAAAGGAATGCAGCTCGAGCCTTGGGTCTGGGCCCCCCGTCTATCTTGGACTTTTCATCGACCGGAAGTACTTCAGATGCAGCCAGGATAGTTGATACAGATGTTATAGAGATTGATGACGACGAAGAAGAGAAGGAGAATGTTCCTATGCCTTCCAGGCGAGTCCGGCTGAGGACTCAGGCGCAAGACGATGTAATCGACATATCTGACTGAGAAGGGCAGCTCATCCCTGCCCCTCGAAGGCACCGCAAGGACAGTGTTCCATATTCACCCAAATCTTCTTTGCCGTATATTACCTATCGAGAATGTACTTGGGCCTTCTATCACAATAAGCAAATGGTATAATAATACAGCGGGAGTCCCGTAAATAACAACTTGAGCTCTTCAGGCCAGCAATGGGACGGAGACGAGGACAGGATAGTGCACATTAACCCAGTAAAGCGGGTCCCTTCGTCTTCTTCTTCTTCTTGGCATTGGAGAAGTTCCTCCAGCTACCCACGCGTTGCTCTCGCCCATCTGCCGCAAATCAGTCAATGAGCCACCTATGAAAAAATGTCAGGTCCATACCTTCCCATGCCTTCTCTTCTTCAACCTTTCTCTTCTTGGATATAACTTCCTCTTCCTTCTTTCTCGCTTCCAATCCCTCATTAGCCAAATTCATCTTTATCGCCCTATCAATGCAGACGCATTATTGCGAAGACAATTGTCCGGACTATCCTAGAACTTACTTGCGCCTCCGAACTTCTTCCTCAATAAGGAGATCCTTACTCTTCTCCCTGAGCTGAACTTTGAATGGAGGTTGGAGATCTTTGAGTTTGGGATCGTCATCCGTCGTCGCGGACGGGAGACCATGACTCTTCAGTACGAGAAGGCGCGCCTGTTTGATGACAGCATCCAATTCTTCGCGAACTTTGGCATCGCTTAGATCGCTTTCGGCCTATCATGGACAGAATCAGAAACACTCATCCAGGCGACGCACTTGGGGAAGTAGGATGCCTTGTTGTGAGACTGTGCAACTCACCTTCTTCAATATGTCAAAGGCATCTGGAGCACGGACGTGGGGGGTCTTGTCAGGATGGATAACTGTATATCACATAACGTACATTTGTTTAATCAATAAATAGACCATGTGGAGGATGGAAAGCGCAACCACGATGGTGGTCGCGCTGCTGGGGGTGCGGGTGATATGCTCACAAAGCGACAGTTGCCTGTATCGACGTTTGATCTCTTCTGTCGTGGCGGTCTCGTTCACGTCGAGAATATCGTAGGGACTGTACGGTTCACATGATGAGCCATCGCCCTCATATATTGAGCTGGACAAGCGGCAACCGCAGAGGGATACGTAGCAGACGTACTTCAACTTGAAAGCCTTCAAAATCCTTTCGACCTCAATCTCCCTCTGGAATGCCGAGGCTTCCCTGCTAAGTAACTTCTCGATGTCTTCATCGGCGGCGGGACGTGCTACTTCGCTTCTCGTGTTTGCTGCCGAAGCAGATGATGATGAGGCCTCTGTAGACATACCGTAGTCCTGAGTCGAATGCCTGTTGTCGGGACGGCGACTGAGAATGTAAGAATCGGTAAGACAGCGGCCTAGCAGCCCAGGATGGAGTGGCGGTTGATTGGGGAAGTTGGTGAGTGATCCTGGCAAATCCCGAAGACGCCTGAGATTGGGCACGTATAAGTGGCTGCCTGATCAAACACCTGGCATTATTAAACCTCTGCACTTGTAGCATGGTTACATGGTTCGCAAGTTGACAGCATTAGTGATTGCGATGGGCTAGAGTATCTACATTACGAGACTGATGAATATGATGCACATGTAACCAAGAGATATGCCAATGGAGCCTTTCAAGAAGATTTCAACGTTCTCGCATAGGTCGAGCGGTAGGCGAAACCTGTCCTTGGACATACTAAGCCACCTAGGTGGCTCACTAACTCTTATGAGGAGCTGATCCTCGAGCTTAACGCCCTGATACAGGAAGGTCGCATTCGCCGATGTTCGGCGCCCCTTCTCCAGGTCCGGACGCTACCATCAACTGGAATATCGAAAATCAGCTATCTTTGGCCAAAGTGTCGATAGTGCGCTACTCACCTGTACTGTCTGCACCGTAGTATAGATAGCGGCAGCCATACCGAAAATCATAAGCGCAATGTCAGCGATCCTCTGCCGCCTGGTGCGAGCCACCTTGTAGTGCAGCATAGCCGGGTACACGTAGCAAAGCGGTACACTTGCAATAGATTGTCAGAAACTGCCGGGGATAAGCAAAGGTATCACCCACCAAGCGAAACTTCCGATAAACGACACAAACTTGTCCAGATCCGCAGCCCCCGCCCAAGCCAAGAGGGAACAGCAGATCACGATCAGGAACCTGAACACGTTCTTCAGCCATTTGACCTTCGTGTCGCCTTTACCGCTACGGGTAAAGATGCCATTCTCCATAATGCGGACCGCAGGGAACAGCTGCAACGGCACGGAAAGTAGGATGGCGATGGAGTACAAAAATTGGACCTGCCCGAAATCGTAAGGATCTGAGGTTTTATCCACACGCATTGCACGATACTCGCCACTTGCACCATCTTACTACTCTGGTCCAAGTTAGTAATCACTACGGTCTTGATATCGGACCCAAAAGTCATGTATGCCAGTGCACCGCCTCCACCGAACAAGACTGGGCGGACACTAATCAGACTACATCTGCCATGAGATTGATACACGCGATTTCTTACCCATCAAGAAGAGCATAACACCAGTCAAGACAGCAGGGAATTTCCGAGGTTCGCGCATGGCATCGCTGATGGGGATGACCTACAACGACATATTGAGTTTCTGGCTTGCAGTCGTGCAGATCAGGAAACATACTAAGCCGATCCCTTCGAAAGAAAACACCGCAGTCCTATTTAAAACAGTTTAGATCGATCAGTAAACAGCGATCCTGAAGCACTCACCCAATCAACAGGGGGAAATCCTTCGAGTTGAACAATGCAACGTCTGCAACGCCCCTATCCGCAATGATGCTGACTTCACTCCCGAAGATGTACAGTAAGCCGGCAACAATGAACGCATCTGCCACAAGCGCGGCAGTGCTGAGCTTGGCGAGGTTGCGGATAAGCACCATCGGAAGGAAGATAACCAGCTGCATAAGGATAAAGTATGGGATTGAAATGAGCTTCGCGCATTTCGTTATACCCAACACGAAAGCCTAAAGGGGTGAGATGGATTGATTTCTCCTTACGAGCGGGCACCGCAAGTGTAAGACGCACCTGCAGATTTTCGGACACGAAAATTGTATATGCTGACACAAATCCAAGCTGAGAGACTGTGATGGAAGTCAGGATAGCATATCTGAACCAGGGACCATACAGTTCGCCACCGATATCTGTCACATGACGCGCGTTATTTAGTCAAGCCAATGATCTGCAGAAGAATCCGACTTACCACCGAAGCTTCCCGGAACGATGAATTTCGTCTTCACGAGCAACAGAAATGAGTACAGAGATATGAGAGCAATGAATGACAACGTCAGAACTGAGAACAACAGTCCTCCATTCATGAAACTGGTTCAGTAGCGTCCAACATTAAACCAGATCGAAAGGATGTCCGAGAGCAAAATCAGTTGTCAAGCCAGACCTGAATATAATTCACAGGCTTACGCTTTGCCCAAGAACAATATCCCAGTGCCAACGAAGGACTTCATCAACTGATTGGGAGAATGAGGAGAAAGCAATTGACGAGGCAGATAAAAGCACACCATAAGCACCGCATCCGTGACAGTCGCATCTCCGCGTGGTCCAACACTAGAGGCCCTTCTCAATCGAGATCTTGATTTCGACCTCCCCTGAGCGTGGCCAGGTAGAAGAGGCGTCCGCTCATGCGCGTCCTTCCCAATAGCACCGGCACGACTCTCGATATCGACGGCCAGCGTACCCGCCTCGGCAGGACCTTCGAAGAAAGGAGCGGAAGAACCGGGTAGGACAACGGCTCCCTCATCTTCTTCCGCTATGTCTTCGAGGTCTTCATCTTCGTCAAGCTCTTCACCAGCCTGCCACAACCAATAGCAAGGGTATAAACAGTCTGCACGTGAACAAACAACACGATAAATTACGCACAAAGTGCCCATATACATAGAGGAAGTCTATAAAGCTTCGCAGGATCCTCGGCTGCGCCCCCTGTTGATTAGCCTTCAGCAGCACGTAATTCCGCCTGAATCCGCCGGGTTCGTGGATGTGCTCAAATGCAGGATCTTGCGGGGCGGTGGACCCAGCGAAGGACGCAGCTCGAGGACGTCTACTGGTCTGCGTGTGCCATTTGTACACATCATGACTGGGAAAGTGGTTAGTACAACGTACTACAACTCAGTGTCTGACGAACGTTATGTCGGCACCCGGTGCTTGATATGGTATTGGAAACGGTTCCGTGTCTTCTCTGGTCAAACGGAAGACCGTGGAGGAACGTCTGGACGTGCCGGCCGAGTCATCATGTCTCTTAGACGCTCCATTGTACGACCCAGCTGTCGAGCCCGCATCCTCGGCGGCGCTTTGGCGTTCTCTCTCATCCTTAGAAACGAGATGTCTCCTCAATACCTTCGCCTTCTCTTCGTCCGGGAGAGCATCAAGCGTGAGACCTTCACTACTATCGTTGCTCGATGATCCATCAGGTCTCGTGGCGCTGAGACCACCCTGTGAAGCCAAGTCCCGCGATTGAGAGCCGGAGGCATCGCTCTGAAAATCACGCAGCCCAGATAACCTCTGCGCCAGCGGCGAGGCAGACGTCTTGTGCTGCAGCGACGGCGAGCTTCCGTTACGCGGCACACTCTGCCCTAGGCCACTTCCTCCACTTCTCGGAGTGCCAGCGACTGACCTGGGAGGGATGTTAGGCAAAGGTGGCGTTCCAGTGTATTGCGCACGGAGGGTACGCAAGTCAGGTGTACCTGAGACGTTTGCCGGATGTGGAGAGGGCGAGTCGCTAGGCTCAGGAACTGATAGCCGTGATTCTCGACGAGGAGAACCAATATCTAACGGTCTTGACGGCGAGCGCGACATAATAGCAGGAGCAGCTGAGCGCTGAGGGGAAGAGCAGTCGAGCGTGGTGTGCTTGCCTTCGGTATCTCGAGTCGGACGTAATGCCGAGCATGCCAAATGGGGTTCACACGTGCTTCTCTCATAATCCTTCGCCGTGATTGGCTGCCACCAACTGTGGGGACACTCCCAATTCTTACACAAGGTAGCACTGAGCCACAACAGAGCACAGACTGACTTCTGCTACCAAACAATCTTTCGCCTCCAAAGCGAGTCCATAATAAGTAGTATTAATGCCTAATGATTACGGAGCACAGGCTCGTTTGAGGTATCCTATGCTGTTCCATAAGTTCGGAGCTCGGGACAAGCAGGAGTTTCGAATAAATATACAGATCCATAACCAATTATGATTTAGTAATACATGAACACCTCCGCGCGGACACCAATTTTCACGCCTTCTAGAAGAAGTTCCGTAAGTACGCCTTGCGCAGTCAATGTGGAAATATATGGGACTGACCGCTGAGTACATCTGCAACTCCCGCCTAGATGGCACCAATCCTGGCACGGCAAACAAAACCACAGCCAGTAGCTCGGGAAGCGCCACCAAAGGATAGAAGAATGTTTCGTTGGTCGCTTTCGCTTCCATGGAAGCGTTCGTAGAACCCAGCGTGACCGTATAGAAAATATCCCGAACCAGGAGCAAGATGGATATAGCAGCAAGGACGAAGATGCCGTGCCGAGCGCCGAAGGCTGGATTGCTTATAGGGCTCGTGTAGTTGCCCAGCTCGATTTCGGTGTTGTACCCTAAAAACCGAGCGGGAAATCAGCAGGTGGTATAGTTACAAGGATGTTCCAGCTAACCTGGTGGACTGTTACCGTGCTCCAATGCAAGGACAAACGTCCGGAACGCCATGAGAATGGTCACTGCCAGGAAGACGTAGGTAGACGCTCTTCTCAGCGTTTCGCCGGTCGACACTTTGCTGCTGGTCCCACCCGAAATCTCGTCTATAGCTCCATTTATACCTATTACTACGGCAACGAGGAGCGCAATACGGATGAGGTGGCGGTTCCTTGTGATGCGAGTGGCCAAGCCGAATAGTCCAGGCATATCCCGCTGTCCCGCCATTTGGTCACTGTCATAGAGCGCGAGTGAGATGGAAACAAGAGAGTTAGGATGGCAGCCTACCGGTCGAGTACCAGCGTGTACGCTGAATAAAGAAGGCCAAAGAAACCCGCGTTGTAAAGGATTTGCTCCGCGATGAACAGATCTTCATTTTCGCCTGCAGTAGATGACGCCGCAAGCGCGGCGCGGATAGCAAATGCGGATACACGGACTGAAGAAGCACGACATATTAGATAAAATATTATTAACAAAGGAGCATGCCTCACTTGCGCAAAAAAGTGCTAACGCAATTAGGACGTATGTCGGCCGCTGGAAAGCGCGGACGATGTTGTACCCGAGCAATGGTAGATACGCCACGGCAAAGACGACGGCAGCAGCCACTGAATGTATGCCTCCCAACTTGGCATAGTTAAGTGATTCCGACGACATCTCCTGGGGTACGTTGGATGTGGCACTGGCAAGTGTGAGATATCGAGAAGAGGGGAGATAACATAGTCACAGTGCAGATAGTCTCTTTATAAGCTGCGATGAACTTTAGCTGCGTCTCAACCAACAGCCTAACGCCCAAAAGAATGCCCGCTGCGGACGGGTCGAGCGGACTGAATGAACTATCGGTGCACAGCCGCCTGTGCCCAAACGCTATTTCTGGAAAGCAAGTGGCAATCGACGCTGCATAGTCGCAGCGAGGACCAATCAGGGATCACCAAATGAGTTAAAAATACACGCACGTGTTACGGTGTGATGGACAGGTACCACTGGCAGTACGAGGTCCGAACTTCCAGGGAGAAGAATGCAATAGGTTGATTGGAGTTATGATCACAGCGAGCACCAGCCGAGGCCTGTGATAGCCTGAGTATCGAAACAGACAGTATCGGTAGTACAGGCGATAAACTTACTACTAGTAGATTCCAGGGCCAATGTCTTAGGTAGCTCGTGGTGAATGCGCGTCGGGAAAGAAGTGACGGGAGATAACACTCTTATATCACTACAGCATGCCAAAAATGCGCTTGTGAAGAGATTATGAGAAAAGACTGCCGGACAGGCAGTGCGGCGCCGGAGGCACGACATCCATCCGCCCACGGAGTTGCACGAGCAACTGAGAGTTCCCCTTGCTAAGGCTCCCATTACGGCAACAAGTAGTGTAAGCTGGGACCGAGGGTTTCATACGATATATAAGAATTGAGAATTTGTTTCTGTTGATAGCTGTGTAAATCCCAGCGTTTCAAGCTGTGTGATGCACGAAACAGGAGGCACGCAGAGGGAAGCCATTTTGTCAAAAGGTACCGGAGGCTGTCTGGGTGCGGTGTCGCTGAGACGTGGTTGCAACCGAGGCATTCTTGAACAACGCGGCGTTCCTCAGCCAATCAGGTTTCGTAGCGACTCTGACGTCGAGTCGGTCGATCTTAGATCGGATCACAGCCGTGCGCGGATGTGTAACCTGATCCGGCGGGTATCGACGTTGTGGCTGAAAGTGGTCGGCCTCGTATCGTATCCGAGTCCCTGCTCGTCTCATAAATGAACTATCTCGTTGGAATCCCTCACCTAGACAAACTCTAACATGCTCTCATTGGCGTATTATTGCTCCGGCCACGGTACGCAAACGATACGCTGCAGTGTGCCTTGCTAACGGAAAACATAGGATACGGTCATGCAACCAGAGTCTCAGCCTTTGCATCGCATCTCCTCACTCTGACAGACCGGGAACGCCCTACTATCCATATAATATCATCCGCACCCATGCATGTCTTTGCTGACAGTATTGCTCTCGGGGCTTCGTACCGCAACGCAGACATAGATCCTGTAATCGTCCAACCCTTGGCGTGGGTGGGACCCCACTTCAGTAGCTATTCCATCTCATTCACTGTCGCATCTATAGGTACAGAGTGGATCGGCAGAAGAGTATCGATGTGCTCAAAGCATTCATGGACGAGAAGGACAGAAAGGTCGAACAGGAAGTACAATGGCTTCAGGCGAACCGCATAGACTGCGTCCTAAGTGACGCTGCCTTCCTCGGCTGGTGAGATTTAGCGCCTCACACGAACGCCCTGTATTTTGACCGCATACAGCCTTGCAGCCAACGCGGCTTGTATCCCCTCCGTGCTCATCACGAATTTCACGTTCGACTCTGTCTACAGCTTCCTGTCCACGTCCATCCGCGAGCTCCCAAACACTCACTTTGCCAATGCCCCCACTCTGCACGCACCTAGCACAATCTGCGAGTCTGACCAAGGCGTACAGGATGACCCACTCCCCGAGGAAGTCCTCGCTCCCCTCGTGTCCCAGATACGAGAAGGATACAGATGTGCCGATCTCCTATTTCTGCTGCCAGGAAAGATACCTATCCCATCCTTCTTCGTGGAGCCTAGTTTACCCTCGACCAAATGGGTTGATCCTCATACCCGTGCCTTCTACCCGGAGATAGTTCAGAATCTGTCGTCCATAGACAAGAGCCCTCTCCTCCCTTCCATACCGTTCACTCCTCGCAATCAAACCCGAGAAGATAGACCAGCCGCCAGTCCAAAGCCCCTCCATCGATCCATCCGCCAAGCTCCCCTTCTCGTACGAGCGGCAGGACGTGCGATATACAACGAAGCCGGCCGACGCGAGCTCCTCACGTCAATCGGGATTCCCTCACATCTCCACGATCCAGAACAGACAAAGATCGTAATCGTCTCTTTCGGCGGCCAGCACTTCAAGAAGCCGCGCAGTCGCACACCCAGCCAAGCCAGCACACCCGCACACAGCCGGCGCACGTCCGAGTTCAATATCACGCAGCTCCCCAAGGCGCATCCACCGCCGGTCCCTCTCCATGCGGTAAACCTGCAACTGCAGAATCTACAGCTCAAGGAGGGCAGGGAAGGAGCCAAGGCGAGGAAGCGGAACAACAGAAAGGATGAAGACACGCCCCCGCTTGCAACACCGTCGCATATCCACATTCCGGGCGCCCCGCCAGTGAATAAGCCACTCAATTCCCCGCCGGCTATGAAGTCCCCGCCCATATTCCAAGCAGTTACGATCCCACCCACTCCCCCGGCGCTGAGCAGGGAACAAAGTAAGGACCCATACATGAATGGCAATGGCGACAGCACTGGGAACGGGTTCCATGAGGAGCACCTCGTAGATCCTGACCAGCTGCCGAAGCTACTGCCCGACGAATCATGGGTAGCGATAGTGTGTGGCGTCTCGTCGCAATGGGCGAAGGAGGATGGGGAAGAGCTTCCGCCTGGCTTCTACGTCGCTCCTAGAGACGTCTATATGCCGGATTTGATGGCGGTTGCGGACGTCCTGCTCGGGAAGCTGGTAGGTGCTTCAGACACCTGCGAAGATGGAATGCTGATTCCCCACGCGTTCATCAGGGTTACGGGGCTGTCTCTGAGGCTGTGGAGTCTTGCACTCCCTTTGTCTACGGTACGTCCTTCGACCTCTCAGCCGATCAGACGTTCAACATTGCCGATCTTGCTAGTTTCTCGGCCATTATTCATAGAAGAACATGGATTGCGCTTGTTCCTCGCAGAAAGTGGCATCGGCGTAGAATTGTCTGGCGCATCCTATGAAGAGGGAGATTGGGCCACCACACTAGAGGAAGCCTGGTTGAAAGGTAAAGATGCCAAGGCAAGAAGGCGGGCCTTGGGCAGCAAGAGTACAAGAGACCGAATGGAAGACTGTGACAATATGGCTCGGGAACTAATAGATTGGGTTAAGAAATGGAAGGCTGCGACGGAGTCTTGACCATACTGTAGAAAATCGTAAATGTATACGTCATTGATAATGCCAGATAGCACACGTACGGAAATAGTACTTCTGCATGCCGTTAGCATTGTCCTACCTAGATCGCGACCTTCGACGTTCAGACTTGCCTGGCGGGCGTCGAGTCTTTGGTGAGCGCGATCTCGAGCGCCTGCTCCGGACTCGTCGCTCTTCGACTGAATCTCTTCCAGACAGTCTTTGCTCTCCCGCGATAGGAGATGCAGTCTCGCCCCCCGACGGTGGTACACGCCGTGATATCTCAGTCCCCGCGACCCCCGGAACGTCATCCAAGTGCAAGTGCTCCGCATCGCCTGCCAATCTTTTCTCCTTCTCTTTCTCTTTCTTCCACATGAGTTTCTTCGTGCAACGTGCGCACAGGACCAATTTGACAAGGCATGACTTGTATGCTCCATGTTCTTCATATCCGAAAGGCACTTCCAACGTCTTCAACCGCACGTCACTACCAGCTGCGTCATGATACGGGCATCTTATATTCCCGCAGGTCGTTTCTCCAGCTCCAGAGAGAACCTCTGTTTCCGTCCGCCAACGTAGAGCGAACTGCCATGAAAAAGCAGGTCTGAGCTCTAGACTCTACGTTAATCGTAGACGATACTCACATTCCCAGATTTGTAGTGCTTCAGATCGCACACCGCGAATTCACGGTACAAATTATCGTAGTACTTCTTCGCTACCTTTTCTTCCCAAGATAGTGAGGTCTCGTCCACTTCCTCACGGAGGAACCTGCAGTAGATTTCAATCGCACCAACAGCCCGTCTTGAGCAGCGACGTCAACTTACTTGTGAGACGCCTTCAATATGTCGAACTCTGTCCTGACATTCGCCTGAATTGCTGATGAGCGAGAGCTGCTTGGTCTGAAGTCTACCATATCCGCCGGGGCCCGAGGTATTCAGCGGGCAAGGCTGCGGAGCCGGCGGTAAACAAGGTAGGGCACGTTGTGGCTGTGCCGTACCCCGCTCCAGGGTCCTGCCGGAGCTCACAGGCTTTGAGTCTTTGACGCATATTCTAAATCTATGTACTTAGTTCGACTCACATCTCCCTCTGGCGCAGATATCTTGTGTGCATACAAAAATAGAGTTTTTCATAGGTACATCCATACCGTAGACTCTTTGTCTGGCTAGGGGTAGATGGCGGTTGTACCCTCGGAGGGTGAGATCAATGGTCTCCTACATAGCTACACCGCGACCGCACACGCTCCAGACGAAGACTGCGTACATCTGGTTTAATATTACATTCATGGCAAAAGTCCCGCTGACGTGCCACGAGCTCCCTGTAGATAAGAGACTCCACTACCGAAGGTGACGACAGTCATGACGGAAGTCCCATCCAGGCGTCGGCTTCAAGTTGAAACTTGAGCTGTGGTATAGAAAGACACATATCACGAACCCTGCGCCTACTTGACACACTCAAGAGTGCGTCTACGGTGTCGGCCCTCGGCAGGCTTCGGCCGCGCCAGCAAATCAAACGATATTCATACATAGCGGCTCCTTATAATTTGGAACAGAAACAACTGGGTAATTTGATGATTTGGAAGGATGGTACACCGGCAACTATCATCATCATCTGCGAGGAAGGACTCCGCAGAAGAAAGCGAACCGCATAAATCTGAACCAGCAAACTCTGGTAAATTTCCGAAGTCCTGCGAAAGCGCGACAATATTCGTGCTCTATGACGCAAATGTGATAGGTCAAGGCCGTCCAGAATTTGCTCCCTCTAGTTGCCAAGCCCTGAACCCCCATAATTAACTAGTGAGTGATACGGCGAAATGCGTCTGACTCGCCTTTGATTCTCCACCGCAGGCAGATTTCCGAGCACGGATCTTTCATCGTCCGAATCAGAATCTGGTCATGTTCAGTACGCGTGCCTGAGTCAGAATCATGTCGACGAACCTGGCTGCTCCTCCGGATCCAGCGAATAAAGTGATGTCAGGTTGGAATTGCGAGAGTCATCACAAGAACGCAGCGGCACCGCAGCACAGTGAGACTGATCCGGTACATATACCGTGTACGGCGAGAGGCTGGCGGGCGATGAAGCAAAAACAGAGGCAAGGCCGTCCTGCCATTCGATAAGCTCACGAAACGACATTGCTGATCCTACATTTCATGAGTTAAGCCAAGCTGCCACATGGGTGTGCCGACCTTGGCTCGACATATCCTCCCTCGAGGCTCTTGAATGTCTTGTATTTCTCTGAGCCTCCTGTGACCGCGTCACATAAGATAATACGTCATTCATCGACGTGTCTGCTGGAAGATCCGCTCGTCCGGCGGCACCCTGTATACGATGCATATCACGGGGAATGAGTGGCCCAAAACGGGAGCACTCACGAAGGGACCAGCATTTACTCTTCGCAACACATCGCGAGCGAGCTCATCGCGTTGCAATAAGGTGACAGCACCCTGTGCCAGAGGATGGGGAGAAGATGAGAGAATGGCCAGGATAACCTCCGCCTGATACCACCGTTGCTCGAGGGCTTGAATATATCCTTTAGGAGGACCCGAACGAAAACGGGGTCCTCCGGGCAGTGTAAGGCACGTCAATGGCTAAGCAAAAATATGACCGACCAACCTGAGAACGTGCAATCTATGCCCGAGGTAAGCGACGAGCAGGGAAATTATTACGGTCTGCCCACCGGCGTGAGCCTCTGCGCAAGACTGGCACGAATCTCGATCTGCAGGTCGCACACATCTGCTCTTCATTCGACGACAATGATCACACGCTAGAAGGAAATGAGTACTTGCTTCCCGTTAAACATAAAACGCCCATGCCGACCTCTGTTCGCGCGACGCTTGCCTCTTTCCGAGCTCGCTACATTATCAGCGACCTGGTCCCAGGAGGTATGACCAAATTCATGAACATCGTCGGACATGACAGTAGTCTTACAGACAGGACAATTGCGAAGACGTGGGTATGAGGAAGAAACGGATCTTGAGTACACTTACATTTATGAATTTGGAGCGTAGTAGTCCTGGTGGCTGCAGGCGGGTGAAAGTGGCGACGCGCTTGTTACATAATCCATCTCACCACCCAAAGCAAACCCAAAGATGTCCCGGAAAGTCCAGGACATATTCCATAAGTATCTTCGTAGACCAGCGGTCGTCTGAGAAAATACCGAAATTACTGTCCTTGGACATCTCACTGAGTCTATCATGATGCTTAGATTCGGGTGAGAGCCGGCACATCGTCGCCCCTACTATCTACTCATAACATTAGCTTCCGCAGCATTGGATCAGATGAAATGGACTTGCCTTAATACACAGCTGATTCCATTTAGTAAGCCGAGGCGACCCACACCTCAGGCCTCAGGTCTCGACCCCCGATGGAACGAAAACATTTTGTCTGCAGTCGTTACGGTGCTCGCATATTGCCTCCGGCACAAACATGAATACAGGCATAATTTGCTCGAAAAACCAAGCGATCAGACAACGTCAACTATCACAAGGCGCTTCTGACCCCTATCGTCTTCGAGCAATACACAAGCGCACCCGGTCCATTCATCTAAGCGAGTCAAGACAGGAGACATGTCCTTGACTTCATCAATCACGAAACTGCCGAGTCTGACCTCCTCCGGAGAGACCTGTAAAGCCTCGGCTTCAAGAATCTCATCGTATTCCTGCAGGACCCGAGGGAAAGTGCAGGTCTTGAACACCAACCCGCGACCTTCCTCGGTCTGCACACAAAGAGCGAATCGGGTGCCGACAGCGGGAGCCTGCGCTACAACCTGAGGCACCCGGAAGGACCGCAGGCTGTAATGCCTGAGGTCTCGCGAAGGCTGAACTATATGCATGACACCCGGTCCCAAGATCATCAAAGGGCCCTGGTGACCACCGTACAGTTTATCCCATATCGCAGGACTACCGCTGAGTTGTCCTGATGACCAGGAGTCGAAGGTTGTCGACCAGACGGTCTCGCTGGACACGATGTCCAACACGGACGATTGCGTTCTGCCGACTAGACCCGATGACTTATAAACCGAAATGCCGTGGCTGTTGCAGAGCAATACAACGTTCACCGAGAGCACGTGTATCGTGCAATGGGTTTGCTCCTGTGGGAGCGTGTCAAGGCATGACACCACGGCAATGAGAAGCACGTACGTGAACTATAGCAGCGTGCATGACACTGTCATCTTCATCTGTATGCACCTTGCGCATATAAACCAGATCGCGTCCCTCGTAGTAGCAGTCGAATGCTAGCACGTTGCCCGCGAGGGAGGCATGCCTAATAACATGAACACCTTGAAGTTCCGAGCGCGAAATCACGCTAGCTAACCGGATGTTTTGCTTTACTGGAGTAAGGTGCAGCTCATAAATATGTATTCTGACAATTTAACGCTTGAGATCGGTCAAGGGATTTCGGAGGTACGACCACAAACCTATCTGTGCAGTGAAATAATGCGTAGAAGTTGCCCTCTGGTGTGACAGACGTACAACTCATATTAAACATGGAAGCGTCCGTTAACGATGGGGCCGAACAGGCAAGTTCCATGGTTTCAACTCTACGGACTTGCAGAGTCCCTTCTGAAAACAGACAGACCATCCATTCTCCTCCTGGGATGAGTTGAACGTCTTGAAGTTTGTCCCAAGTATACGACCGTACGTGGCGAGGCATTGGGCGATCGTAATGCCATCGTTCCGTCATCAACACCGCTTTCTTGGCTCTTCTACGGAGCTGCTGTACAGTAGCGCTGCGCACAGTAGCCATAACCCAGCTAAGCGGCAGTGATAGGAGACTACAAAGTGCCCGCCTCCATAAGGATGCATCCTCCGTTATGACAAACAGAATCTTGCATGTCTGTATCCCATGTGAGCGAAAAGGCTAGGATAGTTGCTCTCCAGGGATACTGACGGATCTCAAGTTCTCAACGTCTTCCACGGATAGATATTCCATGATCATGAAGAGTGTCTCGGAGGGCAATTCGGTGAACTGTGCCATACTCGCGAAAGACTAAGTCGATATCGAACAGAGAACCAGCAGTAAGCAAAAATTCTTCCAGAGCAGCAGAAAACCCTCAGCGAGCGCGCGAAGTTTAGAGGCAAACTCATCCACGCGCGGGAGAAGTGAGAGCCGCGCCGGCAGCGGCTATAAAATTCCCCATGCTCGCCGTCCGAGACATAGTAAGGCCACCATCACAACAAGCGGAAAGCAGACTGAGGGGGACATTTTTTAGAGGTAGCGGACAGCTGTAGTAGTGTAACGGACCCGTACCTGTTGTACTTCAGCTTTATGTATTGCTTGGAGTTATATCGTGGAAATGTAGGTGTATCAATAGGCCGAGATCGACATTAGACGCTGATCGGAGTCGCCGCCGGACACTCAAACAGGCGAGTGTCGGGCTCACTCAAGCTGCCACCATCGAAGAGACTCCCTCGATATCGATAGGTCTCATTCATACTAATGATTCGTTTATAAGGACTAAATATACTACAACAGAAGTACATGCCAATGTATATATACTAGTAAGTCATACATTGAGATCAACTTCGCTGTACAGTAGTCCGTGATGTCTATGGGCATCTCTATTTGTCCGCCATGACAACGTCCAAAATCGCTTTCACCCCCTTCAGACCTATCGTGGGGGAATGAGCTCTATACTGATAATTCTTCTATGAATGACCGACGCACCTATACCGCCTTTGGGATAGCAGACATACAACTAAGAATGCAAGGCGTCAATCTCAGCCTACCGCGCTACTCTGTCATACACCTACTGGCTCTTCCTCCACCCCGAACTTGGTACGGAATAGACTCTTGTTAGTGAGATTGAAGCGGCTCGCGATACCGTTATAGCTCTTCTCGAGGATCTTCATAGTGACACCAGACACGTTGTCTGCACTATGGAGGTGTTGACTTGCCCCTGGACCAAAGGTCGCGCTCTGCACTCCAGCCTCACCCATCTTCTTGATGACATAACTCAAGGTATACTGACATATTCGCACACATCAGTCACGGACAATGGACCTTCGGAGGACAGAAACATTACCTCAATGGAGCCGCTCGGCGCTCCGGGAAATTCCAGCGCCCACTTAACCTGGAAGCCTCTCGCAGCAGCTATCTCAGCAAGCACTACAAGCGCGCAGATCTACCAAGTGCAGAATCAGTCAATGCAGCTTGGTCGATGTGTGACAACTCACCCGGCCTTCCTTGTCCCTCGCGATATAATACAAGCGATGATTCATGTCATCGAAAGGCCTGACACCCGTTAGATGAAACTGTCTACCACTCCGCGAAGCCCTCCATTCTTCCAGCTTCTTTTCGAGCTCATCTCTCGTCTCTTTGTCCACCTCGCCCTGAATCTCAGCGACCTGAAGCCCCTCCCGCTCCATCCTGTGCATTTTGCGCCTGACATTCTTGTCGTCCTCCAGATCAGCCTGTGCAGGGTTGAGCTTCTGATTCGCTACTGCAATTACGGAACTCCAGCCCAGTGAATCTGTCAGGTAGCTCTCCGTCTCTGCATCAACGCAACACCATATCGGCTTCAAGTTTTCCTGCCTAAGATAACCAAGGTATGCTTGGGCGACTTGCGGTATCTGCTTCGTCTCGCATAACGGATTGCCGAACGCTATAGCAAACCCGCTCTTAGTCATGTAGCCAACTGCGGCTCCGGTCTTCTCGTCCCGCCAGACAGTCCAGGAAGGGTCGGTCCAAGAAGTGTTCGTTCCGTCGCCGTACTTCGCAATGAGCTTTAATGCCAGACTTCAGAGCGGACCCGAGAGAAAGATAACAAGACGTTTACTAACATTCTCCAACGGAGGCATATCCTTTCCTTGTCTCTTGGCAACGGTAGAAGACTCTGGGCCTTGTAACAGCGCTTGCTGTGCTAGGGCTGCTGTTGTCTCCACTGAGTCATTCCCGCTCCTGGAAAAGCTCTTCGGGTCGCGAGGGAAGAGGCTGGCCCATCTGATGTTACCAAGCTTGAGGAAGAGCATGATGACTCGCTCGAGTCCTATGCCGCCTCCTCCATGCTGGTTATCGATGGTCAGTGCGCCATCATTCAGCAATGGTTGAGGACGCACCGGAGGACAGCCCCACCTAAACCCGTCTACGTACTCTTTCATGGAATCAGGATCGAGGCCGGCACTTCTCATCCGCTGCTCAAGCATGAGCGCATGATGGATTCGCTGTCCGCCGGACAAAATTTCCTCGCCTCTCAAGAAGAAATCAAAAGAGTTTGAGAAATTCTATGGATGGTTGTCGACCAATAGGTCATAAGATGGACATCATGTAAGGTTGGGTCCGCTCACATCGTTGTTAGGATCTGGCATCGTGTAGAAAGGCCTGGCAGAAAGCGGGAACTTGTCTGCCAGCCTCAACTTCAGCACATCGTGGCCCGTGCGCCCAAGGCTGATCGCTCACCGAGAATGTAATAATCTGTGTGATACTTCTCTTTCACCAACTGTCCCAATCTCTGCTCCGCCTTCGTGCTCAGGTCCTCGTACTCGGACGGATCGGATCCGTCTTCCTCTTTCCACCCGGCCTCCTTCAAAAGCTGGATGCCTTCTGCGAACTTAAGTCTGGGCGTCTTGTCTAGGAAAACAAAGTCCTCGTGCGGGAACTGTAATTTCACTGTCTCTATCTGTAGAGCAGGCATTAGCAACGATCCTGGGGGTTTAATGTGGTTCAATGGATCTTACCTCGTCTCGATATCGTTCTTGCAAACCTCGGAGGATATGTAGGATCATTTGATCAAGCAGATCCATGACTTCGGTGTAGTCCCGCTCAATCGCCATCTCAACGTCGAGGCCAGTGAATTCCGTCAAATGGCGGTGCGTATTCGAATTCTCTGCCCTGAATACTAGAATATACCAATACTCTCAGTGGTGTCCTGTGCGTGAAGACTGCACACGTCTGGCAACTTACCAGGTCCGACCTCATACACCCTTTCCAGATCCGCTGCGATGCACATCTGTTTCCCCACCTGCGGGCTCTGTGCCAGGAATGCTGGCCGACCAAAGTAATCTACCCTGAACAGGCTCGCGCCGCTTTCGACCCCGGACTCTTCGAATTTCGATGTGTGGATCTCTATGAATCGGCGGGAATCAAGGAATTCGCGGAACAGGCGTGTCAGGCCCGCGTGGATCCGGAAGATGGCTTGCCGAGTGGGAGTCTGGAAGACACCGCCGGTTAAGAACGCTCGAGGTCAGACAAGGTCACCGAAGACGAACTTACACGAAGGTCAATGACCCGATTGTCTAGTCGCGTCCGCTCGCCGACTCGTACTTGATGATAATCCTCCTGCACAAGAAACCCTAACATCAGAACTGCACTTTCCGCTTGCGCGGGATGGAACGCACTTGGTCTTCTGTGGTCTTCGGACGACTAGCAATTTCCACCTGGAAGGGCAGAGGCACACTAGGTTCTGCGATGACGAATAACTAAGGGCAACGTTAACAGTCCGACCGCGGCAGAGTGAGCATTCACACTTACCTTCTCGACTCTGACCTCGAAGTTGTGCACCGTCGTCGTAGACACTTCCTCCTGACCCTCCCGGGGTTTCTGTAGCTTCCCATGAGCCAGGACTATGGTTTCGCGGCTTAGTCCCTCAGCCCAGCGGACCATGTTCTCCGAAATGGCACCCTCCTGAACTGCAAGAACCCCCTGGATGGTATGAATTTGCTGTCGGAATATCAGGAACATGATCTTCGGGCTTATTGCTCGGACATGATGGACTCGTGCTCTGAAGCAGACGGGTTCCTCCTCTTTCCTCTCCGCGAAAGTTGATAGATCTGCCCGTTCTAAGAGGAGGTTGATATCGTTAGGAGCGGTGAGAAGTGATGAACGCGTACCATTGCTACTCGCAGCCAGGTCCACCGGCCCGTAGTTACCCTTCAACGGGTCCTGAACAAAGGTTGAGGGTTGCAAGTATCCTGTTCCTGATGTCACTTACAGCCTCGTACGCCTCCCTCTTATTAGCTTCCCGTTCCTTGGCCTGCTCTTCGTCTATGCGTGCCCGCTCAGCTCTCTGTTCCTCTTTCTCGATCTCCTCCCGCGACGGCTCATGTAGCGATGGATGGTCGGCGTGCGTATGCTCCCGCGGAGCATTACTGGACTTGTCAAGTGACAGCTTCGAGAGGAGGTGCTTGACAGCAGACATGAGGGCAGTGGCAAGTATCGACGATTGCTGGGTTAGGAACCGATCGTGCTGTCAAACAACCTTAAGAGAGGAAGACCAAGGAACTTGCCCACAGATTACTCATTGACGTTGGAGTTGACATCACCTTTCGAGCTTCTTTGATGACTTACGGAGCATGGCGTATTTAGATACATAGCAAGATAGCACGGAGTCCCATGGTAACTCGGTCAAGTGATTCACGTTGTGCACGGTGGCCCCCCATTCTTGCTGGCCTTGGATTTTACAAATCCTAGCGACGCCCCAGCTCCACGAAGGGAAAAGCCTGGGCAGAAAGACTGGATTTGGAGGAGGGCGTGGGCTGGTGCGGGGAGTAAGTACTGGGGAGAAGGCGTCCACGGTGTGTTGATGAGCATGATGTCAGTGGCAAGCGTCGTACCGCCGGCTCACTACCGCCGGCTCACTAAGACGTTGCCGCCGGAAACGCTCGGATTCATTAGCCAGGGAAACGAGGGGGAACAACAATGGCATGGAGGCGAGATCATTATTTTGCGGCATAGACACTCGCAACAATCAATATCTCATGATGTTGCGAATGGCCACACAGTATCCGTCCTGATCTCTCTATCCTTTCCGACAAGCCCAAGCATTTTGTACTGTTCACCCATACTGCTCCTGTCCACAAGACGCCGAGCTGCTTGACGAATGCTGTCCGCCCTCTCTTCGCTCTGCGCAGCCCGAGCCAACACCTCCACGCGCTGCTCTAAACCCATACCCGTCAAGAAATCGGCCTGCGGGATAGGTCCTAGTGCCTGGGCTGCGTAAAGTTAGACATAGCTGCCAGCATGAAGACGTCGGCGACTATACGCACCGGCATCACTGGCCGCCTCTTTGAGATAGGCGAAATCTACGTTGACTGTCAAGTCGCATTCTCCCGGAATAGAGAACGGATCAACGTGTCGATGGTTTTTGAATGCCTGGCCAGAGTGAGGTTAGATCGGAGAAAGTCTGCTTTATACCAAGTCATGTACACACTCTGAAGGAATTTCCGAAGAGATGCTCGGCTCCGTAGTCAATGATCAGGGCGCATCCGGCGTTCTTACCACCCACTAGCTGTGCAATCTGTCGTGCAATGCTCCAGGCCACTGGGCTGACCTCCAACGTAGCACCGACAGGCAACTTGTCAAACCGCGGTGAAGACGCCGCGAGCACTTTAGAGAGAGGCGTAGCCGCCAAGACAGTCTGGAAACGCGTTTGCTTCCCGGCCGAGTCTTGTGCGGTCGATTCTGCCGGATTGTCTGTGCTCTGTGCCTGGTTATTTGTGTTGTCCGCGGAAGCTATCAGGATCTCTTTCCACCCATCACTGGTATGCTGGAAAGGCGAGATCATCCGTAAGCGAGGAGGCATGCAATCAAAGGATAATCACCTGTAAGAGGTGGAATGGCAAAGCGTCAAAGAATTCATGTGCGACCACCATGGAGTATACCTCATTCTGCGCGGAGACATCTATTCTATCCAGACCATCATGCCAATGGGCGGCCACGTCCAACCGGCTCAAAATTGGACGCAGCTTGGCCTCTTGCACAGAACGTAGTGCCTCGCTCGTCTCTACGAGATGCACGTCCTGGATGGCTTTGGCACACGCAGGAAATCTAGATAGCGTCTAGGGACCTGGTCAGTCCTGTCCGATAAGTGAGCGGTCAGAGGCATGCGTACCCGCAGTATATCATCCACCAAGGTTCCCCTGCCAGGCCCTAGCTCAATCAATCGCAGCTTCCTGGCCTGCCCCACCTGCATCCACTGCGAGAGTAGCCATACACCTACAAGCTATCTGAAGTTTGTCCTGTCAAGCTTCATCCCACGTCCCGAACATGAACACAGACCTCTCCAAATACTTGACTGATTTCAGGACTCGTGATAAAGTCACCCCGAGCGCCAAATATGGGATTGTACGGATTGGCGTAGTAGCCGTGAGTGGGATGGCTCAAGCACATCTGCATGTACGACGCGAAAGTGATGGGACCCGCTGCCTGTTCTCGTGAGTCCGTGAGTCTCGACCAGCGGCCCCGAGGATGAATTCAAACCTTGATATTGTCAAGCAGTATCTTCTCTATCTTTGTTGTGCCGTGAGCATCGTGGAAAGGCGCTGAAGCATAGGTCCGCTCTGGGACCGTCTGCCCTCTCCTCGTGCCCAGGGAAGTAGGTCCTTTGCGGAAGCGAAACGCCTGCTGGCAGCATCGTTGACTCGAAATGCTCGAAACGAAACCCTGCCTCGATGCCTGGAACATGAGCAAGAATGACTGCCACGGTACCGCTGAGCGCGCAAGATGACTGTCGAAGGGCAGATGTCCGAGCTTGACGCGTGATCGCCAAATTTATAAGTCGCGATCGACTGCCGCTATGGCAGAACCCCGTCCTTGCCTGCTGATACCAGTCGATCCTCCCTCCTTTCCTCTCGATTGCTAGAACCTCTACTAGTTTCTTAAACAGCTCACACACAACCGAAAACTAGTCCACTACTACCATGGCTACTCGTGCGAGCTCTATCCTCTGTTGAAGCCACGGCTTTCTCACTTACGCGCTAGGCATACGATTCGAGAACAGTAACGACATTGGAGTCTTCTCCAAACTCACAAACGGGTACTGCCTAGTGGGCATCCAGGGCAGCACCAACTTCTACTCCGCGTTCGAAAGCGAGCTCGGCGATGTCATCCCCATCGTACACACAAGTATTGGGGGGACTCGCATTGTAGGCAGATTAACGGCGGGTACGTTCATTCTCGATGTCCTCATTTGATTGGTTTTTGATCCTGCCTTTACGCTAGGTAACCGCCACGGCTTGTTAGTTCCCTCGACTACCACTGATCAGGAACTGCAACACCTCCGCAATTCACTGCCTGACACGATAGCCCTTCAGCGGGTGGAAGAACGGCTTTCAGCCCTCGGGAACGTCATCGCCTGCAACGACTACGTCGCCCTCGTCCATCCAGATGTCGATCGTGAAACCGAGGAGATCATCGCCGACGTCCTGAAAGTAGAAGTGTTCAGGCAGACCGTGGCAGACAACGTCCTGGTGGGCAGCTACTGTGCGATAAGCAACCAGGGCGGGCTCGTCCATCCGAAGACGAGCATTAGTGAACAAGACGAGCTGAGCAGTCTCCTGCAAGTTCCCCTGGTGGTGCGTCCCGGATTCCCCTACATGATGTATCAGAGACGAACTAGTGATTTACAGGCAGGAACTGTGAATCGCGGTTCTGACGTGATCGGGGCGGGTCTCGTGGTGAACGACTGGTGTGCATTTACAGGGCTGGACACGACGGCGACCGAGATCAGTGTGATAGAAGCTGCCTTCAGTGAGTTTTTTTAGGTTATGCAATTGTGTCCCCGCCTGATCTGGTCGAAACAGAGTTACAGGGCCAAGAGTCAACTGCAGTTATTGGTGAGATGCGAGATTCTCTGGTGGATGCTTGGTCTTAAGTATTTGGGGACGGGGCATGGTATTGGGAAGTCTGAAGTATGAGCGTGTATTTTTACGTCCTCTCGATGTAGCCTTTACACTCATAAAACGAGGCGTTGAGTGCTTCACACTGGTGATCCAGATCTAGCAGAGGGCCGGCTCATATAAATCACAAGTCGATCTCAAGGTTGTTTAGTGGCTTATAACTAAAGCAATTCCTGGCAGCATCCCAATACCCATAATGATTTGACTAAAGCATTCCTACTAGGCTATGTCTACAGATATTGATACATACTCGAATATTGTACATCACGAGAAACTTCAGTCTTCGCTACACATCACGAGGGAGGGTACTGCCTGTATGGATCGTACGGGAACTGCTCACTACCGACATCTGGCAACCAGTCGTTGCCTTCGGACTGCTGGGCCATGACCCCGTCCGTAGGCCGGTTGAGATTCCAATCAGCGAAATCCAAGTGAGATAGGGCAGCCCAAGGTTGTGACGAAGGCGAGTGAATAGTGAACGGCCATGAAGTGTTGCCTTGGAACCCGGGGTCCTGCAAGTGAGGCTCTGAAACTTCGAGGCCAAGCATCTGCGCCATCGTTCGAGAATCGAAGCCTTGATAATTGTTGTTGGGGCTGTTGTACTCCAAAGGTTCCTGCTTGACGACACTGACGTACTCTTGATTGGTCGGTTCATCTTCTGCTCGACGCTTCTGCCTTACAGGGGCATTCACTAGAGGAGTCAAGCTTCCCTCGAACTGCACTTTCACGCCATTTAGCAGCTCCCACGCCCTTGCGGCGCTGGGCCACGCATCCTAAGTGTCTAAGCGTCAGTGCAGCTTCAGACTCGCGCACAGGACACTCACGCCCATCTCCTTCAACGATTCAAGACACTGCCGCAAGCCCAAAGAGGCCTGGACGTCCGACGCGTTCGTGCTCACTGCCAGTCGCGGGTCTTAGTTCTGGTACCAGTCAACATACGTAACCTGCAAGCTTACGAGTTACGATATGCATTATGCTGGGAAAATGTGAGCATTAGAACAACAACCATAAACGGGCTGTACTGACCCAGCCCCTAGAATGTAAGACGTCAAGAACGGGGTCGTGTACCGTAGACCGAAAGCCGCGCCGTAGGCAACAGCTACTTGTACCTCAGCATACCGTTATACGGTTCGAACAATCCCAATCACCTATTGAGCTCACGTGGTTCGCGGCGCCTTTACATTCTTGCCGTGCTCTCTCGATAACAGCGTCTGGTGTCTGTCGTAACTTCGCATCATCGCTGCGTGGTAGGGTAGCATAAGTATGGATAACCGATCACAGAGACACGGCTTACTCTTTTGCATTCCTCGGAAAGCTGGGGGTCAGTTCGTTAGCCAGTTCCATCCAAGAGAATCTGAGAAGCCACTGACAATGCCCGATGCAGCAACAACACGGTCGACCAATACATCATGTGAAGCACCAGGACATGGGGAGGAGGAGTGGGACTAGTTGCATTTGACGAGTTGTATTGTAGACAGTTCGGCAAATTGAGATACCACTGCGATAGGCTTTGTTCTAATCTCGCCGATTCCGTCACGCGCACCTGCATCGTTTTGGAACGGATAGGATATATCTTGTCGACAATGTTGCCTATAATTAGGGCTGTGATACATGTGATCTCAATATAGTCGTAACACTCTCGGATGTCATGGGGCCTACCGAGTGAGGACATTGCACGGAAACAGCTTCGCAGATGCGTTTGGACAGGTATGTAGCTTGATTCACGCTGTGGTTGTAGCGGGTAAGGTTGCCAAATTGTGTGCTCGTTCTCATCATCCTAACATTCAGAGGTTATTCTAACTTGCCACGAGACGACGGATGACCTAACGTACCGGTCGGACATCGGGAAGAGGCGTGTCGAAATCGGCTTCCTTGATGCAGACCGGCCGCCCTTCGAGCAGTTAGACTATAACAACGCCGAGTGCCATGATACAACATCATGAACTTACCCATATATACGGATACGTACCTGGATTATTTTACGTCAGCAATGCATAACACAGGATTCATACGACACATACTTATCCGCGATGTTGCAGCACCACCATACCTGCCGCCGAATTTGCGTATCTTCGGCAGAGAAGAGCTCTTTCCCTTGGTACTGCCAATTGTCTAGAGCTCTATGCAGCCCCAGATCCTGAGCCTATTGACGCGAGACTAAGTGTAGGCCAGGCCTTTCGAGATCAAGCACCTACCATATGGCTCGCCATGCCTGGAATCAACCAGTTTCCTATATTCAATACAAGAAAGAAGTATATACGATCCATACTCACCAATGTACAGCCACCCGTGCTCAACGGATCCTATGCGTGAAGGGGATATAAGCAAGAATATCAGCCATGCATCGTCAGCGACACCTACCAATACCAAACTCTCGGATACCAAGGAGAAGCAGAGCTTGGCAAGTGGAAAGTCTACTGTGATGGTAGACTCTATCTGCGGAAGAATGTTTGTACGGAAACTGCGCTACATGACTGGACTTACTCAAGATCTCACGAGCCCAGTCCAAATATTGGCATCCTTCTTCGTGCATCTCGCCTTTGCTGATAGTGTGCCCATCATCTATGCAGTACCGTTCGGCGATCGAAAAGATTGAGCAAAGCAACAGTTTCGACAGCTTCTGTGACCCTGCGGCCGATGACGGGGAAGGCCTAACGAAAGCCCATGGTCAGAGGCGCGCCAGTCCGTGGCATTTTGGTAACTTACTCTTCCTTGCTGAATTGCCCTTTGCAGTGAGACATGAACTAACTGCGACTTGTGCAATCGACATACCTCATTTCGTATGCTTCCATGAAGAGCTTTTGGTCTAGAACCGGGAAGGACGGGTGGAAGTAAGTGAAATACATTTCTACAAGCCGATCTTGCTCTGGGATCGGAGGCCAGGCAACGTGAACACTATCCTCCTCCGGATAGCGAAGGATGCCGTGTGGAGCATGTGGCCATACTCGCGCCATAGGCAGTTTCCTTAAAATTGTTCAGTTGTGCTGCAGGAGTGAGCATATAATAACCCATACCAGATACCATCCTCTTTTCGATCGTCGGTGCGTTCACTTTGTCCTAGAAGATGAAGACCGCTTGCTTCACCATGGAAGCGGACCTGTTATGGTTACGTTGGATAGAGAACTTGATATGACGCTAACCGCCGCTCACCTCATCGTTCTCGTCCAGAGAAAGTTGACCAATAGCATGCGAGCTCTCTTCGACATCATCACTATGTTCTCCCGTAGCGTCTGGGCATACTGGTATTATAACTGGTGAACACTGAGGATTATAATAGAAGTCACGTACCAGAGGAGCCATCAATCGTGTACATGCCGCTGAAATCAGGCGAGCTACCGAGCCGGGGCCTCCGGTTCCCTTCGCGCTCGCTGCTGTGCCCGTCCCGCCAATTGTCTGGGGGACTACTATGCTGTGAAATATCTGACGACGGTGGGTTGGTCGGTGGTGCTCCCAGCAGTGTGGTCAAACGATCCTGCCAAGCGGCAGCTTGACTCGGCGACAATCGGCTATCTATAGGCACAGAGTAAGTGCCCACCGATGCTATACGCTCTCCAGGACTTCCCACCTTTACTTGTTGATACTATCTCTCGTGACACACGGGACTGCCGCTGCGTCTGCCTTTCATTTGTCGCGATGAATGAATGAAAGAGATCTTCCATGGTCGCCCCAGCGGGTTGAGAAGCCCGACCTGTTGGACCCTGTACAATACCAGGAACACAATTTCTCGCTGAGATTGCTGTCAACACGGATGGCTTGAAAGCTCACGAATGGCCCAATGTCCACGCGATTAAGGACTTCCCGGGCAAGGTCGTCCTTCTGCAAGGCGGATATTATCTCCCGGGCTCGTGGATCTGGGGACGCCAGTATGGCGCCAAGGATTGTCTCCGCTTGATACCATCTCTGCTCGATTGCATGGAGGTAGCCCTTAGGCGGTCCCCGCTTGTAGGTAGGGCCTACAACAGATTGGTATTAGGCGGCGAGAAGGGGACGGGGGACTTACCTAAAAATGTGCATACTGCAAAAGAGTTAACCCAGGAAGATGGGCATGAGCATTGCCACATACCTAGATTGCTTTCTGCACAATTCCTGCATGGACCCCCTTCCACCAACAACTCGCATTTACTTTTCGTCTTGCGGCACTGATCGCAGGCTAATTACGCGCAGTAAGTGGCTGGTAATCGAAGCAACACGTCCTACTTGCCTCTACTTGCCCTTTTCCTTCCTCCGGGGTCTGCCTGATACGTCCCGTCCAGCGGTGGCCAGTGATCACGATCACCAATGTCGCTATACATCTCGTAGATGGTGGCAGGTATTTGGCGAAGCGATTCAAGCGGACTATCCGCCGAAACACCAAGTATAGAATACTCCTGCAGCTTTATAGCGGTTCTGAGCAGCGGCGACCGATATAACTTGCACCGTCGAGACGACCAACGTAGCCTCAGACAACTTGTGCTAGATCACTCAGTGGATCTCCCTTTCTACAGATATGACCGCGCTTGCTGAAGATATCCGAATGCAATGAATACACGCCCGCCGTCATCGGCTCCGCTGTCTCACGCCATCTCAGTCTGCAAGTCTGTATCTGTCTTGTGTCTGGCACAGACAGTCATGTCGCAGTTTGAGCGTGCTTGATTGCAATTATGGTAAGTACCACAACCTGGAGTCTGCCTGGGTGCTCCTCGCGCATTGTCGCAAGCGAGTGTTTCGGACTTTTATCGAGGGAGGCGACTTCACTTTGAGTTCATCACCTCGTTATCAATAGAGTACCCTCTCCGAGTCGGACTGAGCCGGGCAGCTATAGGGTCGCTGAGTACCATCGAATATAAAAAAGTGCAAACCCAAGTTGAAGTTACCCGACAAGCAGCACGGCAGCATATGCTACCGAGATAACCTATGCGGCACTGCCGTATACAGAACATGCGTGGGGGTTGCATTTATATCTGAAGAAAAAATGATCAATCCCTACAAACCACGACAACTGGCTAATTCAGACGGTTCACTACGATACAGCAGATGGTCCACACTCTTTAGGGAATAGATGCGCAAGTAGGGAGAAGGGAGCGCGATATCAAAACAGCAATGCAGCTACTCTACGCTGAAATCAAAATAGACGAAGATGGTCGCAGTAAGAATATGGGGATATACAAGGCGCAGAAGACGCGAGAGCAGGGTATAGAAGATAATAGATAGAAAGTTACAACCTATGTCGACCCGCCACCACCACCGGACGCTTCGCTGGGAGCTAGAGACCCTGGTCTGGGGCTTGATCCCGGAACAGCAGACGAGCGGCGCTGTTTCTTGAGCTTGCCCGAGCGCCCTCGGTCGTCTTCTGGCGGAGGTGTAAGAGGGAGACTCGAAGAATCTGCGCTGACTCTCGAGCGAGTCGATGGTAAAGTTCGACTCCGGGTAACGCTTGCCCCAGCGCCCTCTCCAAGTGTCGGCGACTCCGATACTGGTGCGAGTCCCCGTTCAGGACTCTTCGCCACTAGATCTGGATACAGGGGTGGGTCTCGCTCAAAACGAGGGGCGTCGATTCATCATGAGTCGACGTACCGGTTCGCTCGGTTGTAGTCCGACGTCTCTGCACTTTCAATCTCTTGTCCTTCCCTACTAACCTCCAGCCTCCACCCACATATGACTGATCATCGTCCGAGCTCGGTACTACCGCGATATCTTCTTCTGATGCAGGCGAGCCAGGTGCACCGGGAGATGCAGAATCTGGAGGAGGTGGGATATCCAGGATAAACCAATCCTGATGCGCAATGAGGAATTCCAGGACATCCTGACTGAGCTGATGCTCCTTGGGCGACAGCTCGTGATCAGGATGATTGATGAGTCCCGGCCGGAAGATTACCGCCAGATCTAGAGTTAAATGGCCGGTAGGTACCCGCGCGCAAGTCGGCAGACTGGAGGAGGCTTACTCTGAGCCGTCATCAAATTCTTGTCGGACTTCCGAGCGAAGACTGATAAAAGGTCAAGGACATATAGGAGGAGGTACTGGTTCGCGCGAGGCATCTGCTGAATGAGCTTCTTGTACTTCGCGATTACCTCCTCTTGATTTAGAGGTTTCTTCGCTATGTCTAGTGATCGGCAACAGTTGATGCTTCATAGAGGTATCTTACATACCTAGTGCGTCCCGGAACTAGAATAGATTGATGAATGGAAGCAGAAGAGATTTCATGAGCGACTCACATCATGGTACATGTCGTGAGGAATGACGGGTTCCTGGGTTAATGAACGATCAGGTCGCTGAACAATGCATTGGTATGAAGACTAACAGGCATCTGAGTCAAGTATCTCCGAAAGACACTTGCGACATCGTGAGTCGTGTAATGCTCCTTCTTCCAGTCCAGATTCTTGCCATACTGCAACGACAAGTCAGTACATTTCTCGAAGAATGGTAAGCCCATCGCACCCGAGGTGGTGTCTCGAAGATCGCTTGCAGCTCCCTCATCCGCTTGTTCGATCCGTTCACTCGGAATGTCCCCTCTACTTCCGTTGCTAAAGCGTCACGAAGTGAGCACGGACGTCCTTATTCAACATGATCCAGCGCACCATTCTCCTTGAGATAGAGACCACTGCACATGTCTTCAGCAGAGGAGATGTATTCAGGTTTTGGGATTGGCGCACCACTTCGCAACGACAACCGGTATGTAACCCCACACGTACAATTCCCCGTTAGCGTTGGCAGTCGAGATCTGCACACTAGCGTATTTCAGACTCTCTCGCAATGGCTTCCCAAACACACGCGAATCCTGGGGCCCTTGAAGACTGCAATGTCATGGGAGGAAGAGAGGGCACACGACAGCATACTTGCCTTTGTGTTCTTCCGCATCTTTCTTGGCCCGCTGAGCAAACGTGAAGTGATTCCACCAAGCTTTGAGATTGGCCTTGGAGGGCGGTGACAGCTCTTGTTCCGCTGCCATCGCGGAACTTCCGCTACCGGACGGAGCAGGGTTATGGGCTTCTGTTGCAATCGACGGAGTGTGAATGTCCGGCGGAGGATACGTGGGCGCACGCTTGCGACTTCCCCGGGTGAAGAACCCAAAGGGCTGTTTGCGTTGGCGCGAGGCCAGCACGGAGCACTGAACAAGCCAGAGTCGAAAAAGAGCGGGAATAAGAAAGCAGAGGAGGACGAAATTATCGAGCGCCCAGAGGAACACGCCTGCGACAATATTATGACGCGCCTGCGACCTGTGACGCGAGGCCTGCTTGCTCCATCACATTTCTCTCACACCTCTAGCGCGTCGAGGACAGCAGCGACGACGGCGAGCCATGGCAAGCGCGGTGTCGCCAGCGCGTAGACGAGAAATAGAGGGCAATGATACCAGCGATATTTTAAGAATTGTTACTGTCATGCAGGCGTACTGTCGTCGATGCTCCAACACAGAAATACATTCTGTGAGAGTATCGCGTACGTAGAAATACGTTGGCATGAAATGTCCGATCTCCGAACGTCAAATATCTGCGACGATCCTGTCTTCGAACGGAGACAGCTGCAAAAAAGTAATGACAGAGGTGCATGTCTACTAGTACGATCCTCCGCTTACGACGATGCAGGTTGCAAACCCGGGGCCCCGCGGGGCAGCCGACCAATGAAACTTGCGCTTCGGAGAGCTCACCTGATGACAACGGCTAGCCAAGTCAGGGCAACGCGCAATTCACGCCCATGAAATCCAGAATCTGCCTTCGTCCGGTTATAAACGAGCTTTCGTGGACCGGAGACCACTGCGATGTCTTCGTTGTCGAGCAGGACGTCCGCGCTAAGGGCTGATCTCCAGGCGCTGCTCTCCGCTTTACAGGTGCTGGGCTGGAGGCTCCGTAGGCGACGAGCAGTCATCGTCGGCCTTGCTGCTGCCGTCTCCCTCCTGCTCATTAGACGGGCTAAGCGTAAGAGAGACTATTTCATACGCGACCTGGGACTTGTAGGGAAAGGTCTGCCGCGCCAGGCCGGCGAGGGAACCTCAATTGTCAACAACGCACCAGAGTACGATGTCATTATCGTTGGAGGAGGTGAGCTGCCTTCTTCCTATCACCCTAGACCCCATCCCACTTGGATCCCTAGGTACTGCGGGCTGCGTCCTGGCCTCCCGTCTTTCAGAGGATCCTACCGTCCGCGTTCTACTGCTTGAGGCAGGAGGAAGGTACTGTATTTGCGGTCCAGCATGTTGTATATCAAGAGGTTAAAGTTTATCTTCTGGCCAGCGGAGTGAATCTCCCTTTCACTCGGATACCCGCTGCATACAGCAGGTTGTTCCACACTAAGCACGATTACGGCTTACATACCGTACCACAATCCGAAGCCGGAGGCAGATCGCGGTATTGGCCTAGAGGTAGGTCTAGACTTACAGTACTCCTCTACCTTTGATAAATGTTTACTCTTGGTCCGTGGATAGGCAAGATGCTGGGTGGATGTAAGTGCCTGAATAGGAATTGAGACACCTGGTTATTGACCATAACAGGTTCATCCATCAATGCCATGATGTTCGTCATTGATCAAATTCTATTCCTCAATCTCTTATATGGTATGGCAGGTTCCAATGCGGTGCGCCTTCGGATTACGATGAATGGGCCCGGCTCGGCGGCGAAGAGGCATCATCCTGGTCCTACAAAAATCTCCAAAAGTGCGTCACGCTGTAAAGATGACAGTCCAGGCCAAGGTAACCAGGGTGGCAGATACTTCTTAAAGTTCGAGAAATTCAGCCCCAGCAAGTCTTTCGCATCTGTCGACAGCTCTCTGCGGGGCGCGGCAGGCCCGATACAGAGTTAGTGTATCAATGTTGTCCTACATGAGCTGATCATTGAGTGTCCCCTCAGCCGGCTACTTCGGAAATTTCTCCCGCTTTTCATCCTCCTTCGTCGAAGCATGCAAAGAAGTTGGAATACCATACCGCCCGGACATTAATACTGCCAGCGGGACTCTAGGCACTTCCAAGGTGCGTCCTATCGTATCGCTGAACTTCCATCTCACGGATGCTAACGTGAGTGCAGATCAGTGAGTACTTCTTTAGTCCTCGCAGACTCCTGCGTTCAATGTATATCTTACAGTGACGTACATCGATTCTACCGGCAGCCGTGTATCGACCGAGTCGGCATATCTCACAGAGCATGTGTTGAGACGGCCGAATCTCAAGGTGGCCATTCATGCGACAACCACTAAGGTGTTGCTTGAGAGTGTAAATGGGGACACGCGAGCCGTAGGTGTCGAATTCGCTCAGAGCGAGCATGGTACTCGGTTTGTCGCTCGAGCTCGTAAAGAAGTTGTGCTGTCGTGAGTATTCCGCTGCTCGAGCGCACCATTTCATCTGACTCGCGTCGTCAGGGCTGGTGCTGTGCATACACCTCAGGTCAGGATCAGCTTTGTTCATTAACAGTACGTTCGACTAACAGAGAGCAGATCCTCATGTTATCCGGGATTGGCCCCGCAGAGCAGCTGGCCCAGCACTTGATCCCGGTCCTGGTAGATCTGCCCGGTGTAGGGCAAAACTTGATTGATCACCCGGTAGTGGACGTAAACTTCCACGCGAAGCGAGGGGAGTCTATCAATTACGTTGGCAAGCCTCAAGGTGTATACGAGATTGTCAAGACTCTGGGCGCGACGCTGCAGTATCTTGTGACGCGCAAAGGGCCTCTCACCACCAATGTGAATATTGCGCTTTTCCCTGCTGAGATATACTGCTAAACTTCAGTGTAGGTGGGAGAGTCAGCTGCTTTCGTGCGGTCCTCGGATGCGGCACTCTTTCCGCCTGTGGAATACGGACAACCTCCCGAAGATGCCACCTCTGGTCCTGACGCTCCTGATATCGAACTATTCGCTACGCCGGTTGCGTACAAAGAGCATGGATATGCTCCGCTTCCTCAACCAAGCGGTGAATTGGTGGCTCTCCACGCCGTTCTTCTAAGGTACTTGACCCCGCTTTATATGCAAATCCGTGCTGTCTGATAGGTCTGCTCGAAGACCGACTAGTAAGGGGTCGATCTCCCTGAGGTCTTCGAATCCTTTTAAGCCGCCTGTCATCGACCCCCGGTATGCGTATGTCCCTGTCAAAGGTCTCTGTAGCTAAATGATTGTAGGTATCTCGATACACAACACGATGTTGACGTGCTTGTGCGGGCCTTGCAGCTGCTGGGACGCCTTGTCCGGACAAACCCCCTCGCATCCGTACTCAGGCAATCGGGCACACATCCAGAGCTGGACCACCGCCTGCATGAGCTGAGCGCGGAACAACTTCAGAAGATCGTTCGTGATAGGGTTGAGACGCTGTATCACCCAACCTCCACAGCGCGTATGATGCCGCGGGACCAGGGCGGGGTGGTGGACGCTTCGCTGAGGGTGCATGGCGTACCGAACCTGAGGGTGGTGGATGCTTCCATATTCCCGAATATCATCGCTGGGCACACGGTGGGTGTTGACACGTTCAGATTGCTGCTAGACTTGGCTTACGATAAATTGGCAGGCGGCCCCGGTCATCGCTGTTGCTGAGAAGGCGGCAGATCTTATCAGGACCGCACTAAAGGCCTAACACAGTGCTACATAGTATACGTGAGGATGAACTCGGGGTGCTGCATCCATTCCATGTTCTATACCCAACCTGTACCATATATTGTGCCTTCTGTATGACTGCGTGACGCGTTATGACATAAGCAAGTTACGGTCAGATGTCGACTTCAAGTGAAAGCCTCTGTGCTCCTTGACCAAGGCTACACTGATGAGCCCGAATGTAACCCGTCAACGAGTTATTGCTCTCTACAAGGAGCTTAATCGCCTCGGTCGAGACTACCCGGATCCATCGTAGGTAATCCGTAGAATGAAGGAAGGGTCCGGGACTGACGCGCGCTTATCATCCGAAGGTACGACTTCAATGGACGGATGCGGCGTATGTTCGAGAGTATGTATAGTGAACGAGAAGGCTCAGAGTTGACACTGGGAACTGACTCGTGTGCCTCGAACAGAGAACAGAGACCTGACGGACCCAGAAGATATCGAGAAGGCGATCAAGTTCGGCGAGTATATCAAGAATGGTGGGTGCACTCCTTGGGGCCGCTGCGACCGCGGTATCGATTACGATTAATTCAATCGTGAGGTAGAGACCCTAGCTTTGTATTCTCTGCGCAAATACCGACATCTGAAGAGGATGTACTATCCTACCAGTCTCGACGAGGGGACTGAAGGGAAATCATAGTCCTCTGGGAGACACCTAGGAGACGTGGGAGGTTTTATTGGCCTTTATTCAAGCCTTTTCGTATAGCGATTACAGTCGACTCTGTCTTAACCCATAACGGGTCGTGGAACCCAAAAGTTATGGGTTTCTGCAGACTATGGGTTACCAGAACGTGTGACACTATGTGACTACCCAGTACGCGTGACAGACAGCCTATCCGGTATAGGCCGGACGTCGTTTATGACACCGTTTAGATACGGAATCTTGAGTCTGGTATGGGTTATCTTCTGAAATACCACGAGAACCAAAAATTAGGGGTCCAGATGGTCCAGATTCTCGTGAGAAGGAGACCTGTACCTTCCTAATATAGGTTGTTTTATGGGTTATGACCCTTCAAAAAGCTATGGGTTATGGGATACGGCAGACTTATGGGTTTTTACTATCTACCATGTCGGTGGAAGCCAAAAACCTATGGGTTATTACAGGTTATGGGTTATGACAGGTATGGGTTAAGACAGAGTCGACTGTATAACAGATTGATCATGACCGTGGCAGGCGATAGCAATATGTAATAATAATTAATAATATGTCCACGATCGTATCCGCCGGGACGTGCCTGGGAGGACTATAAAAAGGGTCAAGCTACTTTCCCGGCGGTCCAGGAGAAGCAGGTGACGTCAATACTGTGAAGAGATCCGTAAATACGTCTGGCAGCGGCCCCAACCATCGTCTACAAAAGCCTGCGAGCCATGGTCGCAACGCGCAGCGAACGACCCCCCGACTCTCCGTCGTCCGCGTCATGTCTGGCAGCAGTCTCACCGCGACCCTCGTGGGCGCCCTCGAAGGATCGATATCCGTCCTGCTCACCGCGTTTGCGGGGTATTTGACGAGCTATTATGGCTTGTTGGACCGGCCGACAGTGAAGAAGATATCCAATGTCTCGTCGTTACTCTTCCTGCCATGTCTCATCGTCGTCCAGATGGGACCGCAGTTGACCGTGAAGGAGATCTCTAAGCTGTGGATCATGCCGGTATGGGGCGCGTTCAGCTCTCTGATCGCGCATTTAGTCGGCTGGGCAGGCATGGTATGTACACACCGGCTGTCTCTGTATACACAAGGCTAAACATGATCACAGGCTGCCCTAAATCTCCCCGCATGGACCATCGTGGCTTCCGGCAGGGCGAACGCAAATGCTCTCCCTCTCCTGCTTCTGCACAGTTTGGAGAACACCGGCGTCCTGGACTCCCTCAAGAAAGAGGGCGAATCTGTCAGCACCACCCTGGATCGGGCAAAGAGTATCGTCCTCCTGAACTCTATCATGTGAGTCGCGCTCCGCGGTGACAGCCTCCATACCGCCTGACAGCCGCCCAGTCAGCAGATGGTCACCTTCGGCCTCGGACCCATGGTCTTCCGTATAGACAAGGCCAGAGCTAAGAAGGACGGCGGTGACGATGATCCAGAGGGCCTGAGACCTGGGAGACAACCTCACGGCTATCCGACCGTCCAGGACAGAGAACATGTCGGGCTGCTGCATGACTACGACGGCGACGACCAGGACGCAGACGACTATACAGGACCTTTGCACCGCTTGGAAGATGTCCCGAATATGGAGTTGTATTCACGACTGCCGCCGAGGATGAGGAAGGCGGTAGACGCTGTCTCGAAACCCCTGAATAAAGTCCTCGCAGTTTTCAATCCTCCTCTGATTGGTGGTATTGTCGCCTTGATCATTGGGGTATGTCAAGCACAGTGACCTGAAGTGGACATCGGTGGTGATGCGATTTGCAGATAACGCCGCCCTTGCACGAAGCTTTCCTGTCGAAAGATGGCATATTCTATAACACCCTCACTGAAGCGGTCAGCAACCTTGGACAGCTCTTGTACGTCACTGGATAAATTTGCAGCAATTCATGTCCACTGACGAGTCTGCAGTGTCACCCTGCAAATGTTTGTCTTGGGTGCCCAGCTAGCCACAGTAAAGTCCGCGAACCCGGGTGTGAAGTCGACCTTATGGGTCCTACTTATCCGATACGGCTTCATGCCAGCCGTGTCCCTGGCCTTTGTGTACTTCACTGCTGGCCGGAGTTGGTACACCAATGATCCGCTTGTGTGGTAAGTAGCCTTCCCCGCCATGGCCCACCTCTCGCATTGATGTGATTCCTCCAGGTTCCTGCTCATCTTGGTGCCCTCTGGCCCGTCTGCAATGTTGTTGATGAACTTGGCGGAGTTGATGAACATCGACCAGGGCCCTGTCGCTGGGATGTTGACGATATCGGTGGGTAGCCGTCTTATCACATACCTTCTCATGAGTTAACTCTACATGCAGTATCTCGTATCGCCTCTCATCGCTGTCGTGTGCTCCCTCGGATTGCAGGTAGTAAGCATAGCCCAAGAGAGGTCATAAGCAAGAGTGAAAGGAAGGGTTCGTGTCGCCTGGGACCTGGATTAAAGCGTTCAGTTTGGAGGCAGCGAGTATATAGTGTATGTAGTACCAGTAATGATTCTCAAATACACGGTCGAGCAATCCCCTGGGAGTGACGTACGCCGAGTACGAGTACTCCCTACAGCTTGTCCCGAGCTGTTTGACCTTATGGAAGCTGGAGGTAATATCACCGCGGATTGAGCAACCAAAGAGGTGGTTCAGTTGACTGATCAGCATGCCCAAAGATAGCCAACTTCGCCCGAGATGTAGCTCACGAGCGTCTTATTCGTTCTATCGATGGAAGCGTCGAGCAGCGTGAGTAACGACATGAGGTACTTGCCCTGCCGCACGCATGCTCGGTTGTCCGGTAATAAGCAGAGCATCTCGAGACGCGCGACGTTTCCCCGACCCCTGCGTGCCACAAATCTGTCTTGCCAGTTGCCACCATCCCATCGACGCTCTGCACAAAATAATCTGATACTGCTGTCGACTGGCCGCGCACTGAACGCCTGCGACGGTCACCCGCATGACCGTCTGTATACCTCTCGAGGCGGCCTCGCCGATACCACAGACGCCCTCTTTCTTGGTGCCGCCGTCTGATCCTGAAAACCAGCTGGGTAAATTGCTCAAGGCAATTTTGAAGGCGAAGCGGATCGCTGTTGTATGCGGTTAGTACTCGGTAGTTCTTTTCCTGCTTCTAAGTTGATTCTGATACGAAAAATCATGAAACATCGATCTGTGGGGTGTTCACAGGTGCTGGGATATCGGTGCATGCTGGCATACCAGATTTTCGTTCTCCGGAAGGTCTTTTCCAGACGCTGAAAAAAGAGAATCCAAAGGAATCGTTGTCGTCAGGGAGGGACTTGTTCGATGCGTCGGTGTTCAATGTGCGTACACAACTTATGAACTCAAGGACGGGTGGCCGCATGTACGCATGTCGATCCTCTCCCTAGCTAGTATCCATTTTGCCCGGATGTGTCTGTGATGCGTAAGTCTAACTAGAACATGATATAGTCCGAAAGCACCACATCCCTGTTCTGCCAAATGATCGCCCACCTCTCCGAGTTGTCACAAACAGCCGTGCCGACCCCTTTCCACAACCTCCTGCGTACCCTGGATGACCGCGGACGGTTGCTGCGGGTCTACACGCAGAACATCGACGCCTTGGAGTCCAAGTGCGGGCTGTCCCTCGGCGTCCCGGACTACGAAGACCGCCGAGGGAACGCTTGGTCCCCCAAGTCCTCTGGCAAGGCAAAGGCCACCTCGCAGTCGTCCTCTTCGCTGCCCGTTCACTCTCCAGGTGTGCGCCTCCTCTCGCCACCTGCCGAGACACCGCGCTGCATACCCTTGCACGGCACCCTGCAGCGCGTGCACTGCCAGACCTGCCACCACTCCTTCCCGCTCGAAGACCATCTCTCCTCGCTGTCCTCGGGGCAGCCGCCGGCCTGTCCAGAATGCGCCTCCCAGGAGGAGACGCGGCAGCTCGTGGGCAAGCGCTCCCGCGGGGTAGGCAAGCTGCGCCCGAGTGTCGTGTTGTACAACGAGGACCACCGGGAAGGCGAGGGCGTCGGCGAGGTCGTCCGGAAGGATCTGATGGGGAGCAATAAAGGGAAGGGCAGGGCGGGGGCGGATTTGTTGCTGGTGGTGGGTACGAGCCTTAGGGTACCTGGGACGAAGCGCATTGTGCGCGAGTTTGCGAAGGCGGTGCGGGCTCGGAACTCGTGTGCGTCGAGCAAGGACACCGGATTGCTGACTCCATCCTCGACTCCGCCGAGGCGGGCGTGTGCCGCAGACGAAGAGGTGCCGATGAAGTCGATATATCTGAACCTTGACTTCCCGGTGCCAACACGGGAGTGGGAAGGTGTCTTTGACGTCTGGGTGAAGGGAGATGCACAGTCTTTCGCTCAGATGCTGGACGAAGAGATTGGGAAGGAAGATAAGGCCAGGGAAGCTGCTGCGGAGAGGAAGCGAAAGAGGGATGCGAAGTCTGCCAGGAAGGACGGGCTGGAGATCGTCGACGCTGAAGACGAACCAATTCCAGTCAAGAGGCGGAAATGGAGTGGTGCCTCTCATAGCTCCAAGAAGAAAGCCAAGCCGACCCCGACCAAGTCCTCCACCGGCAAGCGTATAACCACTGGAGTAGTCAAGAAATCCCTCAAGGACTCCCTCGTCACAACCAAGAGATCTGAGGGTGCAGATGTTACTCCCTTCACAATCAAAATTCCCCCTCGTATCAAGCAACCACCAGTACCGGAAGTATGTATCACAACACCGGTCCCCAGAGGCAAGAATAAACATACACAGCTACTATCACCATCTCCGTCACCGCCGGTGGGCCGTGCGGCGTCCCATCCCAAGAGTCCCAGCAAGCAGAAAAGGTTTACCGTCTCCAAACGGAAGGCCTCAGTCTTGGGCACGCCGAACAGCGGGCCGCGCGATGCACATGCAGATGACTCTGACCAGGATGATTCTAATGAACTGTCCGATGCACTCTTACGGACTGTTCAGTATGGTCTGCGACGACCTGGCGGATAGCCGATCGCGCGCGGTCGGACTGGACTATCGTATTTATCCAATAATTTGTATGCATACTGTATCAGCTCTGCGACGTCCGGACTGTATGCTTGTAGGTCGCTAATGTTCCATGCGGTTTCATCCAGACAGTCCGATATGTGTCACAGCGGGCAAGGAGGCAGTTATACTATAGGCGTGGCGAAATAGATCTATAACTGAGTTTGAATGATATATTTCGGACTTCGAATTGTTTTACTGTATTTGGCAGGAGTTCTCACGCTTGTGGCACCTCATGTACATGCCATCCTCCAGCCTCCCTACCTTTTCACGACGTGTGCAAGCTTCCTAATGAAGCGGTTCCATCCAAAGTTGTTTGTAAAATAAAAGAGATATATTTCTTATGGAGAATTTGACCGGAAATTCTGCTTTTTTGCCGTGTATGGTGTTATTTTGCTCCCAAAATTGGGGCTGAAGAGTTATATCTGTACTGTGATATCCGGGACACATAGCTAGGTAGAAGTACTATAGGTAGGTAAGTGACAAGTGGTTTATTAAGTTTGGGATGCGTAAAGTGAGCGGTGCGACAGCACCACCAAAAAGCAGATGATTTTTGACTTTCAGGTTGCTCAATTTCTTGCAACTCACATGAGCAGTGGGATACGCATGGAGGCGTCCATTCAAACTAAAAATACCACCAGGTTTTGCCTTAAGCTATCCAGAGAGTTAATGCAGCGTGCAGCACCGCGAAGGAAAATTCATGTGCTGTGGAAACCGAAGAAACTAGCCTTGAGGGATATTCCAAGCCACGGGAGATCCCTGAATATAGCACTAGTATATGCTTTCAATAATATACCCCTTCTGAAGCTCACAGGTCCCGAACGGAGTGTCTTTCCCTTCTCTTTCTCTCTCTCCTTCGATTTAATTTCTTTAATTTCTTTAATTGATCTAAAAGTCCACACCTATAGTACATAAGCCGGCAAGGACCGGTGTCCCGCCACCGGTCATTCACTCGAGAAGCGCCGGCTGTCGCCGGTGGTATACCTTGCGACCAGTCGTGATACAGTACACAGGGACAGCAGCAGTGCATTCCGATTATGGTATTTATTGTCCCCGCGGTAGCCCTCCACATTTCTCTAGGAATTTATTGGCATTCTGGTGAATTTACTTCCATTTTCCCTCTACCTTCTACTCGCCACTGTATTTACATGATTTACCCGCATTTTATAACATAATTTCCTTCTATTTCCTGTTCTCCCGCCCCTCCCGCACCCCCGCACCCCCGTCGCCTGCACGCCCGTTGCCCACCCACCCTACTGAGACAGTGCGACACCACGTTGCAATCTCTGTGGCATGCTGTTAGTGCCGTCTCATAATATAGGGGAAGAACCCACCAAGAATCGATGACACCAGCATCAGTGCTGTCATCCTTCTTCCTCCATTTCGACAGCTGCAGCTTGCCCTCCTTTGCAAGTGTGCATTTCTATAGAGTAGTTAAATCAGATGAGTAATATGACCAGTTGTTGGACGCACCTATGCCTTGGCAGGTTGGTCCCCTTCATCCGGTACATCTTCAACATCAGGACGGGGAGTGGCGGGTATATTCAAACCGGCAGCCTGAGAGCCTGGAGTCCCTCCAGCCTCTCCAGACAGCCCTTCCCGAGAATCATCCATCTCGATGTCCATAGGAGCAACATCATCTTGTTCAGGGCCACGAGTAGCAGACGCAGCGGAACCACCAGCAGCGCAGGGGTCCCAAAAGTTACCTGAGTGCACCGGGATAGATGCAGTACTTGCGGCTGTACCAGAAGGGACTGATGGTGGTCTGCTTCTGGGCGGCTATGGGCCAATCATCTTATTGTTAGACGATAGATGCTAAACAGAATCCGGTGACATACTGATGCCTGCTGGCTCGAGTGCTTCCGCCTTTTGGCAGGCGGAAGTTGCTGACTCGGCTCAGCATCTTGTCTGGTAGATGTCTCCGGTATATGTTTTGCAAGAAGGCGGCTTATCTGGTGACCTTGCGCCGATTTGCGGAACAGAGTGTGTCGCCAGAACATCTTCTCTGATATGAGTCCCTTGCTCCCCTTGCAGCCTTCTTGACAGCCAAATATGCGCCCAGATTTATCGGTAGTGCCATTGCCATGTTTACCAGAGCCAGCCATTCCACTAGAGAGAGACAGGTAGTTGAAAACAAATCGAAAGCGCACACCGGCTAGCCAAAGCAAGACTCAAGCTAGATGCACAGACGCGCCGCGGACAATTGTCCGAGCTGTCAGTCCATCCAGGACGTATTGCGAGCGTCACGGTCGTGCATTCGAGTCCGTCTTGCGTATGCATTCGATGGGCTGTGATACACAATCGAAGTCACGCGCGACTTTCGTCATCGAGGTGGCCGGAAATAATGTTAGGCAAATACATGCAAATATACTAATAGGTTCTAATTTCAAGGAAATTCTGCACGTTTTCACTGGGTCTGAGATCTGAGTCGCCAAAGGCGCCAGAAATGAAGAGGTGCTTGTGTTGGCGAAGGACAAGTCAGCTAGGGACATCGAAAGAGCACCATAACATACCACACTATAGCATCGGCCAGAGTCGATCATTAGCATCAGACATGCGACGAACGTAGGATGAGACCGAAG
>NW_006920418.1:1058254-1162177 GCF_000344685.1 Gloeophyllum trabeum ATCC 11539 | reverse complement strand
TCTTGACAGCCAAATATGCGCCCAGATTTATCGGTAGTGCCATTGCCATGTTTACCAGAGCCAGCCATTCCACTAGAGAGAGACAGGTAGTTGAAAACAAATCGAAAGCGCACACCGGCTAGCCAAAGCAAGACTCAAGCTAGATGCACAGACGCGCCGCGGACAATTGTCCGAGCTGTCAGTCCATCCAGGACGTATTGCGAGCGTCACGGTCGTGCATTCGAGTCCGTCTTGCGTATGCATTCGATGGGCTGTGATACACAATCGAAGTCACGCGCGACTTTCGTCATCGAGGTGGCCGGAAATAATGTTAGGCAAATACATGCAAATATACTAATAGGTTCTAATTTCAAGGAAATTCTGCACGTTTTCACTGGGTCTGAGATCTGAGTCGCCAAAGGCGCCAGAAATGAAGAGGTGCTTGTGTTGGCGAAGGACAAGTCAGCTAGGGACATCGAAAGAGCACCATAACATACCACACTATAGCATCGGCCAGAGTCGATCATTAGCATCAGACATGCGACGAACGTAGGATGAGACCGAAGCGAACCAGTGACGTCTTATACGAAGACCATGTAGCGAGCCCAGACGATCAGATACGCCACAAACTCTCTCGTATGTTGAGGAAAGCGTGATCGTTGCCTTGAGTGGCTAGTCAACAGATACAAACAAGTCAAAAGACATGTAAACAGTGAACGCATTCCGGCAGCGCGAGATACCTTGCTGGTCGCAAGGTAATCTTTCACGGCAAGGGTGGGAGAACACTTTCTTAGGATGCTCCGTAGCGGGACATGATACAGACATAAAGAATGAAAGGTCATTGTTAATTAAATGTCCCCTGATTTTTGGGGACCCTAGTAAATGTCCCGCAGACCTTTATTTGTTCACCCGAAGGACATTCTTCATGTCCAGGTTATGGTCCAGCAAGGACCATTCTGGGAAAGTGTTCTCCCATCAGGGAGATGTTCCTGGCATGCCCGCCGGCGGGACATCGGTCTCTGCCCGCAGTGTGTGGCACCGCTGAAACCACAACTCGCGGGGCGGGATAACCCGTTTCCCACGGTCATCGAACTGACGCGTCCTCGACGCGTCTTCATTCCTGTCAAGTTATCCCAGCCTTGCACTCTACGCCGACCATGTCCTCGGAAGCATCTACGTCAAAGCCGGCTGCAGATACCCTTGCTCAAAACCCGGAGCCCTCGAAGGACGATGAAAGCCAGCCTCACCTTGGCGTTCTCGAGGAAGACGATGAATTCGAGGAGTTCGCTGTTGCAGGTACGTGATGCACTTGTTTGCCTTACCATTTCCCTTGCCTAACAGCTATGCGACTATCTTTGAAGATTGGGACGACTCGCAGACTGACCTGGCTCACCTGGGAGGCGCGGCTCCCGGTGCGGCAAAGTCTGGAGGAGACAAGTTATGGGAGGACAATTGGGATGATGACGATGTCGAGGATGATTTCAGCGTGCAGCTAAGGTGCGTCTCCCTGTCTTGCCCTGGTATCTTCGTCTCTGATCTTATTTCTCCAGGGGGGAGTTAACAAAGACGGGCAAGGGAGGGGATTCGATGCAGCAGTAGCCCACCCGCCACCTATTCACCATTCCCCGCGTGTACTTTCTTTTATCAATCAACGCCTCTCGAATTTGAACTCCGTTCTATGGGACCATCATTTATCTATCCTGGCTACCCATCAAGCAAGGCCATTACAAACAAACAAGAACGTCACAGGGTTCATGACAGGGCATTACAACAGACAACATAATTTATCCAACTATTAAGATATAGCAACCACCCAGCACTTGACGAAAGAAGAGGCTCAGACAGCGACGGCCTTCTCCGTCGACTCCCCGTCATATTTTTCCATTGACGCGGAGGAAACGACGGTCGACTCGGCGCCAAGGCCCATTTGCGAGGTATCGTACCCGTGCGCTTCCAGGTACTCGCGGAACTAGATATTTCGATGAGGATGTACGGGTGAGTATGTAAATGGGGAAGCTACTAACCAGGCGGTCCTCCTCTTGCATACCGTCGTGACTGAGTGGCTTGATGAATAACAAGGTGATGGCTGCGCTCAGGACGGCAAGAGCTACGGAACAATCCCGGTCGCGTCAGCAACCTCTGTGACGATCGCAATTCGTTGTGGATGCACTTACCGCTGCCAATCCAGAACGGACCCGTGGTTGCGGCAGTGCCAGTACCGAAATCTGGAATCAGTTACATGGGTATCGTCCTGAAGGCTACACTGAAACAATGTTCACGTACCCTTGATGATCGCGGGGAACGCTGAAAAGGATTTCAGGGTCAGGACAATTCACGCCAGCAGCCGGATCTGAGCAGACGTACCCCAGGTGCCGACGAAGGCTCCTACTTTACCGACAGCAGCTGCGATGCCGTAGTACTGGCCACGGACAGCAGTGGGGCCAGATTTCGAGGCCAACAAACCGAGGCAGTTGCCAGGACCTGTGGCTCCGTTAGCGACATTATAGCATTTGGGTATCGAATGCACTGACCAACTTCGCCAAAGCTGAGGAAGATACCATATACGACCTTCCGAACAGCAGACGCGTGAGATATATAGACCAAAGGAACGTGCTACGCAAAGACGTACCGCAAATGCTGCGATATGGTTGACCAAGTGCTTGTACAGGCCGCTCATGATGAAGCCGATGATGGCTTGCATGATCAGACCGAAGGCCTGGCAATACTTGGGGCCCAGGTAGTCCACAAGGAAGGCACCGCCGATAGTCCCTGAAGTCTAAGGTCAGAAGCACATTAACGCATGCCAGTTTTCTAGCTTTGCGTACCGGGCATGTAGAACAGGCTGGAAGCATAGAGCGTCAGGAATGGGTGTAGCCTAACAGTGTGAGCAGAACGTACTTGATAACAACGCCCCAGCCGAAGACGACACTGAGAGCTTCCGAACCACCAGTAACACTGCACCAAGTCAGAGAAGGCACGCGGCTCGAAGTATAGCAGAACATACGTGTTTGTTATGGAGCTTGAGTAGATGCCGAACTTGACGGCAAGGTCAGTTGCTAGACGCGATCAGCAGCGGTTCAAGCTTACTGGGTACCTGCGATCACAGTATCGTTCAGTACACAGGCCAAAGAGAATCGAAAAGTCATACTGACGTGATAAAGTCATAAATGAACCAGGTGATGCATATAGCGGCTAGGCTCTTCCAGTAGCGCTTTACAATGAGCCAGTACGGGATTTTTGCCCGCTTCATGGAGTCCTTCTTGTACCTTGTCGGCTCCTCCATGCGCAGACGCCATATGAACACGAGCAACGCCGGGATGACACCCAGGCCAAGCGAGAGACGCCAAACCGCGCGTAGGTGATGGGGCCCGAAACTGGGGAGTATTGCTCTGTAAGAGGAGCGGACGCGAGATGCGAGCGACTTACATCCAGTACAGGACCAGAGGCACAAAGGAAGAAACGACGAAGCCAAAGTCAATCATCGTATCTATCAGCTCCTTATCAGAGCACTGGGCGCAGTCACGACGGGTGATCACGTACTGGTGGCCAGGGCAAACCAGCGGTGTTGGGCGTTTTTGCTGATCGATTCCTCTTCAGACTGCTCGGAAGCCGCGACTGATCCACAAGGATACTCCGCCCCGATACCGATACCGAGGAAGAAACGCATGGCACTGAGCATGGCGAGCGTTCCGCCGAGGCTGTCGTTTGCGCCCTTTGATGCCGCGGAGAGACCAGAGAACACGGCGACGATACCCGTAGCGAGCATCTAAAATCCGGTGGGTTCAGGTGAGCGAACTCATCAGGCGGACAGAAGACTGACCATTCCGAATTTACGGCCCATCCTGTCGGAGAGGTAGCCAAACGTGAGCATTCCGACAATGGTGCCCGCGAACGCGAGACTACTGATAGTGGTGCTGTAGTTGTGTCCTGAAATCTTGTCCGCACCATAGATACGAATCAGCACTGAGGAACGGAATGGTCAGCGAGGGTCCCAGATAAGCAGAGCATATGTACTGACGCGTGTTAACTTGACACGTCCAAAAGGCAGTCAGCGCTGAGTACCGCGAACTGGAGAGGCTGCAACTTACCGCTCCCAATGATATTGTTGGCATAGCCTGTTCACAATGTCAGCTTGGGCGAGTTTGCAGGATAACGGATGCTTACCGTCAGAGAAAAGCGCCGTCCCACATCTGACTGCGGTTCAGTAAATCGACACAAACGCGAAGCACGAGGACTCACGCAAAGATGAGGGAAATCTGGGACAAACGCGACCTTTTGACGGTGCTGGCCATGGCTTGCAGCTCTCGAGAACGGGGAGAGACAGAGGAGGCGCTGTTGGCGGGCCATCGGTTATATAAGGCAGGGGAATGGATTGATGGCGGGGAGAGCAGACGGGGCCTTATCTTGTGGCTCCGTGTGCTTCTCGGATCTGCCCACGCTCCTCCCCCGGCCTGCTCCAGGCACCGACCCGCTGCACGTTCGTCCGACTTGGACTACTTAGCTTCGACTGACTTCAACCCGCTCCTCGTTTCCCATACAATAAATTCCGACCGGGCTGGCGCGACATCGATGCTCCTCCTCACCGGAGCCTCTGTCAAACAGGCTGCAGCTTTGGATATACCTATGTAGTCTCGCGCAAAGGACGGACGAACGTGCATTCTATCTCTGTCTGAATCTGACATGGAAGCAGGCCTCCCGAGATGAAAAAACTTGCGGCGTCATAACAAGCACTGCTCTGCGCCCTGACTAAATAAAGCCCTTCGACTATGTACTGCTCGGATCTCTCGACATCCTTTATACTGCAGATCAGGTCGCTCACATGCGCAAACATTCTTCCGTTAGGATGACAGCCTGGGACGACCTGCGCACTCCCCTTTCAGCCTTTTGACCAGTGGAAGCAAGCTGTTGCCTGAATCCCGACTAGAAGCGCCAGCCTCGTTCCGACCTTGCTCAACCTCCTGTCTGACATTTTGGGCAGCGTGGATCAAACGACAGTCGTAGTACTGCAGTCTCAGTCGTTTAGCATCAGTTCAAAGCCGACTCAATTATCTGGCGTAACCCCAAGACATTACTCAATATACGCTGGTGGTGCCGACCGGTTGCACTCCATGGGCGTTGCTCCAGAATCCACAGCGTCCTGACTGCTGGCTGCAATCTAGCCACAAGGGTCCACCCCCTCCTCCATAATGGCTATCAGTGGGCACACTTTACCGCAGTATTCTTTCCCTGATACCGGCTACCGTGCCCCAAAGCTAAGCTACCGAAACGAACGAAAACTCTGATCGGCCAGGCTTGTGTAATCTCGACCTAACCCTAGCACGGAATAAATCTGATCCAGCAGTTTGCTTTGACCGTGCCCAAGGCTGATAGCTGCTTCATGGAAGCGGCGGCCGGCCTACATACGTTGCGTCAAGTCGTTGATGGTATTAAGCAGCCATACGCATGTACTTGGAGCTCTATCGTCTTCAACCTTGCCGCGCGCCGTCTCACGCACCCCAAGTCAATCAACCTATGTTTCCCGCCCCAAACCGCGTCCCCAATGCGTCCGCCCTACTCTGCGACGCTCTATCGTTCACCCTCCTGTTTTTCTCCAGGAACAAGAACGATATCGCCACCATGTCCAGAACCGTTTGCGCCCGGTCGGACACGACTAGCTTGGCGGGACTCATTGTAGGTGGTGACGTCGTCCGGTCCGTCCGGGATTTGTGGAAGCGTGCGATAGGCTGTGATTTGTCGTCTTCGGCGTATAACTTCGTCATGGCAAATGGGGTGATTTCTGGATTCAGGTGCAGATAACTGAGTCCACTGGCTCACCTCTAAAGACAGGCCCGGTCTATTGCCCTTCCACTTGTACTTGCCCCCTCGTCCATCTTCAAACCTCACTGTACTACATGACGCCCTGTGTAAGCCGAAACCGCACTCCGCTGAAGCTGCAAGGATCCGCACTCTTTCAGAGGGACCATGCTCTTCTTCAACCAGCCCGTCGCATCTACCGCGTTCGCCCCCTCTCCCAAAGTAATCTTGTCGCCTCTTATGCTATCCCGCCACTCAGCGCTCCCCAGCACTCTCCCCAAGGCGTCCTTGACGAACGTTACGGGGTTTTTACCGCTGAAATCGGTTGATACCGTATACAGCGGTTCGTCGTCGATGTCCCCGGACCGAGAGGAGAATATGTTCGTGTTGCATGGGTTGTCGGGTTGGAAGACGAGCTCTACTAATGGCATGTTCGTTTGGGCCGAAATTGAGGGTGAGCTATGCAGTTGAATGGTGCAATCAAGAGGAGAGAATGGCCTTCAGGTTCACCGCTATGCTTCAAGATATACTTCGGCACTCTTATCATATGCATGTATACAGTACCGCGTCTGATGTTGACAGATGCGAGAGCTCCGGAGGCTGAGGCTGAGGAAGACTCTTTAGTGCACTCTTACCATCTCGTGACTGTCGAATATGCAGGTTCATGTCATCCCACTGTCAATGGTGAACTGCGGAACCGCCAATATGCCCCTGAAAGCAGTGTCACCAATATGAGCAGTATGTATTGAATTATCGTTTGTTCCGTTCCGCCGCACAGATGCCGCAGTCCGTTACAGGCCCAGCTGTCCGTAAAATCTGAGTGAAGCTATGTTCACGGAGACGGACTCTCTGAGCTCCTGGCCTTCCCGATTCATCCTACAGTACATATATCCACTTCAATTCAATCACATAAGATTGCTGGGGCTTCGACAATTGGACCTGTTACTCACCTTGAGCTCCATGACTATTTATACAGGAGACCTCCGTGATTCTTCGGCCAGACTCACTCCCAGAACTTCTCGCTCAGAGCGCATTCCCGAGCCATTTCAAACTGCAAATGCGAGCATGACAACCCCATAAATACCATTGCTCACTAGAATGCTCACCTGCTCGTCAGTCCTGCAGACCAGAACCCTCTTCGGCTGCCCCTTCGCAGCGACACCAATATCCACGACGACGGCGTCCTCGTCATCCTCGACTTTACCGTTTTTCTCCGGATCCACTCGAAGTCCCAGACACTCGGTTCCTCTGCCGACTGCCTCGCGCAGTTCCTTGCTCTTCTCCCCTATTCCGCCTGCAAAGACTAGCGCGTCCACGTCTCCGCCGAGCTTCACGAAGTAGGCACCGATGAAATCCAGGATCCTATCGGTAAAGAGCTCGAACGCCAGCTTGTGAGAGGGCGCATCCGAGCTCGTGATCTCAGCAAAGTTCGTCGTACCCGTCAATGCCTTCCATCCAGATTGGGTGTTCAAGATTTCTTCGGCCTACGCCCACCTATTCAGCCAACGGTGTAAGTACCATGAAAGTGCTATGCTTACTTCAGTCACGCCCACGCCAGCTTGATACTCTTTCTTGTGAGACATCCTCCCCACTTTGTTGGTGTAGTGGAAAATCAGACTTGGGTCGACCATCCCGGACCTGGTGGCTCCAGGTAGACCAGACAGTGGCGTTAGACCCATAGAAGTGTCGAGTGACTTCCCATTGCGGATAGCCACGGCAGATGCGCCAGAGCCGAGGTGAACCGCTATTATGTTCGTCTGGGATTCGGGCTGAAGAGGGGGGAGAGTTATCCCACCGAGAATACACGCTAATAGAGGTCACGCACCTTCCCGAGATAGTTAGCTACCGTCCTCAGAATGAATGCATCTGTGGAAAAGCCGCCGTGAGGGGGTGTCGCTGACGTTTGACGGAGAGGGTACCTACAACTCAGGCCATGGAAGCCGTATTTCTTCAACCCTCGTTCCTTTGCCACCTTGGGGTTAACGGCATAGCTGGTTATATGCTCTGGCATCGTCCTGTGGAATGAGGAGTCAAAGTACGCGATCGAGTTCGCGTTGCGAAGCTGTTGGATGCATGCTTGTATAACCGATAGAGCAGAGCCGTTATGCCTGATTGTATTATAACACGATCAGAACATAGTCGCTGATCATAATAGCTGGCCTTGTCACTCACAGTGGCGCTAAGTCCGTCAAACGTTCAATATGGTCGTATGTTTTGTCTGAGATAACCACGGCCTCATAGTAATCACCTCCATGTACGACACGATGGCATACATTTACTATCTCTTCCTGCTTAATGCCTCGCTCCTTCAGACTCTTCAGGAAGTGCTCAAACGCGCTAGAATGATCCTTCACGCCCTCGACTTCCTGATTCTTGATGGGCTTCTGGGAGGCGTCAGAAGCAAAAGAAAGGGAAACCTTTGCTGGCGGCGCTGTGATATTCGTGATAGAGTACGTCAGGATCAACTCCACTGGCTCGATGCCAGATTGAAGGCGGCTGCTCTTCACGAAGGCATCTGCAAGTCGAAAGAGCGAAATCTTCAGAGATGACGACCCCGCGTTGACGGCGAGGATGAGGCCTTTCTTATTTGCGCGCTCGGCCGACATCGTAGTTGGAACGAGGACTGACAGAAATTCTGTTCAAAGGTGGATATGTATACATCATACTGGTAAGGCGAAAGGTTAAGTACAAATAGCTTGTGGCTGGGATACTACTGTATGTATAACGTCACAGCTCAATGACGTCACCGGACGTGCAATCGTGAAGTTCTGAAGAGTACATACTACATACTGCGTGTAGACGATCCTCCAATTCCTTGTGCATAGACTGGGCTCTGTAGTGTATAGTAAGTCAATAGTTGTAAGATATCAACATATTGATTCTTATGGTATCCCATCATCATTTGCTAGTAGAAGACATCCGACCACTATTATACTGCGCCGGGGATGTAGGTGCACGGCTCGATGAGCGAAGCAATTCCGACGGACGCAGACAGAAGACCACACGTAAGACGAAACTGGCAGCTGCACTGGTCAGGCAGGCTGGACAAATGTCAGAACTCCCGGACCATAACGATATTAAATACATTCATACCTGGCACGCAATGCAGCGACGAGCCTTGGGGAATACACGCGCAAAGTCCTCATCAGACATGCACAAACGGTACATCCACATTTCGGTTACGTTCGGAAAGGAAATATCTTGCGGGACCTCTATCGTCTCTTCCGCACGAGTCTTCTCGGCGTCCTCTTCATAACCCGTGGCGGAGGCACGGGGATTCGTGTTGACAATTAAGATACTGCGCAGAGTCGATGCGTGAGGTGCCAGAACCGTAACGACATCGGAGGGATAGGTGGTAGACAGAGACACAGAGCGAAGACGGGACATCCCGGAAAGAGTACGTTTGGCAAGGAGGCCTGCATCGCTGAAGGTTACGCTCTCGATTCCACCGTGGTTGACTAGGGCGCGCCTGAGACGTGGTCCATGAACTAACAAGTGTTCGGTGTAGGAGAGCTCGATCCTCGCAAGGTTTCGTGCTTCTTCAATAATCTCCGCCAGCACAGAGGGCAACCCATAGTCTAGTGATGCATAGAGAAATTCTGCGGAGCCGAGGCCTCTTGGTTTGTGGCAGGCTTCGCTGCTGATTGCAATCCGTCGTAGGTACGGGATCCATATCCGGCCTCGGTCTGACAGCAAGAACCGCTTAAACGCGCGGACTTGATCCGAATGGAGGGCAAACGCGGGCGCGCGGACGAGATGGCAGGTGGCAAGGGGGAATAGTGCTTGACAGGTAACCGAAAGTTGCTTGGCTGACGAATTGTCAACGAAAAGCAGGATAACTGCTAGAATGTCTTCGTTGAGCTGAAGAAACTTCATCGGGGATAGTCAAGGCTACAAACGAGCTACGAATACTGAGGTTCATGGAAGAACCCCTTCACGAATCTCGTCAGCAATCACGAAGTCCACTTCCGGAAATAGAAGCCAGTGGTCGGTCCATATACTGGATATAGTACTTGCCCACCCATATGCATAAGAGCGGCCTCATAAACGACTTATAGCCAGGTGGGCAGCAGAAGAAGACGGTCTGCTATCCCGCTACAGAGGCTGCAGGATCCCTGCGACTGCGCTACTGTGGAATGCAAACTTGCTGCGCATGAACCCGTCACTCACACGAGACGCGAGTCGGGAGACCAAGCAGGACCAACTGGGGCCGCACGTAAACCGCACGTACATGCAATATATGCAACTGGGATCGCGGCCGTGCGATGCATGAAATGGACACGGCCTCGAAAGCAGAAGTGGAGAGACAGAAAGGCCTTACGTTTTTGAAACGCAACTTGAAACGCGTCTCAAAGTCGAACAGCTTATCCAGAGACTCAGATGAAATACAGAGACCACAAGGATTCGCGCTGACGAAACCGAACAAGGCATGACGCAGGTTATCCTGGCGCAACCATGAGCAAACGATGGGCAGACGCGAGAATTTCAGGCTAAACTCTACGTTGGAAGAAACGAGTGAGTACAAGTGGTGCCGTATGTCTGACTAGTAAACCAAGGTCTGCTGTTTGAGTGTCGAGGCCTTGAACGCTGAAATGCTCCAGCCGCACACGTCGGAGGATTAGCTGACGTAGGAACCATAGAGCATAGCAGAGCCTACGGGCGTCGATCGTACAGGTGCAGCGCAGGTCTAATCAATCAGAATAGAGTAGATAGCTTGTTTCCAAAGCGCCCGGACTTTTACATTTTACCTCAGCCAAGATAGCCGGGCTTGCTAGAGCAGATGCACGAGAGTGTTGCTTCGAGAGTAAACAGAGGCCAGGATACAACGAGGCGTTCCCAACGGAGGCAACTTGAACGGAGGAAGGGCGGTGGCGGAGCTCGAGGACACGGACCGGAGGCGCCCACGTGGGGCGCCGGATGCCTGAATTCAAAGTCCGCCGTTGCGGCTTCGCTACAGGAGCAGGCAGCTCGCTAGCGTACTGAGCCATCAACTATTCTCTATCCCCCTCCCCTCCGTTCTCTTCAGCATATCTTTCCTTTTTCCCGGCTGACGGGGTCTGACAGCAACCACCATGTCCACCCCGCACGTAATTGCGTCCTCCTCTCCGCACTCATCCCAGTCGGCTGCCGGAAACGGGATTGTGGGGAATCATTATCGTGTTGGAAAGAAGATTGGCGAAGGCTCTTTCGGAGTTGTTTTCGAGGGTAATCAGAGCAGTGGACTGGCTTGACTTCATGTCTAAAATGTCTCTAACACGCAGGGACCAACTTGCTCACAAATGAGCCCGTTGCGATCAAGTTTGTGAGTGTCACCCGCTTGTCAGCGAACTCACATCTCAGCATGTCCTCGTAGGAACCTCGAAAGTCCGATGCACCTCAATTACGAGACGAGTACCGGTCTTACCGCACGCTCAATGGCACCCGTACGTCGCCATACATACGTGTCATTGTCTAAGCGTCTAATGTCGTAATATCCGGTGCCAATGTTCCAGCTGGTGTTCCCAAGGCGCACTACTTTGGACAAGAGGGCCTCCATAATGTTCTGGTTATTGACCTATTAGGGCCTAACTTGGAGGACTTGTTTGATATGTGTGGACGCAAGTTCACAATCAAGACCGTCTGCATGGCTGCTGTACAAATGGTACGTTCAGTATATCCGTTATACGCCCCAGCGTAAGGCGGCAGAGGCCATGCTGCTCCTATCTGGCCAGCACGTTCCTTGGGACTCCTCCCGTCTTCCTGGTATTCTTGGTGAGATACAGAGGTTCGGGGAATTGCCCTTCGCCTCCCTGTGGCCGTTCACAGCATCCACAGCACCTTTCCGCTGGCTTTACAGCATCTTCTGCATTGCTGATCTCTTCCTGTCCTATCAGATCACTCGTGTCCAGTCCATTCATGACAAGTCTTTAATATACCGGGATATCAAGCCGGATAACTTCCTCATTGGTGTACCCGGCACCAAGAACGCCAATGTCATCCATATAATCGGTGCGTGCCTACCTGACACTGCTAGTCGGCACTCGCCTTTTTCTAGTTTGGCTACCGCCCTGCCTTTGACGTGGCCATGCCACCGGCTTGCGGATGAGGGTAACATATAGGCTGTTGCACGGCGAGGCCTGTCGCTCGCCAGACATGCACTTTGTCGCATGGACTACTCCTTCACTGCCTCCTTTCGTCTTCCTTTACACCGTTCCCTTTTTGACGTAAGTCAGGCCATCCGGACTGACAGCTCTGATTTTGCAGACTTCGGTATGGCGAAGCACTACCGCGACCCCAAAACTAAGCAACATATTCCTTACCGCGAACGCAAGTCACTCTCCGGCACTGCACGATACATGTCTATCAATACCCACCTTGGACGCGAACAGTCGCGGCGTGATGATCTAGAGTCTCTCGGTCACGTATTCATGTATTTCCTGCGAGGAGGACTTCCCTGGCAAGGACTTCGTGCTGCTACGAACAAGCAGAAGTACGAGAAGATCGGCGAGAAAAAGCAGAGTACTCCTATCGAGGAGCTCTGTGAAGGTTTCCCAGGTGAGACACTCCCTCTAATATCTGGTTTGACAAGAAGCGTGTCTGGAATCCCACTTCTTGTGGACGTGACTGACGGGCGCGGTCGTAACGCCTCGTAACTGTGAAATATGGCTCATTATCTTGATTGCAGAGCAATTTGCTATTTATATGAACTATGTCCGCAAGCTCGGTTTCGAAGAGCAGCCGGACTATGACTTCCTGCGCGGCCTTTTCCAAAAGGTGCTTAAGACCCTTGGCGAGCAGGACGACGGCGTCTATGACTGGATGCTCCTGAATGGCGGCAAGGGTTGGGAAGCCAGCAGTGTAAGACCTCTTTCGTCCCTTTATCTTCGTTTGCTGATTTAATTGTCAGTCATCACAAGCGTTGGCTCAGGCGCATGCGCATGCTTCACCTCGAGAGCACCGCGAACACAGGCACCGTGAACGCGACCGTGATCGTGATCACGCGCACAGACGAATGTCTCGTCAGCAAGTCCAGGACGGCTCACCAGGCACACCACTTATGCTTAGCCCTGCACCTGCTCATGTGAAGGGAAGCAGCCGCCGGCCTGCGACCAATGAGGGCAGAACCGGTTCTCGCGGAGATGTTAGCGTGCAGCCCTTAGCACCCGCCAGTCGACGTGCAAGCCAACAGCAGATATCCCGGGGAGACAGGGACAGTGCAGGGAACGGTCTATCTGCGCCTCATCCCTATGCTACCGCTCCCAGTCCTACTGGGTACCGTACGAACACATACGGACGGAACTCTCCGATTTCTCCCATGCCCGGAGGTATACCTGGCGCTGGTGGGTCTCATGGCAACTTAAACGGGTCCAACCCTGCTGTGAATGGCAACGATGCTTACCTGTATGGCAATCAAGGCAAAGCGGGCACGAACTCCAGGGAGGGGACCACCACTGGGACCGGCGTTCACCCTGGCTCAAGAGGTGTGGGCGCCTACGGCGAACAGATGCAGCGGCTTGGAGAGCAAGATGAGGAGGGCCACGGCCAAGGTAGGAAGAAAGGGTTCTGGGCGGCGCTCTGCTGCCGTGCATGACAGCCTATCGGTTTCTGGATATTCCTGGCCCTCTGATACTCTTAGTGAGCAGCTTCCTTGGTGATGCGGTCGAATAGTCGACTGACATGTTCTCTAGTAATGGATAGAATATGTGATGACTGGTGAACGACATTATGACGCACTTACCCAACACTACAAATACAATACCAGTGGACCTGTTGCACGCCTACCATCCCGCAGCATAATATTTAGACTCGCATTGTCGTCGTCACTGCCGCTCGTTTCCAGTTTTCACTTTTCTCCTTGGGGCACTCCGCTTTCCCGTGGACTACCTGCATACCGTCTTAGTTCTCTCTCCACCAGACCGTCTCAATTACTTATACTGTATCATAGCATCGATATCTTTTCTCCTTGGCTTGGCTTGGGACTGGAACTCTTGTTGCGTTGAACGTTGCTTCTCTTGTCCTCTAGCGCTTTCTATCAGATAATATATGACATCACTACGCTTTGGGTAAAGAATGGCATCGAATACATATTATTGTGCTGTTCTCGTTCCCCGGCCACATCTCTCCCAAGCATGCCTTTCAGGCAAGATACCGCTTGGTCGGCTGGCTTGCTCACCATCTCCGAACGCGCTCGCGCCAAAAACACCTTTGAAACCGTTATTATGGGCCGTACGATAAGCTCCTGAACTACCACTTCGGGGAGTCCTTCCAATTCTTCGTCGTTTTCGTTACGTTTGACAAGGACGGCAAACCGGTTCTCCAGGACGACCGCTGGGCGCGAAAAGCATGCGCAGAACTGCGCTACCGCGCGGACAGGTGCGCGAGCATTACGCGCTGATGCTCGACGAATGCCCCGTTCCCGGGCGCCTCTGGAGCCTCAGCGCTCAGCCTCCTCGGCACCTCCATGCGCGTCTACTGCGGCGGCGATGCGACGTCGTATGAGATCCCCCCACCCCACCCCCAACCGTGCGACGGCCCGAGCCTTCGTCGCGCGTGCTCCCGCCGAGAGTGGGATGTGGACATCTTGTCAGAGCAGGGATTGAGAAAAATGAAGGAGATCGTCCTCGACATTTTGGCCCACGCTATGATAGCAGGGCGTTCGATGGTGCTGGTCGGCGAGTCTGTAGTGACAAATTAATATTTTCTGGCAGCCTAAGATGCCGGTTTGTTCTTCGATTGCTAGGCTACCACTTGCGTGGATATTGTTACTTGTACATGTACTATATAGTCTCCCACCTCTGGCGGTGAGTTCATGTGGAAATACGTAATGGGACGTGAAACGGATTCAGACACTTCATGCTCGACTGTGTCAGTCCGAGTTCAGCCTGCCGAGAGTTCTCACGCTTTCACCTTCCACGAATTCGAACTTACATTACATCGGGAGGGGATCGCGTGGAAACGTCCGCCTACGTCTTCCTGGTCCGATATTGTTATTGCCAGCTTATATGACCGACAGGTCTGGCTATGGGCTTCCGGGTCGTTACTGCCATTGCGGTGCGAGCATGGCAACTCCGGGTAGACCAGCCACGGCACCAATATCACGCATGAAAGGGACGGCAAAACACTCGCAAAGGTGCATCTCGAGTACAACAATGTACAACAAATAAATTATGGTAGGTACAATGCGAACTCGATGAACTCTGGAAACCATCCGTCAGCCAAGGCCACCCGAGTGGATGTAGAGATTCCTCCCACCTTCGCCCAACCGATTGTTACATTTATCGCACTTCCCCCAGGTCAAGCAAGCATCCTCGAAGTCTTCAAGTCGAGCTCGAGATCAAAGTCTACGTCGAACCTGGATATAGGCCTGAGCTGCACGGCGGGCGCGACTTCGTGTCGGGCTGATATATTGGTGTGAGCCTTGTCCGGTGCGTTGGATCTCGACAATACTCGGTTATACCACGGCCGGCGCTGAGCGGCATGCGAAGCGGTGCGCGACTGCAGGCTACGCAGGTCGGCCTTTTCATCGGACCCGTCAGAGTAGACGGATGCGTTCCAAGGCAGAGGCGGCGGATCGACCTTCTTGAGCTATGCAGCAGTATCGTCAGACACGACAAGATGCGGATTTCCACTAGAAGACGGACCTTTTTCCTCAGGATATTACCTTTGCTCATTTTCCCAAAGGACCGCAGGGATGTCGTACTCGGGGCAGACTTGAGCAGCTCGGGCAGACGGCGAACTGCGTTAGGGTAGTCTCCCGAATCCCCTGACTCGGACGTAGACAGGGACGACCTTGTTTGCGGCATGACGGACTGGGGTGTCCTGGGAGCAGGCGCATCCTCGCGGCTCGAGCAACGCGATAAGGTGGGCGTCGGGGAGCGCGACCTCGACAAAGGCTGAAGAGTGGTGGTCGACATGGACGGAGAGACGAGGGACACAAGTGACTGGTTCGCCGAGGCGAAGGTGACGAGTTCGGGACCAGGGGAGAGGCTGGCGAAGGGGTCGTCGGGAAGGAGGTCGCTTGCAGGAGGAGAGAAGCGATCCGGGCTCATCTGGTACGGGGCGAGAGGGAGATACTGGAAAGAACCAATCGAGAGCAGCGGGGGACGCCGGGGAGTGGACGATGTCGCGAGCGTGTGCGCACGGACCCGGTGCTCGGAGGATGGACTGAGGAAGTGCTCGTGGGAGGAGGGCGAGTCGGCGGTGGGAAAGCGGAGGAAAGGTGGCGCGTCGGTGCGCGACTTGTAGTTGTAGGCCATGTTTAATTGACGGTTTCCAAGGAATGCAGACGATGACGGGTAACGAGCGTATTCAAGAATGCGACCTGACGGCGGTTAGTATACGCGTCGCAGGTGCATGCAGGCCCGGATATATAACGGCGTCGTGCGCAGATCATGCGCCGCGTCGAGGATGTGAAGGGGCCATATGAACGCAGAACTCACGAAGACTTTAGAGTTTATTCGCTCAGCGTGTGCCAGTGATCAGCCACTTGTTTGTGATCACCGCGGACTTAGGCTTTAGCTCGCCCCGCGGGTGCACTGCACAAGTGTATCAGGGAGATGGTCCGAGTGCAAAGAGAGTGTATACGTCGCCGCAGGGGCATGCGTTCTCAGCGCGAGTAAGCCAGGCACAGCCCCCGCCCGCGACATATTTATGGGCCTTTCCGGGAGAAATTGAGCAACCTCATTTCTGCGTCGGCGTTGTGCTCGGGACTCTCCCGCCGGGGCGGTGTGCGCTCCGGCGTTGCGGCCTAGACCCATTCCCTTTTATGGATTTAGATTGTGCGATCGGGCCTGAAGAAGCAGAGGGGAAGATCCCCGATCGTCCTCAACTTTGTTCTGCAGAGCTTCTCTGTGCTTCACATGCTACCCACACGACGGCTGGTTCTTTCATAGTTCATTTCTTTTCCTCTCATGACAGCGATCATCCATTATACTTTCACAATGCATCGTCCGCAAGATATCCACATGCTCTGACGCTTTCATGTTTTCGATCGTTCATACATACAACGTCATCATCCAATACCCTGTTTCATCAATTGCTGCCTGTAAGCCTCTCCCGCCCACAGAACGATTTTCTTTTCAGAATATTCTATAAATCGTGACGTATTTTCGCCCGTGAAATTTCGCTGGGGGACTCGCGAGTGGCACACAGAAGGGCAGTCCCTAGCGTCGTAGATAATGGTATACGAAGCGTGTGCGCGCTAATGGCAGAGCATGCACTAGTGCAGTTGCCGGGTGAGAAAGCAAATATCTGAATCACGCAAAAGAGTTCCAGCACGACAGCAAGTAATATTCAGAAACAACAGGTCCTACACAACCATCTTCCGCCGTGTCCGAATAAATGACCATCTCGCCACCTTGCAATTGACCAGCTCTCCAAGCCGCTGTGCCTGTACATTGACTCCCACCCTAGAGGGTGGCCGGGACACAGCCGATGGAGACGAGACCGCCTACACGAAGCGAGTCAGCAATCAAGGCATACGTATAACGCCACCCTATCCCGGGAGGCAGCCCACCATAAGAATTGTCCGAGCAGCACACAGGGTTCGCAGAGCTACAAAGTGCGCACGTCAGCCCACCACACTCATCCCACCAAAACGAATCCACGCACCAGGCATCACCGCTCCCAACCGCAACCACGCCAATCGGCGAGCACGTCAAGCCGACGAGGCCCGTGACGCTCTGCACGGCAATGCCGAGGGACCCGAGCAGCGTCGCCGCGGCGGGGTCGCTCGCGCTCTGCACGCTGTTGCAGCATTGCAGGTTGCCCGTCGCGCACTGGCCCGCGGGCTCGGTCCCGGTGGCGGCCGCAAGGACGGCGAGGGCGCTGGCGACTGCGAAGGAGAGCTTCGAGAACATGTCGGTGTTTGTGAGGCTTGGGTGCTGGGTAGGACTGCTGCTGAGTTCGATGAAGATGAGGGTTGGGTGAGGGGCTTTTATACCTTTTCTTGCGGCTTGGGGCGAGTGGGCGGTATCAGCGGGTCTTTACTGGTGCCGCTCAATGAGAATGACATTTGCGCTGCGTCACCGTCATCGCTGACATTGACCAAGGGAGGGATTTCATAACACTGGACCCGGACATCACAGTCGTGGTCCCGAGCCAGGGAAGGAGGGTAAAGAAATGGGATCACATCCGATTTGAAAAAATTGACCGCCCTACCTGCGACAACAAAGGTATCCCGTCAATGTGCTTGACTTCAACACGGGGTCGACGTCATTTAATTCAATTGCTAAAAAAATGGAAGTCGTGAATCTACTCACATTACGGTAACGTATCCTGCCACCCGTCCGTCGCTAGGATGGCCAGACGTGGCGCCGCGAGAAAGAGAACCTAACCCCCGTGCGGGTCTTTCCAGACTTACCTATTACACGTCTGACCTTCCGCCAGCTTGCTTTGTCAGGGAACGACTGGACGTTCCTGGGCATGTTCTTGCTCCCAAGAAATAAACCCTCCACGAGACATCAAACGCCACCCGAATACATTATTGAAAGCGAATGTGTCTTGTGGGCCCAGGAGGTTTCTGTAGCCAGACCAGCAAGGGCGGACGGAGGCAGTACGGCCCAAGCCTGAGGATGGCACTCGTTCGCATTACCAACCAGCCAATGGCTGCCTCGGGTCTGAATTCTGATTGTCAACGAACGAGTCAGGCGGGGCCCTTCTTCGATCGACTAGGTTAGGCATTTTGTCAGTGGGTGGCCATCAGTACGTAGCTATAGGCTGATGTCGGTGGCACTTGTCACCTATAATTCGCCAAGCCGTGATGCGCCTTGGGTATACGCGGATTCCTGGGTTATCCCGAGTGTATTAGGACATGATCGTTGGCTCATACCTCGCGTAACCCCAGTGATTTCGCGACGCATGGTGCATGGTCCCGCCGGGCAATGAAGGGTTCCCCTTTGTTCTTTGATATGGAGAGAAACGTCCCGAACGGTTCCAGCAAGGGCTTGGTGCGAGAGCTGTGAAGTCCAACCTAAGTATGGTCCCCACCCAACTGAGTCACTAAGAGAACAGAACCGATATTCCTGGCCTTGAAGCACCCCCGAAATACCCTGGTCCGAGACCAGTAACGACAGAACGAGGGAAATTTGATGAATCCGTCCTTGAGTTAGGTGCACATACCGAGCGAAATTTCCTGCTTGGGGTTGAGCAATACTAATAGCCCTTCGTCCTTCATGTAGACGAGCAGGACCCAACCGTGACTAAGAACTAGCACGGGGGAGTCCCAGGCAGAAAGATACTCGCATGTAATACAGCACTGACATCCTGTTGGTGCGCATCCGGGACTCGTGGACGTCCAGAGGGGAGAGGGTGGAAGCGGTGTATGTACCTTGATCGCGGACACACCTCGGCTCCGCACTTTGACCCAGTACCGACCTGAGCGAAGCGCTCCATGGGGTAATATCTGTGTTTCCTCATGCCATAGACCGTTAAGATAGTCAGTCCATGGAGCCTGAAGCGGGCTGGCTTCTTAGGTCTGCGGCAAAACACCGATTTCCTAATCAAGCTCCACGAGTTCGTTGCACAGCCACTCTTCAGGACTGGCGCGAACATTCAAGTTGCAGTAAACCTCGGTCGTCAAGTTCAGATGAAGATACACTGAGATCGACGATCCGTCGATTTGAGAGCATGAGCACTTCCGACACCGCACATAGCATTCGAAAACAGGAAAAAATTCATTTCGATGAGCACTACATATTTGGCAAAGGCTACAACCCCTTATACGACGCATCAGGGTCTGTCTCCGGGCTCCACGAAATAGCTAAGTCCATCAGCGTCCCTTGTAGATGAATTCTGCAGTTCACTCGACTTTAGAGAGTGACCGGGACGCAGCCGATGGAGATGAGGGAACCTAAGTTGAGCGAGTCAGCATGCGGCCGGAATGCTGACACTCCATTCGCCCTAGTAAATGCCCTACCATAAGAGTTGTCGGTGCAGCACACAGGACTTTCGTTGCTGGAAAATTATATTCAGTACACTGGACAGACATGGACAACGAGAATGTCCACATACCAGGCGTCACCGCTTCCAACGCCAACCACGCTGATGGGAGAGCAGGTCAAGCCCACCAGGCCCGTGATGCTGCCCACTGCAATGCCAAGCGATCCGAGTATGGTGGCGACGGCGGGATCGCTAGCGTTCTGGACGCTGTTGCAGCACTGCAGGTTGCCGGTCGCGCATTGACCAGCGGGCTCGGTGGCGGCAGCAAGGATGGCGAGAGCCCCGGTGACAGCGAGGGAGAGCTTGGAGAACATGGTAAGAACTTGAGTCGTACTTCGGTTGTGAGTTCGATGAGGAGCACACTCACTTTAACAGCACTTTTATACCTTTCGGCCACAGTATAGAACAGCGGACTGTTAATCGAGACATGCCATCCACCCGCACCGTCACAGTCAGGACTTCGTCTCCGTGTACATCCCCAAGTGACCCCATCCAAGTTGTCTGTGGTTGTACGAAGGTATTCAATAGTAATACCACATCCCGGCGTTTCTAAGTGGTGCGATTGCAGATGCCTTCCGCGTGCATGGCAACAAGTACCATTCTGCAGACAAATCTTCGGATCCGGGCTCATGTTGCTGAGAGCGTGACCCTTGCAGGACGCCATACATTCGCGAATACAGCGATCAATATAGAGCGCCACAGACGTCACGGAATGGTTCAATGAGCCGAATTCCTTCATACCGCTGTTTTTGTGCGGGAGAAAGATGCAGGTCCCCGAGTCTACATTCAAAATCAGGACGAGAAAGAGCGAGTGAAATGGTTACGAGTCGGACCCGCTATTCTTGCGGTGTTCCTATCATGTATGATGGTGGTCACGCTGCCCGGAGAACACAGACCGGCCTAATAGTCCGCTTGAGCCCCAGACGTCAGAGAACAGAGAGACGTGGCATGAACGTCTACGCAGGTTATAAGGTAGGCGGTTTGACCTGCTTTTAAATTGACTCCGCAATCGGAGCACGTCGATACATGCATGACCCTAGGCGTGTTTCCGTACGGGGATTCTTTGTCTCATGCCCTGAGCCGTTACGCTGAGCTCACCGTTGATACGGCAGTTTGATTCTACTGGAACCCAGACAAGGCCGGGGTCGTGTGTTCGCCGAAACTGAGGATAACGCTCAGAAGTGGCACAGGTAGCGTGAGGTCCTGATCTCGACAGTCACGTTGGAAAGTGGCTTTCACTGAAATTGGCTGGCCACAAGAAAGGAGGGGTGCTTAGCTGCGTCGATCGCCGAGGACTGCAGGAGTTGAAGACAGATGGCACATCGGCAAGCACGGAAGTGGCTGTGCACGTAGTTGCATAGAATCGCTCTTTTAGGAAATATGTTTCCTTCCGGTTGTTCAACTTGAACCACTCTACTCGAGGGTGCAAGCTCTAAGAGACGAGCCATCTACGAGACCCACTACCCTTGTAACCTTGCTTCTAGCTTTTGAACCTACCTGGCATGCAGATGAATCACAATGTATAGGTGGAGTGTTCAAGCGCGGTTACAGTACGCAGATCGATCACCAGACCAATGCCATAATTCTTTGAATTGCGGGACACTCAAATGTTCGCCCTCGCGTATGACTAATAGCCACTACTTGGTCCACAGCGCCAAGGTAACATTTATCTGCCTTGGGAAATCAAACCAAGGTGATGATTGGCAGGGCTTGATGATGACCAGCAGCAGTTCTCTAAGTATCGCGCTGTGCAGCATACAGACCCGCCCTCAGAGGGCTGCGCTCTCATATATGCTGTTGGAGTTGCTCGCCTAATTTCCCTCACAGACGAGCTTGACTGCTGTCCAGACACTGCAGGAAAGTCGTACCAGCGTGAGCGCTTTCCATCCTTACGTTCGTCCCGAAACGGCGCTGATGCTCGGGATTAGGGCGCCTTTGTCCTGCCGCGGTAGTATTTGGGCCATCATCCTGCTGGTAATCTTCTGCCATTTGCCTTCGTCAGTGGGGTCCGTGCTGTCTACGAGTGACGAGCGTTCTTGAGTGAAATGTTTTTCCTTCGCACCGCTCGATCCCCGCATAGGACGGACGTTCTCACCGACACAACCACGGGACCGAGTGCGTTGCCGTTCTGTGAAGTGCGGAACTTTCAGCTTCGACAGGCGCTCCACTTTGACATATCGGAATGAGGTATCGCTATGTTTTCCGCAGAAGTGTTCTCGATTGTACGAATGTCACAGACGCGTATGTGAGCCAGGAACAGGGACGAGCATGCGTTGTCCCAATGGTAGAACCTAGAGGTGAGTACGCATTGACCATCATGCAGCTGACCCTTTCTCGAAAGTGTTTAGGATTAACCGGGGCCGTACGAGCCATCCTGAGGAGAATAAAAAAGGTATAAAAGACACTCCAGCTACGCCCTCCGACTCCATCGAACTCAGCAGCAGTCAGACTTCACTTCAAAGCCTTAAAGATGTTCTCCAAGTTCTCCATCGCAGTCACCGGCGTCCTCGCCATCCTTGCTGCCGCCACCCCCACCCCCAATGAGCTCGCCAGCCAGTGCCCAACAGGCGAGCTGCAGTGCTGCAACAGCGTCGGCAGCGCGACCGACCCAGCCATCGCGACCATCCTCGGCTCGCTGGGTATCCCCGTCCAGGGTATCTCGGCTCTCGTCGGCTTGACGTGCTCTGCCATCAGTGTCGTCGGTGTTGGCAGCGGCGACAGCTGGTATGTTACTGCTGAGATATGGGCGGGATAATTGCTGATGGCCTCCTGGTCAGCACCGAGACTCCTGTCTGCTGCACCGACAATTCCTATGGTTTGCGCCTACGCTTTCTGCTATTCCACATTTGCTGACTCGCGTCACCGTTTTCAGCCGGTCTCGTGTCGCTCGGCTGTGTTCCGGTCGATTTGTGATATAAGCCATTGTGAGGTCCTATGGAGGGTGACGTACCGCACGAAGAGATGAAATGAGAGATATAAACCGAGCGTACTACGGAGTGTAGGGGAGTTGACAGTGGGCAAATGAATCAGCGTTTTGCGCTTACTTGACTGGATATATCTCATGCTATGATACTTAAGATCTAAGACATGAGGGCACGTTCGAATCAATCCTCGCTAGTACTCAACTTCAGGCCTCGAATGCTAAGACGAGGAGAGGGTCTAACCTGATGCGGTCATTATATCAACATCACACAGCCACTGGAGTTAGGCTTCTGAGTTTAGCTCAAATGAACTCCACCATCATGGTGGCAATAGTGAAATTGCACTCTATACTCTAGTAATTGGCCTCAACTACGATGAATGACGAGTGTCGTCGACGGGGATCGCTCTGTACGCTGTCGAAGGGGTTTCACCACTGTCGCGGTGATAATCTCCTCCGACTGCATGCTCCCGCGGTGCGACTCAAAGCGCTGACCCTCCATCACCTTGTCTATGCCATGGAACATATTCCTAACAGCCGCCGGTGAGCGAAATGAAAGCGGACCATGACAGGACATGGGAACTCGTGCGATGACCCACGCATGACCAGCAGCACTCTCCCTGCCTGGGTGCTTAGAGCCGGCTTCCAAGCGCCTCCGGCGGCATGGTCGGGACGGGTGTACCGGTCGATTTATGCTATGCTCCTGACCGGTACCAGCGGGTCCGACTGCTAGTGATTACCCACTAGCATCCTGCTGCCTGACGGCTGCCTGATGGACTGCCAGTTATATCACCGTAAGCCTTGTTGTTCCCCACATTTGCCAAGCAATTACCTAAACATACAGGCAAGAGCCTGCCGGGTCTAAATGCTAGGTACTGTCATACTGCCACACGGAGGCAATTCGAGGGATCAGTGGGTCAGTGATTTCTTTGTTTTACTGACGTCGCAGCTTAGCGCGACGTCGGGATGATGCGCGATGGGTGAGGAGGAACGTTCCTCGTGAAATGTTTTTATTTCGCAGACTATTATCCTCGCCCTGGGTGACCGCTCTCACCGTTGCAGCCACGAGACCCAGCGTGCTGCTGTTGTTCAACGGGCGGAACTGGTGGCTTTGTTAGCCACTCCACTTCGACGTGCCGGGATGAGGTGTTGCTATACAATGCCTGCAAGGGACCGTCAGCTGCATGGACGCAACATTGTGGTCTGCCAGGAACATTGACGGAATGTGAGGTGAGTGCGCACTCACCGACGTCAACGAGCATGCATCTGACCTGGATTTCCCGGGCCCGTACAACTTGAAGCCAATCTGAAAAGTATAAAGGCGCCCCAGCTACCGCCTCAATCTCGTCGAACTCAGCAGCAGTACGACCTCAGTCCGAAGCCGTAACGATGTTCTCCAAGCTCTCGCTCGCAATTACCGGCGCCCTCGCCATCCTTGCTGCCGCCACCCACGCCCCGAACGAGCCCGCCAGCCAGTGCCCGACCGGCGAGTTGCAGTGCTGCAACAGCGTCGGGAGCGCGACCGACCCTACCATCGCGACCGTCCTCGGTTCGCTTGGTATCCCCGTCCAGGGCGTCTCGGCCCTTGTGGGGTTGACGTGCTCTGCTGTCAGTGTCGTCGGTGTTGGCAGCGGCGGTAGCTGGCAGGTGTTGCGCGCTGCTGAGGTGTGTGGCGCCACTGATATCGAAACTTTCTAGCTCCGCGACTCCGGTGTGCTGCACTGACAATTCTTATGGTGCGCCTATGTTTTGATGTTCCCAGTACCTATTTATTTCACGGTATACTGACTGGACAAACTTGCAGCGGGTCTCGTATCCCTCGGCTGCGTCCCCGTCAGCGCTTAAGCGAGATTTGGACGAAGACTATCTTGCCAATGTTGCTTGGGAATGGCCTTAATGAAGTGGTGACATTGTGGTGGTGGGGAGGATGTTAAGCATTTATATATGCAAATGTTACTGGGTAGTTGTCCTTTAGTACGAATCAGGCCTGAGATATGAGCTGAGAGAGGTCCCCAGGCTTAAGAATTTGAGATCGAGTGGTACAAAGCGACCCAGAAAATGTTCGCTGACTGAAGCACGAGCTTCAGTCGTCCCCTTGACCTCGCCACAGTCCAGAAGAATGCGCGAGCTGTGATTGGTCTGAGGAGCCGGCGGTATCGATCGATCGAGAGGTCTTCTCCCGGCGGCTTCGAGTTGAATTTGCCTCCGACGATCTTCCTTCTGGACATGACAAGCACGCCAATTGGATCGGACCAATCCTGGCGCGAGGAGATCAGACTGCCGCAGAGGCTGGTCGCCATATCTGGCCAGTCACTAGCGCGTCGCATGTTCTGCAACTCCAAATCGCTCGCTTCTTTGCTGCTCTTGTCCTGCGACAGCGTGCTCGTTCTGTACAGAGTGACGCAGACCGTGACGAGCAATGACACCCTTTCACATCGCCAGCCACACATAAACCCCCTCTGACGCCAGTCTCTGCCCAACTCTCCTCCTCGTCTCCCATGGCCTCGCTCGCTCAACAAGCCAAGCAGGGTATCGCTGAAGCCGTCGGTGCTACCGGCGCAGACCCGCGCGTCTGGCAACGCAGCTCCGTCTTTATGCAGGCTAACCAAGGCCCCGCCTCCATCTGCGCCCGTCTTACCGGCCTCAAGGAGGAAAGAGCCAAGGACGACGCCCCGTACTTTACCAACAACGAGGGCATCCCCTGGCCTACGCCCAACTATACCCTCAATGTCGGCGGCATTCCTGTCGTCAGCGACGTCTTTCTCTTCCAGAAACAGCAGCATTTCAACAGGGTAGGTCTTCTACCTTATCAACCTGTATGACGCTGAAGCGCATACATGCTAGTCCAAAACCCTCGAGCGCATGGTCCACCCCTGCGGCTCTGGCGCCTTTGGGTACTTTGAGTGCACTAAGGACATGTCCCATCTCACGAAAGCCTGCCTCTTCTCTACCCCGGGAAAGAAAACGCCCGTCTTCACCCGCTTTAGCACCGTTACCTACGGCAGAGAATTCCCCGACGAGGGCAGGAACCCGAGAGGTTTCGCCACCAAGTTCTATACCGAAGACGGAAACGTGCGCATATCCCCCTTCTTTTTACTGATCGACACCCATTTATTCTGTCACAGTATGATATAGTCGGCCTCAACTGGCCCATCTTCTTCCTCCGCGACCCCATGAAGGGTCCGGATAATATCCGCTCGCAGCAGCGCAACCCGCAGAACTTCATGATCGACTACGACAGCTGGTTCGACTACCTGGCTTGCAACCCCGAAAGTATGCACGCTGGGCTGATGCTTATGAGCGACCACGGCACTCCAGTTGGCTGGAGGTTCATGAACGGTTATGGTAGGCCTTCAGACATCTCATCTGCATATTCTCACCCAGGTTGCGCTAGGTTGCCATACTTTCAAGTGGGTCAACAAAGATGGCCAGGCCGTCTACATCAAGTATCACTTCATGAATGAGACTCCAAACAAGAATTTCACGTGGGAGGAAGCCGTCAAGGTATGTGGCGAAGACCCTGATTTCTCCAAGTACGCGCACCAGCACCTTCTTCTTGATCGTACCACTAAAGCTCCTTCCGACAGGCGGGAGCTTTGGGCGCATATCGAGAAGGGTGGCGAGGCAGCTTGGAAGTTGCACGTCCAGACCATGTCGCCCGATGAGGCGGCCAACTTGGACTTTGATCCCTTTGACGTCACCAAGGTGTGGCCCAGGAAAAGGTTCCCCATGCAGGAGGTCGGGCGTTTGGTGCTGAATCGTAACGTGAGCTGTACGCTGCCATACTTCGTTGAATCTCTCTCAATCATGCTCTTGCGTGCGTGCAGCCCGAAGATTACCACAGGGACGTTGAACAGGCCGCTTTCTCCCCCGGATCCATGATCCCCGGCATTGAGGCATCGCCAGATATGCTTCTACAATGGCGCTGCTTCTTCTACCGTGACGCGCAATACCACCGTCTGGGAGTCAATCTGCACCAAGTTCCTGTTAACTGTCCCTTCATGGCCTCGTCCTACTCTAGCATCAACTTCGCTGGAGCCCTTAGGACCGACGCCAACACTGGCATGAACCCGCATTACAGCCAGAACAGCTACGACACGCCCGCCTTCAGGCCCGACACGGACTCCCATCCTGTACAGGTCGGGGACAATATCCTCAGCCGCAGGAGTCACTATATGCACGAGGGTAAGCCGAGCGAGTACGATCAGGTCAGGGAGCTGTACCAGCGCGTCATGAGTGCGGAGGAGAGGGCCAACACGCACAAGAATACGTGTGTCTTTCGATTCGGAGACACTTTAGACAGAACGCTGATGAGACTTTTGAACTAGCGCCGTCGTGCTGAAGCTGGCGATCCCTCGCATTCAGCGCAAGTATTTGGCTCAGTGCTACGCCGTCGACCCGGCTTATGCCAAGGGCATCTATGATTTGTTGCCCTCTCCGGCGTTCTCGATGGAGGAAGTTAGGAACGAAGCCAAGGACGCTCACCTAGTCGGAATGGAGAAGAAATATGCGCCCGTCAATAGGTTCAACGGGAGGTGTCCTGTCGAGCACAGTGCTTAAGAGGGACAGCGAGCGGGGAAGTATCGTCATGAAGGAGACAAAGGTGTATCATACCATGTATTTGTAGGTATTCGCTGCGAGAGTCAAATGCGTGCAGGTTGCGATATCATGCCTCAATGTTGCCTCAATGCGCCTCATTTACTGGACCGGACCGGACCGGAGACGGCAGAATTCATGAGTCCAGCAATGGTCTGTTGGTATACATTCGGTCCTAAGACTGTCCCAACCTGCACAACAGAGCATCTATCTATTTGGTGTCTTTAACGCGTCGGGGCGCCGCTCTCCTGAGGGAAGTTCGTGATCTGGGTCGCGGTACCGGTGAGCTCGAAGGAGGAAGTGATGAGTCCCGGCGTGTCGACCGTGAAGGTATAGTTCCCGGGATACACCCACAGGTTGCCGTAGTTGTCAGCCCTCGCGAGGGAGCCAAGGGTAACTGGCAGAGACGCGACCGAGAGACCGTAAGACGCGGGGATAGCGTGCAGCCGGGTGTAGGAAACGAGCTGTTTGTTGGGGTACGGCGCAGGTCCGTACGTGCCGTTCAAGAAGAGCAGCGTGACATAGTCGGACGTCACCGTCCCGGCGTTCCGGACGAGCACGTTGAACGTCCCGAAGGGCGCGCTGTCGAGGTAGGGCGACAGCCGGCTCGCCTCCTGCACGAGCGTCTGGATGCTGTACGTCCCCGAGGGCGCGACGAGCCAGCTCAGCTCGAAGGTGGTGTAGTGCAGCCCTGTGCCGAACTCGTAGACGGGCGCGCCGGTGTACCACTTGTAGGTGCGCCCGGGGTTCGTCGCGCTCGGGCGGAGGGTCATGTCCGTCATCGCGACCTGGTTGACGTAGTCGGCGGGGTACTGCGTGGTGGTGAGACGGCCTGCGGGCGCGACTTTGCCGGAGAGAATGTCGAAGAGCGCGGTGCCGCCGCTCTGGCCGGGGTAGCCGGCCCACACGAGGGCATTGACCTAAATGACATCGGTTCAATCAAAGTTTGATTCCGGCACAGATGCGTGGGAAACTACTCACGGTAGCATTGTTCTTCAGGACCGTGTCGTCCACTTGGCCACCTCCGAACTGCACCACGACAAACGGCTTGCCGACCTGCTGGAGCTCCGCAATGAGATCCAGCTGGTTACCCGGCCAAGTGATATTGTATCGGTCAACCTCTTCCCTTTCGACTGTCTCGTCTATGCCTCCAGCGTAGATAACGGCGTCAGCTGCTTCGGCTGCGGCGACTGCAGCAGCGAAACCACTGGTGTCGTTGGACGTGATGTTCGTGCCGAAAACGTAGGTGACGTTGTACCCCGCGGTCTGTGCCGCCATCAACGGGCTAATGAGATACGGAGCAACACCCTGGTAGTTGCCCTGCATGGCGGTTGTGGCGTTTGCCCATGGCCCGATGAGAGCAATGTTCTTGACCGACGAGTTCAGAGGAAGGGTGCCGTCGTTCTTGAGCAGCGTGATCCCCTCAACGGCAGCGGTGTACGCCAGCGTCTGCGCTTCCGGAGTGTTAACTTGGCTCCAGCCGTATTGGCGGTATGGCTGAATGGCGGCTGGGTCGAAGTATCCCAAGCTTGATAGACGTCAGCACGTGGCAACAACATCCAATGCATGCCAGGCTTACCGAACGAGAGAGGCATACTGGCGAACAAGGGCATTGTACAGCTGAGTCTCGGAGACTAGACCTTGAGCATAAGCATCGGGAAGAGCCTCGGCATATACCGAGCCGCAGTCGATATCCGTTCCGGCGTTCATGGCATCAGCGACGGCTTCTGCGAGGGTAGCCGTGTAATTGTGCGGGCTGTAGATATTGTCGACGGCATCACAATCGGAGGTAACCCAGCGGTCTTCAGTAAGACCCCAGAATTCTCGAAGCACGTTTTGCAGCAAGTAGGTATTGGCGCAGGAGGGTATACCGTTTACGGCGTTGTAGCTGCACATGACCGAAGCGACTTTGGCGTCTCTCACGCAGCTCTGGAACGACGGGAAGTAGTACTCGCTCATGTCTTGCTCCGTGATGACAGCGTTGAAACCATAGCGGACGTAGCCATTCCAGTCTTCCAGGTCGTAACCCGCAAAGTGCTTGCAGGTGGCGGCGATCCTGAAGTACGGCTCGGGATCAAGACCGCCCTGAAGACCCTGGATGAGGTTGTAGACGTATTGCGCAACGTGGTACGGGTCCTCGCCGGGAGTCTCTTGGCCACGACCCCAGCGCGGGTCCTTGAACGGGTTGATGTTCGGCGTCCAGTAGTCCAAACCGGCCCTCCCGACATTGTTGAAAGCACGAGCTTCCGTGCTGACAACCGTGGCAACAGCCAGGATCAAAGGATCGTCGAAAGCGGCACTCATAACGATCGGTTGAGGGAATGAAGTCGCATAGCTGAACTCTCCCGAGGTGGAGAAGTTGACACCAGGACTAATGGCTACGCCGTGCTACACAGCGATAGTGAGACTCTAGAAGACATAGTCAGGCAATGCCATGGCATACCAATGCTTCAGACCACCACTGGTAGGCGGGAAGTCCCAAGCGAGGCACACCGGGAGACGTGTTGACGGTATTGTTGATCAGTTCCGGCACGGTAAACTGGTCGATGATGGCGCGGGCGCGGGTGATGGGGTCCAGGGTAATGTCGCAGACAGCGTTCCCGCTGAGCGGCGCCGAGGAGCAGTCAGGGAACGCATACGCTGCGACATGTCCGACAGCCAGCAAGACTGTCGCCAGGAGGGAAGCCCACATGCCGCGCATAGTGTACGACTGCGATGTCGTGCACCAAATCCGATATTGGCATCGCCGTGGTGCTTATATTTCGGAGGACAGGCGTCTATGTGCTAAGCCCGAAGGGCCAAGGCATTACCTATCTTGAGTCCCAGCGGACCGGCGGGAGATAATCGGAGAAGAAGCCGGCGAACGTACAAAGAAGCCTTATTATTGTCATCTGAGATGTCAGGAGGCGCATATATTCGGGTATTCCGTCCAGAGAAATCAACACGACCGTCAGTGCCCTGCTCAGAAGTCCGACGTACCCCTTGAAGTCGGATTTAGACGTGAACCGTGTCCAGGCAAGAATACAAGCAGTAAATCGGATTCGCCTGGGTAACGTTATTCCGCAAGCCGAGCTGCACGTTGTGCATCAGGCTTCGACCCGACGGGTGCAGTACCATGAGGGATTCAAGTTCGGAGTACTTTCCGAAGTTCGTCGCGCTCTTCGCCATTGCGTAGGAGAGTGGTCCCGGCAAAGGTCGAAATGGAGGCCTTAGCATGGAGAGACATGTACAGACTGCATAGAGGGTTCTCGCTTGATCATCGATCTTCAGTTGAAATATAGGACAAGTGCAGCTGATAAGTTACCCAGCTTCGACGTCACATGGGTGAGAGCTTGCATCCAGGAATGTGTTGCAGAGCTGAGAGCATTGTCGGACGATGCTGCGAGTCGTCTGTGACTCGGAGTGCAACAAGTCCGAGGGAAAGACGCAGAACGGGGCCGGTCCGGGTGCAGTCCGGCCCGTCCACCCGGTTCAGTCATTCTGCAGCTGGGAATACTCAAGGAAGGTCAATGTTAGTAGTCCTTAAGCCTTAGCCCTCAAGTCGGACTCTCAGGCAGACGAAGATTGGTGGGTATGTTCTGTTTGCGTGCACCCTGGTCAAAACTCAAGGCCGATGGCAGGCTACAAGTCCTATTACGATCGATGTTACACTTGACTCGCCCCAGACGTCCACCGGATTCCAAGTGTGAAGCTTCGACAGAATCCCGTCCGCCATTTTTCGTCTGAAATACTGAAGTACACACGCTATGGCTTAATTTTCTACGAGTAGACTTCTTGCTGGCGAAGAGCCGCCTGAAGTTGCCAGTGCGAAAACGCCTCAATCGATTCTGTCTCGTCTACATATTCTGTCCAGCCAGGATCAAGCCGATAGCTCTCGCCCCACAACCCTCGCCAACTCGACGGTCTCGTCCATAGCCCTCTTGCTCCACTTCGTGAACTGTATGAACCCGTGCGTAAGGTCTTCGTGGTTCACGTACAGGACCTCGTTCCCAGCCTCCTTCAGTTTCTTCGCGTACTCGAACCCGGTGTCTCGGAGCGGATCGAACCCGTTGGTGACTATAAACGCTTTGGGTAAATTCTTGTGGCCTTTATCAAGAGTCTTGTCGGCAAGCAGGGGCGAAATGTCGTAATCAGTGTGGTTCTTGCCTTCAGACATGATATCGTGTTCAGACCACGTAGTCCGGAAAGAGGCGGAACCCCATCTCACCTTGTGGCAGCATATTCCAGGCGAACAGGAACACCCCTTGCGTCTCGAGATATAACCCGGTACAGTTCTCGGAGCCTGCCTGAGTCTCGAAGGGAACTTTGCATTCCGGATACAGAAGAACTTGCAGCGCGATCTTCGGTCCGCTCTTTTCTCTCATCCGCAGGGCGGTTACAGCGCTCATATTACCCCCAGCACTGTCGCCTCCGACCGCGATGCGGTTAGGGTCGACACCGCGAGCAGAGGCTTTCTCATGCAGCCACTTCAAAGTTGCCTCAACTTCGTGAAGCTGAGTGGGGTACTGGTCACATAGGTCAGCGGATGTGTTGATAGCCTAGAGGAGGCGGAATATATGTGCGTTCATTGAAAGGCTACGTACCTTCCACTCCGGTGCCAATCGATACTCGAGCGCATATACCTGCACCCCGCCCTCTTCTGCCATAATCCGGAAGAACGTGTCGAATTCAGGGAGACTCCCCACCGTCCATCCTCCGCCGTGAATATAAATCAAGGCGCCGGCTTTATCCTTGGCTTGTCCCTTCGACTGCGTCGACGGGTGGTAGCACCGCACGTTCATATCCCCCACGGGTCCCGGGAGAATCAGAGGTTCTACCTTAACATGCTGCAGGTGCTGGGGAGGCGCAACGGCAAGCACCTCGGTGTGGTGGCGACGTTCGTCAGTGAAAGGCTCCTTCCCTCCCAACGTCAGTTTGGTGGACTGAAGAAAAGCCTTGATCTCTGGGTCGAGCGTGGATCGGCGGATGCTCTGTGGCAGGTCAGCTGTGGTGACTACTTTGTCGACGGAAGACATGCTGGGCGTTGTTGGAGGGCGGCGAGTGAAAGAAGCTGGTTGCACTGGCCGTGTCTTTACATACGTTGAGAGGAGACTGTGTCCTATGTCATACCGACGTCCTCCTCATCGTTGGTGACGTTCTATTTTGATTTAAGTATTCGAGCTCGCAGACGTCTGCCTTCAACGCTGCGCCAAGTTGGGAACGAACGATGTCATTACACCTCGTCGCCATTTATGGATACACTCCTTCCTTATCGGTAAGGGTGGCTGACGTCCAGCCGCCAGTGTAAATCACAACTTCTTGGGTACAGAAGGAGGTGGGCTAAGCCTTGTCTCAAAGCACTCCGTCCACTGCGCTCTGTCCGCCATTACACTGTCCCCATGATGCGCTCTAGTCCATCTTACTACGTACTTTCCATCGCTGGTACCCTTCATCTATCCGAAGAGAGGCCTGCTGCACCATCCTCTAATGGGCCGCGACAGTCAAGCCCAACCCTCACCAATTTTATACGCTTCAGAGCCGAACAACCTGTTCCACTCGCAGGAAACCTCAGCCATCGCTCCGGACCATTGGCACGAAGGACTTCGGCCCTTCACCGGATGCAGCAAGCACGATGGTCGATGCAACAACGCCATATAGTACTGACAAGTATACAAGCGCACTTATGCTCCAACAAGCTGCTAATCATTGTTATTCGCAGGAAGCCAGCGTACAAAGCGTGTCGCGCATGAAACCGGTTGTCTCCCGTCCGGCTTCGTGTGTGGACCCATCCGGCTGCTAGGCCGCGACCACGCAGTCCCTTCAGTGTATCATATTTCTAGGAAGACACGGGCAGATCGTGGGACGAGGATCCAAACGTTGTAAAGGGACATATTGTATACCCTATGAACTTGTATTTGCATACTGGAGATCTCGGGTATGGCCGATCAATCATAATCAGACGCCCATAATCCGGCCATACAAAGTTCACAGAAAGGTACCCTGCGAGATTCCTGTACAGCCCGATTTTAGTCAGGGGGCCCACGCCGCATTACATCCCTCGAGCATGCTCTCCGAGCTGCGCAAAGCTGTCATCTCCTGACTCACCATCATGAGTGCTGACTTAGGAATCGGCGCCGCTTCCATGGGCATAGCTCTAGTGGCACTCGGTGCAGCAGTAATGCAAGTCACGATGGCGGTCGACGTCGAAGAGCGTCGGAAGGGCAAGACCGACCGCCTTGCCCTGGGAGACTGGGCCATCGATTGGCCTCAGCTCAAACTCCTCATACACGTCTTATGCAGAGCGTTTTGGTTGCAGTCTCCGTGGGGAGATCCTAGAGAACTGACGGTACCTTTCATTACTGTTGGAGAGATAGAGAAATACCTGTTCGCAGAGAGCGCGGCTGCAAGTAGGGAAGATCTGCACAGGAGGATGAAGGACAGACTGGTAGAGTCTGCGACCAAGGCGTTCTCCGCCGGCGATGGACGATACACAGGCAGGATGTACGCAGTGCGAGAGACCACACGGAAGTCCTGCGAAGCCTGCTGGTCCGACGCCATGAACATGTGCGGACTCACCCGGAGACACTGGTCGTTGTTGACCAGGGTGAGCGCGCAGCCGTGCGACGGCGTGATCAGGCCCGCCAACGCCGTCACGAACCTGCACAGTTTGTGGGGCTTCGGCAGAGTGATGGGACTAAGACAGGTCATCTGTTCGGGGTCGCGCATCACGATGACGAACGGCGGGGCGTCGCTGTACTTGGACCTCTACGCCGGCGTTGATCGCCCCATCCGACTGGCCCACTTCAGCGGCTCGCCGAATGGGAGGTACATGATCATCGAGGAGATGTCGCAGCACACGGCACAGTCGGTCTATGCAGACGCCGTGTGGGCGGCAGGGTGTGTACCGAACCCGATCAGACTTTCTCCTACTGCCAAAGCCCTTCCCGGCCCAAACCCCTCGCGCACTAGTCTGAGCTTGCCAGATGCATTCACGTTCTCGACGGAGAAGAAGGTGACATGCCATATTGATGACAAAGGTTTGGCAGAGGAGTTCTACCAAGTCCTGTCCAGCAGTCCAAAGACAGATTCAAATGCCATGAATCTGTTAGAACTCGTCGGCTCCTCGGCCATCCTACCATGCATCAGGACGTACCCAGTTGGCAAAATTCCAGAACGCCAGTTGCGCGCATGCTATGCTGCATTGCTGTGGTGCACACGAAACTGGGGATTGTGTCCCATACTGTCGACATCCCGTGACCTACCTTCCCTGCCCTTTCATGGGACAACATATATCGGACCCGAATTCGTGACAAACGCCCAGCAAGCACGAGCCTGGTCTCGCATGATGGATTCCAATGAGTTCTCCCTTGTCCCAGTCAACGAGCAAGCCTGGCCTACTGTAGTGGAATATGCAGAACGCAAGGCTGAGGATGCAGACGACAAGGTGGCGCTGAACAACAGAGCGTGTACGATCGCCGTCAAACTCTTGCAGATCTGGAAGTTAGCAATCTGGAGCGATTTACAGTCCCCAGCGTCCGACCGCTCGTCCGATAGTCAACGCAGCGTTTTGACCGCGCGGTTGGCAGCCGTCACAATGGCCTCCATAGCCGTAGCCACGGATAGTACAATCATCGGGGACGACGAAGAGAACAAGGCGATGGAGATAGAGCTGGGCTGCGCATTATGAATGTTTTGGACGTTTGGACGTAAGCTGTACTCCCTGGACTTTGCTCGCGATCGATACTTGCTCTTCTGGTAGAAGCCATCCTGCTTCGAGGCCATTCCTGCATCTTGTTCCTGGGAACAGTAGATTTTCGACGTCTGGAATATGTTCGCGTAGTGTATAAGTAGTCAAGTTTCCTGTAGCCCTATATTGTGGACATGTCGTGAACTGTACTTGGACCGAAGTTCTCCGAGTGGAAACAGCCCAACGCAAAAGCGGATGCATGCAAGGAGGCGCATGTAGGCAAGTAGGATATGTAGCATGATATTACAACCATTTGTACGCCAGGCGTTCTAGACGTCTCCAAGACATGGGTTTGTGTCCGGTTTTTGTGGTAGCGTTCCGACTAGCGTCGCAGAACATAATGCAATCATGCATGAGCATCGGGTATCAGAGCAAGCCAGCTAACATTTCTATTGCGTAGGGAGTGTGCGCAGACCTCATGATAGCCTCATTAGGAGTTTGATATTCCGGTTACGGTCCTTCTTCCTCGCAATGCTATCTTTCGGTCGATCCTAAGTGACGTACGAGGTCCCAGGCATTCAACCCTCCAGCACATGTGTTAATGGGCCAGAGCTAGTTTCGCGGGTGGATTTACTTCTTCATCGACGATTGAAGCTACTCTCTAGAGACTTGCAAGTGACAGCTGCAGTGTCCGCGGGCGACAAAGGCAATCCAGGCCCGAGGAGTTACTTCACAGGCATCCGCCCGATACGACTACCAAGGTGGAGACGTTTTCGTGATTTGAAGTACCAGCCGCCTGGATCGTCTCGCAGATAGACGAGGCTGAGCAGGCCCTTCGTCCTGAGGATGCCGACCCTTTCTTGGAACGGTACAACGCTGAGCGCCCCCACTATGAGATCCGATATGAATGGCGAGACTTTCGAGAGGGTGGCGAATAGACCACATATATATGGAGCAATCGTTTCCGCACGCCCTGTTACCGGAGGATCACCACGCGACGGGCCAGCAAGCGATTCACTCCTCAGAGCATGTGCGAATCCGGGCGAGACGAGCCAAAACGTCGAGTTCAACACAGTCGTCCTGGCGAGAACGGCAGAAACAGCAGCGAGCAGGGGAAATGAAGCGGGAATGACGGGGACGGGCGGCGTGCGGGCGCACCTCGGAGATCCTGAGAGGATCAGCTGCGGAACCGCAGATCGCAAGACAGCATACGCGTCGTGCGATTCGTCCTGCGGCAAAGGCGCTGAAGATAGCAAGTCAATGGGTATCGTCCGACTGTCGGGACACGTTCGTGTCTGGGCCAATGGCTATTTTCGAATAAATCGGCCAATGCGTCGCCACGTCAGACGTCGTTCCGTAACGAGCACTTTCGTTGGGGTTGCTGCTCGGTACGGGAAGGGAGCCGAGAGGGCAGGATGCTGCTGTGGCCTTGAGTGCGTAGCTAGTAAAGCCACATGCAAGTCCGAGGCCACAGAGCGTCGAGAGAAAGCAACGAATGAGGATCAGCCTGAGGGTGGGTGGCAACTCCGGAGCGGCCCCGGAGTGCTGCACGGGAGAGATAAGATTAGACGGAGGCTCGTCGACCGGCTCGATTTAGGTGGGGCGTGGGAAGCCGCAATGACGTTAATGGTATAATACCCCACATCTTCGAATGCTCGGATTCAAAAGACAGCCCGCCCGTCCAATTTCCTCTCTCCCATTACCGCCATGTCCGCCTTCCGCGTCCTCTCAAAGCACTCCCGCTCCCTCTCGCGCTCCCTCGCCGCCCGCTCTTTCCACACCCCCTTTGTCGCCCTCTCCGAATCCCCCCTCACCGCTCCCCCGCCCCCGACCAGTAACGTATCGGGCATCTACGAGAAGAACATCGAGTACAACTCGGAGCCCACCCCCTCCGCCAACGGCTCGTACCATTATGTCGTCTCGCAGCCCGACCCGAGCAACACCCCCTACGCCGTCCCGTCCGGCGCTTACCCCACCTCCGCGCCCTACGTCAACTACACCGCGACTGAGCGTCCGGAGGTGCTCGATCAACCCAAGTCCTCCACCAGCCCGAACCCAGCTCATCCCACTCTGAGCCGGGCTGTGCCCAGGAACGACTCGGGCGTGCAGGAGAGCGCTGCCGTCAGGCACGAGAACAACCCCAACAAGGGCACCGAGTTGATGGACAAGTCGAGCACCCAGGGCTCGAATAACCTGCAGGAGAGGAATCCGCCTCCCATTCAGGATGTCGGAGAGAAGTTTGGCAGCATGGGTGTCAAGGATGCTTGGAAGGCCCGGAACTGAGCGCGGCTTCCGTCATGCGCTCGAGCTCGCATGGGAGCTCGGTAAGTGGCCAGATCCATCTCTAATGCAACTTTCAGCTGATGCACTCTCTAGAGCTTCAGTCGTTCCGTAATAATAGACCGGAGACGCAACGCGTTGTACCATAGCAAGAACTTCGTCCTTTAATCGTTGGCGTCTCCATTTCCTATCCACCTGTATTGTTATTACCCTACTCGTCTTTGCAGTTCGTCGTACGCGGTCAGACCATGTCCTTCCCGTATTTATTATGCATTCATGTTGTCGTGCTCCGTCTTCTTGTCGTGGATGTTTGGACGTGAACGCCGAACGTTCAGTGGCATCAGTCCCAATACGGCTGTGCATAGATGACCGTCAGCAGACAGGTCATTTGGGCTTTACGGAGATCGCCGAGCCGGACGGAAGACCGCTCTCTTCTTCCTTCTTCTACATATTGCTTCCGCACTTCATCAGCGAACCCGGATAATAAACTACTAGTATGTAGGTATGTAGGTGGAGCACGCTGGCTAGGATGAGCGCGTTGGGAATATAGATGAAGCCACAGCGCTGAGCTGGTGACCTATCTTACCTAGGCCTATCTTGCGCACCGCCCGGGTCTGATCCAACCGTGTATGGCCATGAAGATACGTACGTTATGCCTTGATTACTCCGGGCGAACCCCCAGAACTCGAAGCTGATAGCCCATGGAAAGTATGTATCTTGTCAGCATGGGACGATGCAGTCATCCAGCTTTTGCGTTTCGTCAAGTCAATCACCAACCATCACCTCGATGGTATGTCACTCCTCGTCGACTGGTAACACTAACAAAATCCAGATGACGCTTTCGTCTCCAGCTCCGCTGCTTGGTCCCCAAAAAAACTAGCATTTCCTGCCGCGTGCCGGATACGAGCTTCGTCACTGCACGGCATACAGCGTCTACCACAATGTGCACGGGCCAAACAAGGTTGACCGCAGAATGAGTATGAAGTGTCGACCGCTCTGATGTGTCTATCAACACGAAATCGCATCAAGCCTGCCGCGTCTCAGTCGTAAGTCCGGCATGGTAGCCATGGCACAGACAGCGCATCCCGTGCTGCCTACTGCCTGCCGCAGAGACTCGTCGCCCTGCAGCTCCTGCCTATAAAACGCGTATCCCATTTGGGCGAAATTTCCCGACACCCTTGATATCGACATAACACCGCTACACCATGGCTGAACAACAGAAGGCATTATTCCTCCCTGAGAAGCAGGGCGCGTTCGCACTAGGCGACAAGCCCATCCCCTTCCCCGGTCCCGGCGAGCTGCTCTTGAAGGTCGAGGCGGTTGGGCTTAACCCGCTCGACTGGAAGCTGCAGAAGTGGGGGGTGCCAGCATTCATTCACGAGTATCCAGCGGTGCTTGGGGAGGACATTGCCGGCACTGTGGAAAGCGTGGGCGAAGGGGTCTCCGGCTTTGCTAAAGGGGACAGGGTGTAAGTGCTCCATTTCAATAATGTAGTTGTAAGAGCTGATTGTTTGGCGTTTGTAGGATCTATCAAGGGACGTTTACCCCGGACAAGGCTGGGTTCCAGCAGTATACGCTCGCAGTAGCACAGTTCACGGCAAAGGTATGTATTGCGGATATCTACTCCGGGTAGTTTGCTGGGTTGACAGTCAGAACCAATCCCAGATCCCCTCTAATATCTCATTGGACGAAGGGGCGACTCTCCCCACCGCAGTCGCCACTGCGGCAATGGGTCTCTATGCACCCATTAACGACACCGCCCCTGGGGGCGCCGGGTTGACCGCGCCGTGGGAGGCCGGCGGGCGCGGTAAGTACGCTGGTAAACCTATCCTCGTACTTGGAGGATCGTCCTCTGTGGGACAGATGGGTGAGTCAGACTACCCCAAGCTAGTTGCACCCATGTCCCGCTACTCACTCCCAGCAGTTATCCAGTTCGCGAAGCTCTCCGGCTTCTCGCCCATCATCACGACCGCCTCCCAGACGAACCAAACGCTCGTCAATTCCCTCGGCGCTACGCACCTGATAGACAGGGCGCTCCCCGCCGAGAGTTTCCACGCGGCTGTGTCATCCATTACTACCGCGCCGCTCGAAATCATTTACAATACGATTAGCACTCCCGAAACGCAACAGGTTGCGTACGACCTGCTGGCTCCTGGAGGGGCGGTCGTTTTTACGCTTCCCCTTGCCATCAAGGTTGGGGCGCAGGGGAAGAAGAGGGTGATCAACGTCTTCGGCGCTGTGGCCATCCCGTCTCAGCAGAAGACCGGGGCGGGCTTGTACGCAGCCCTGGAGGGGCTGCTCGCGAATGGAGAACTCAAGGTAAGAGGACCAGCTCCTGTGCCATAGCATACTCTGATTGGTGTAGCCGAATCCCGTGCGTGTGCTGCCCGGGGGGTTGAACGGGGTGGTCGACGGGTTGAGGGAGATGGAGGAAGGTCGCGTCAGTGGCTACAAGCTGATAGTGCATCCTCAGGAGACCGGAGCATAGAGCTCCAGAGAAGACTTAGTGTTCCTTCATTCCTTTCGTCATAACACGAATTTGTTTGTGTTTGTGGCTATATCCCCTTCCGAAAATATTATGTCTGAAGTCAGAACTAGATCTGGGAGGATGACTATGCTGGAAAAATCTCTGGAAACCTGAAACTTCGACATCTCCTTTCTTAATCTGCCGACAAGTCGAGCACACTGCGGCACTTGCAGTCTTTAGGGGCGGGCAAAAGATTGTACGAAAGGGAATTCCGCGGGCTCTAATTGGCTGGAAACTACCTTTCGTACAATCGTCTGGCCGGCCCTAAATACTGCAACTCCCGAAGTGGCAGTACGCTGTCAAGGTTAGGGGCCCTTAGCCGGCCCGGTCAGTTCTTCACGAGCATTCACCATGTATGCCAGCCTTTCTATCCCGGACATCCAGCCACTCCAAGCCTGAGGGAATGAGGGACGGCCTCCGCAGTTCGAATGGCTGAAAGGATAGGTGCCAATGGGGTGGTGAGAACTCACATAATCGGTTATCTTGGGCCTTTGGTCGAGTCATATTCAGGCCGCTCTGCATTACGGTGTATTGAGGCTTCGCGTTCTGTTAGGGGCTTTTTAGTCCTTAATCTTTTCCCATTCCTCTAATTTATTGGGGAAGACTAGGCGGAGAAGACCATGTCGTTCATTGGTAGCATGATGCGCGCCTCAGGCGTACCTCGAACCAACCGGAAGATCATCCTCAGGCTATCGAGGTCGAAGTCGTCGGTCGCAGGTTCCTCAATGGTCGATGCGGAATCCAGGGCCCAGGCATATGCAAGGCATATCAGTCACTCCAGTGCAAAATAAGATGTCGCTGTACTCTCCACGTGAGTAGTCGTTCACTTGTCACAAGACATATATTTCCCTGGTGCTGCTTCGAGTGAATATTCTTAGTCTTGAAGTGTGCCACTACAGAAAGGATTATACACAGCGTGGATCTCCCGACAATTAGTCAACCCGTATCTCCTCAGCTGCACGGACTCCTACCGCTCAGGCCGAGGCTGAGTCTGGCTCTGAGCAGGATGGGTATCACTCTGTCGGTAGATGTCCTATGCACTACCGTGTGTTCTGAAGTGATCATCTCGTGTTCTATCTCGTATTTAGGCAAGTGGTGGCTGTTGTCCGGTTTCTCTGGATGTTCCCCACCGGGCCCACCCTTTAGCGAGGCTATTGATCTGCAGTGGTCCGGATAACTGTTGATTCCGCGTCGCCGCTTGTGTTTAACCAATCCTACAAGCAGATTTAACGCCGACACAGTATCCATTCTCATGTAACATGATGTATAAGCAAGAGAAGCGCCTCATTCAATCCAATTTTAGTCTCGGTGGAGTGCTTGAGATGGTACGTGATAGCAGAGGCTATGGTTAGCGCCTCGTGATCAACCAAGCATCAGTTCGTCCTTGGTTCTAACTTCTCCTTGGTAAGATGATCAGTATCACATCACCTGAGGCTGTTCTGGTATTATATGAGATCCTAAGCTCTATATCTATTGTGCGGTTCAAATACCTGACTGCTTTACCCACATGCCATTCTAGATTCAGCACACGTTACCCAGTGCAGAGGTCAAGTTGTACCGCCCCATCTGTCCGTAGGAGATCCGCGAAGTACCATAAGATTACTCGAGCAGGTGTACTGTTCCAAGTGCCATGATAGTGGCGAAAGCTGTCAATCAAGCCGGGCTTCATCAAACCCTCTCGCTGAGGCTCACTCGTGGACCATCAGCATCACTAGCATAGGGGTGATGTACCGACTGCCACAGAGAGTATAAAGGGAGCTGGTCTGGCTGTCCATAGAGTCCAACACGCGTTCATTCAAAGGCTCATATACAATGTCACAAATCCCAGGAGCAGCGGCGGCAGCGGCAGCTGCGCAAGCATGGCTAGTCGAAAAAGGGGAACTGATCGCTCTATTCGGAGAGTCGATCTTTTACGGTAAGCAGCTATGGAGCCGTGGTACATACTAATTGTTGAGCTGTGCATCAATCATTTAGGAGCCCATGTCATCACATGCGGCCTTTGTCTGCGAGAGTTGCTCCTCTCGCGGGACATGAAATGGAAATTTCCGGGTAGCATTCATTGGACTATGCTCTCGGGTGCCCTGTTTTTGATCTTCCTCTCGACTTTCCATCGTAAGTGCAGATTTTCGAGCCGCGTATTCGAGTAGGACTAACCAGTTCTCGGCGCCCGGGGACAGTTGCCCTTGGCCTCCGATACAATCTCAATGCTATCAAAGTATACCTCGGGATACCCGGCGCCAATCTTGCTTTCTTCGACTTGGCTTATTGGGAGACCATCATGCAATCGGTCATCTACGTTACGGAGACTATCCTAGCAGATGCCTTGTTGGTGAGAACAAATTTATATATCTGTTGCTCAAATGTTCCAACTCGAGTAGATATATCGTGCACATATCGTATGGGACAAGTCTTGGAGGATCGTCGTTCTCCCGTTACTTCTGTGGTTTGCAACTACAGGTACGATACCAGTGCATAGGCTCGAATGACGGTCGTACTGAATGACCACAAAGCTATCGGTTGCACTACGTTGTGGATGGTAGCTTCTACGCAACATGTCGTCCCCAGTGAGGCCCAACGGCGACTGGAGCATTGGATGGATGGCTTTCTCTCGATTACCTTCACGGTGAACATATTATGTACATGTGCGTGTCCATCGTACTTGCCGATGAAACAGTAACTGATGCACAATTGGAAGCACTCATTGTCCACAAGATATGGAGGGTGAACACCCAAGTCGCTTCCAGCGCTCTCCATCCTGCTCGCCTCACGCATATTGTTCGCGTCGTGATTGACTCTGGCCTCATATACACTGCCTGTATCATCGCTCTCTTTGGTTCTACTCTTGCCAACAGTGCTACACAATTCCTCTTTTCCTCCGTGGTACGTTAATATACTCCCTTGCTGTATCTTGCTCCGTATGCTCACTTCTGTCGTCGCAATGTAGCTCGTCCAGGTCATAGTACGTATGAATTTGTCACTTCCCAGCTCGTCAGATACTCACGATGCGATCCCGCGGGACTCGTCTAGGGCATAGCTTTCAATCTGATAATAATCAGGGTTCGTAGGGGCACGGCAATGACTCCTAACTCAGTATTCAGCACTTCGGAGATAGGAGGCATTCCACTACACTTGGTGCGCGGTTCACAGCCTCAAGACAGTCAGGATAGTCAGAGACGGGGTACGATACAGATCAAGGATGTGGTATTGGGTCACGTCGACAAGGCGGGACATGCGGATATTCGATCGAAGGAGCCGTCCCGCATTACAGAGGATTTCGGCGTGTAAACTAAACAGCAGGGACTCAAAACATCGATGTGCGGGTCTCCAATGATTCTGATACCTGGGCATCATCAGCGCGGATTCCCAGTCGATCTGTCGGTCACTGCTATTCGGCTACAGTCCATTTGTCCACTCTGTTTCCCGAGCCTACAAGCCTCACTAAACCTCACTTCCGGCCACGACATGCAACCCCGTTAAGCGTGACACTATTCTAGGAATAAGAATCTGTGGTAATTACCCTACCGAATATGCTCTAATATTTACTAGTGCACTAGTGCGTTAGAGAAGACCGTACCCTCCAAGTCCCCTAGTAAACGCTCACGCAAAGGGCCGAGAACTCGTGGATGTAATCCTTGCGGGGAAGCGCTGCATAGTTACCGTACGCGGTACATATTCCGCTTAATGTGCTATATGACGGATTCTCCCCTTGTTTTAGCTTCATATAACCCGGTACGAGAAGAGGAAAATTAGTTCAAATCCTTTCATTCGCACAAGGAGGGTCAATGACAGATTGAGAGTACAGCGGCCACAGTGCGACTGGTGAGTTCTGAGTCTGAGATTCTGAGATGCGATCTGAAGATCGAAGCTGGGACTAACCAGATTAGATAACCGTCGGTCCTGAGTTATCTGATAAGATCACTTACGCCACCACTTCCGCCCGGTACGCTGCATTTCAGCCGCATGGACACATAAGCAGAATGGCCGAATTAATATATAAAACAGCCCTAACTGATCTTCGTTCGCACAATGGGCCTAATTATTTCTCTTCTTCGCGACCGTTTCAGCAGGCCGGCTCAGCCAGAAGGCACGGTCGTCGTGGTCGGCTTGGGCATCGCTGGCGTCAAAGCTTTCAACTACCTTCGGGGTGCGCTGCCCTCTGGTTGGCATCTTGTGGGAATAGAGAGGAACGAGTATGCATTCTTTCCAATCCCCGCTCTGCGTGCCACAGTGGAGGCGGGGTACGAGAAACACTGCTTTGCAGAACTGGACCACCTGCCAGTGGTGGGAAGGTGTGTGACCTGAGTTCCATGTTAATTTATCTTACGTTCCTCCGCCTGCCCAGTTCGTCTGGTAAATGTGAAGCTTCAATTTTGCCCAAGACTGCAGTTGTGCAGCTGAATACGCAGTCCGTCATCTTGGAAAGATCCAAGCCACAAAGTGAGGCAACAACCGAAGTTGCTTTCGATTATTGTATTATCGCAACCGTGAGACTCCTCTGTCTCCACATTTTCTCGTTCCTAATGGTGTCTTCTTGTCCTAGGGTGCATCTTATCAATACCCATGCCGCACGTCCGATCCAAGCCTCAGAGCCTCCCTCTCCCAGTTCGCTCAATTTCAGGACGCTCTTTCCAAATCCTCATCGGTGCTCGTTATTGGTGGAGGGCTGGCTGGAATTGAGTTTGCCGGAGATGTTGCCAGTCACTTCCAGGACAAGCGAGTTGTGCTGATAGTTTCGCGGACTCCTGAAACGATGTTCGAAGAAGGTGTACCGGTATCCCTGGCAAAGAAGACGTTGGAGAGTCTGCGGACGATTGGAGTCGAGGTCCGGCTAAGCGAGAGAGTTGTCGGTGCCAGAGATATGGTCACTGGGCCGTGCAAAAAGTGCTCAGTGCCTCTTCAATCTGGACAGTCCATTGAAGGTATTCTGTTCTCTCCTGCGTTTGTGATCGGGCAGTGAATAGACGTTAAAACTCCCGATCCCAGGAATCGACTTCATATTCGTTGCCATAGGAAATCAAGCCAACTCGTCCCTCATGCAAGACTTGGCACCAGGATCTATCTCGGCTACGAATGGGCTAGTGCATGTTACTCCCACCCTTCAGCTCTCACACACGCCGAGTCCGGAAAAATCTGTACTGCCTCTATCAGATAGCTCGGACGTCAGTTCTAGGATCTTTGTGGTCGGCGATGTGTCCGACGTCAAGGCAAGTCCGATGTCCTGCTACAAATAGAACCACATACACATGATACACAACTTTAGGAGCAGAAGAGTGCACGATCAGCTTTCAGGCAGGGCTTATACGCTGCGCAGGTCAGTCACGGTGCTACCGCGCACCACCTTGTTGCAGCTCATGTCCCATCTTCGTCCCCACACTGCAGAGCATCGTCAACCTCGTATATGGGCGGCCCGTCAAACCATACAACCCGGCGTCTGCCCCCGTATACCTCTTCTCAATAGGAAGCCACTACGGTGGCGGCGCCATTGGTCGCTGGGTATGGAACTCTCGCATAGCGTCGATGTTGTACGAGTATGGGCTACCGGCCTGGTGTAAGGGTTTCAGACAAGAGGTGCGTCACTCATCGTGCCCCATAAGATGCGGGATTGTCTGCTCACTTCATGGTACAGTATAACTCGCCATTGGTACAGGTGTGATGGCATAGCTGCGGTTTATTGCCGATGTGGAAGCTGTTGGGGCAGTTCCGGGTCTATTTGGGTCGATCGCATCTCATTGCAGAATGTACGGTGTGCTATATTGGTTTGCTAATGAACAAGGTAACACGCCAAGGATGGACATGTCACTGACATCGGTAAGGATTCGTAAAATAGTGATATAAGAATAAGATACTAGCAAGGACCAGGTCGTTTCGCAATCGTAAGCATGAAACAATTTCCACGCCATTCGTATGCCCTCGAAGAAGCGTGCTACTCGTCGTCGTGAAGTCTGTACTTCTCATCACAGCGCACGCACGGTCGTGGTGTGCTTGATATCCCGACTGCTGAAGCCCACGCTGAGCGTCAGTCCACCCTCAGGGATCCTCCACTGCTGCGCCTCTACGTCCCAATAGCTAATATCCCGCCTCGTCAGGAGGAACTGAACTGAAGAGCTCTCCCCCGGACTCAGATTCACCTTCTCGAATCCTCGCAGCTGCCTCAGCGGCGTCCCAGAGGGAACAGTCGCGGGGAAGGTGAGATAAAGCTGCGGAACCGTAGCACCCTTGACTGCGCCCGTATTGCTGACCTTGGTCGACACCTTCAGAACGGGCTCCCACAGCGAAGGGTTGCCTCCGGGGACAACCTTCACCGGAGGCGGCAGCGCCGTCAGGTCACCACTGGAGACCTTCTTGACTGCAAGACCCGACAATGAGAAATTGGTGTAGGACAAGCCATATCCGAACTCGTAGAGCACGGACTTGTTGTTATAGTCGAAGTAGCGGTAGTCGATGAGGAGCGACTCGGTGTAATTCAATTGCCAATCGTTCGGCCCCGGGTTCGTAACGTTCAGGATGGGCGCGTTATAGTCGCTCTCGTTATAGGCGATCGTGTAAGGGAGCTTGCCCGAGGGATTGACGTCGCCATACAAGATGTCGACGATGGAGTTCCCAGACTCCTCGCCGGGATAGTGAGCAGCAAGGATGGCAGTGACATTCGAATGGGATGCGAAGGGCAGAGTGTTAACACCACCGGAATGAGAGATGACTACAGTGTTGCTGCAGTTGTTCGCCACGTTCTCTACTACCGCATTACCATCCCAGTCGACCTCCAACGAACTACGATCAAAATTCTCCGTGGCCCAAGTCTTCAGGAACACCAAGCAGACGTCTAGCTCCTGCGCGGGAGGCCACAGAGTTGTCAGGTCGGTCGAAGCCATAGTGTTATTCAAGATGTACTGAACCAAAGCTCCGTCCTTCCTAGCTCTAGCCTTGATCGCGTCTAGAGGAGGCACAACATACGACAACCTGCCTGTACCAGAGCCGCCACCCACCGGCTGCGTACCATACTCATACTGCCCGCCGAAGTTTCCGATGAAGAAGTACAGAGAGTTGGTGAGGTCGCCGGCGTCGTTGCCGAATACGCCGATGTGCTGTGGTTTCTTCAAGGGCAGAGCGTTATTGGTGTTCTTCAGCAGAACGACTGCAGCAGAGCCAAGTTCGCGGATGAGGGCAGCGTGGTCGTCTCGCACATCACGATTTGTCGTCCCATTCAAATCGAAGTGGTACACCCAATTGCTCTGCGGGAAGAGTGCGTTCAGGCCGGCAGAGGAAGGATCGACAGTGGGATACCCCTTGTCCTGGTTGAGATAGAAATAAGGGGTGAGGACTCGGCGTATCATGTCGTCTACCCGAGACTCGGAAAGGGTGCCGTTCTGAACAGCGATCGTGATGTTGGCGCCGAAGTAGGAGGGGGTAGCAGACGTGAAGGCTATACCGCCGGGCATGTTCATGTCCAAGCCCGCCTCGATAGCTGGAACACCCGATAGTGTTGCACCCCAATCCGACATAACATATCCCTGGAAACCAAATTCCGTTTTCAGGACGCCGTTGAGCGTCTTCGAGTTCTGGCACCCATAGGACTGGTTCAGGCGGTTGTAACTGCACATGACGCTGGCTACTCCTGCCCGGACGGAGTCAGCGAATGGCCAGGAGTAAAGCTCGTGGAAGGCTCTGTCATCAATGTTAGACGAGTAGGCCTCGATAGTAGAATTATCCGCGCCGACGCTCGGAACACGCTGTGTCTCCTGCTCGTTCCCGATGTAATGCTTCGCGCACGCCTGGACACCTGCGGACTGTATGCCTTTGATGGTATGCTCCATGGCGACACCGGTCAAGTATGGATCGGGAGAGAAGCCTTCCCAATTCCGCCCGCCCAACGCACTCCGTCCCAACGGGCCTGCAACGGGGCCCAGTACAACATGCGCGCCCTTGCCTCTGAACTCCTCGCCCATCTGGACCCCCCTCTGACGAATAAGATCCCGATCCCAGGACGCAGCAGCGGCGATTCCAGCCGGGAATACGCTGGCGTAGTCCGCCTGACGGATCGCTAGGGGACCGTCCTGTATACATAAGCCGTTGAAGCCGAGACGAGGAATCGGAGGGATGTTTCCGACACAGGGACCAGGGGTACCAGTCACCATCTCAGCTTTCTCCTCGAGGGTTAGTTGAGACACGAAGCTGTCGGCTCTCGCAAAAGCGGCCTTCCAATCCCCCGCGCCGGTAGCGTGAGCTGTGCGTAGAGATCGTCAGTACGTTGTTGGAGATAGGTCCACCAGGGAACACGAAACATGAAAGGTCGGGACAGCAGAGGTATCTGGTCCGCAATAGGCGTAAGTCGTGAATCGTAGTAAGGGATACTTACGGGAAGGATAGACGGGGGGACTGAACGAATAATTACCACTGTCCCATGATTGGGCGACGCTTCTAGAGACGAGTAAGGTCAGGCAAAGGACCTGGTAGGAAGCGAAAAACATCTGGCTTGTGCTCGGGCGGCGAGATGGCGAAGGAATCGCTCGAGCTTCACATATTAAATATGCTGGATTCGAGGCGGCCGATGAACCGGAGCTCGAGGTCAGGTGTATCAGTTCATCCAGACCTCTGAAGAGCCGCTCGTCGTAGCAAGAGTAACATGAGACTGGTGGTTCGAAAGACTGTGTTTGACGCTGATATCCCGATCACCGGGAAGCTCGTCGCTGACAGAAGTAGCTGTGGCCGGAATACGGGGAGGTTGTCCTCTAACGCCGGATACCTGTGAGATTTGTTCCTGCTTGGGGTACTGACATTCCAGCAGGCGGGTCAGAAAACGTAGAAAAGACAGCCGAGTTATTACTTGTGCCTGGAAAAATCTCGGACAAACTCCCGACACCCACTCAAAGTGCTCAGAGGCGCATGCAGGGAGGTGGGATGACTGGCATGATAAGGCCAAGGGATCTGTTAGGGATCATGGGTGTGATTGACTCTAGGCGCAACTGATATCCCGCACGCGGGGAACCTGGGAGGCCTGGGGCCCCGTCCGGGACGCGGGGAAACAAGAGACTCGGTCCCGTCAAACAACTTGGCCCCTCAGCAGTCCATAAACATGCAAGACTAAGTTCTGACCCCAGTTAATGGTTGGTGCTGTGGATGTGTGGGAATGAGATTCAAAAATTCGCAACTAGACGATTCACAAATCATGAATGCCCGGCAGACTCACCTGCCGTGGATACGAGCACCAGTCCAGCGAGGACTTGTACTTAATCACATGCTCGGTTGCGCCTGCATGACGAATCTACCATTGCGCTGAGTGACTAACTGTTATTGCTGGGCCAGGTTCCAGGAGATGATGAGGACAGCTATTACAGTTGGCAAGGGCTGCCACAAGCACGGTCATGAGCGCGAGCTTCGGTGCAGCCACGACGGACCCGGACCGATGTGCCGCTCGCTGGGCAGTGGCAGCGCCACTCATATGCATGATCAGCGCTCTGCCTGCCACTGGCTTGCCTTGCGATGGTCCCGTTCCACACGATTCGTTCAATCCATAGTATTTTTCTGAGCGTAAATGTCAGCCCTGACGACTACGAGACGGAATTTTATGAGTCCTGCGCATTTCCTGTAGGGCATACCCGCGGTTACGACTTCACAAAACTAATGATACCTGCATCACAAGTTGTTGCTCTGGCCTCAAGCACGGAAAATGGGTCATTTTTTCTCTCTTCGGAATGTGTAGGTAATTCCCGAGGAGAGCGCACGATATGGTGGAAGACAGACCGTCGGATCAGGCTGCGCGTTCCTGGCATCCTCTGACTTGGTCTTAGCTGCCGCCTCGTGAGTACTAGCGCATCCGGACTCCACCCTTACCAGAGGAGACAGGAAAGGGCCGTCGTCACTGATAGTGCCATTGCTGCCTCTGTAATTCATCTCTTGCATACCCCGGTCGCACCGGGGATAGCTCAGTGGTCGAGGTCTGCTCACTCTGAGTGGACCATGACTCTGTGCATTTCCCTCACTTGTCAAGCCTTCCAGGATCTTGTGACGACATTCCGAAGTGTGTATATGTATTGAATGGACAGTAGGCGCCTCGCATCTGCCGGCTGCTGCGTTCTCGAATGGAAATGACCGTGCCTTACCGATCTTAGGTTGACACTCCAGCCTGCCTTCGTATATTATCAAGTCCTTCGGTGAGAGTTGCCTTAGCACGTAAGAGCGCTATTTGATCATAGGGCAATGCAATACTCCTTGCGCGTGTCCTGGTAGTTAATTTGCGAGGACGCTGCACGTTGCCTTTGAACTATATATAAAGTGAGTGAGACTACATGCTATTCTCCCATTCTAATAATATCAGATATCTCTGTCCTGTCGCGGTGTTGTATCTTCCGGCGGAGTTATATGCTCTTAGCTCAAAGCTGTCAGCGGAGGGTATAGCACCACCATCGGCAAGCTATTCGAATGCTCTGTCCCTTAGTGTTGCATCAAGCCGAGGAACAAGCCAGATAACGCTATACATTTCCTGCCTCGCGACCCCCACGGATGCAGCCAAATGACCGAGCCTAACATAGTACATAAGACGCAGAGCTGGTACAGGTCATCGCAACTATGCCCTCTCTTTCGATGCGACCAGCCACGTCTTGGCTCATAGCCCTATGTTGCCTCCCCGTGCTGGCCATGGCGCTGCTAGAAAAACTCGATGCGCAACGTCCGGTCATTTCGGGCGACTCTAGTGAAGGTTACCTCCGTCCTCATTCGTTGCTTTCGGTGACTAGTACAGCACCTGGAGGTCTAGCTCCTAGCGCAAGATTTAGTAACCCGCAGGCCCAGCAATTCTATGTATCAGGGACTTCACTTCCAAATGGTCATTATTAACCCTGCTGATACCCGCTCCTCACGCTCAATCACCTATAGTAACCTTTGATCCCGGAGACTCGTGGGCCGGACTCCTGCCCATATCCTCTAACGCCAATGAGACTCGCAAGCTATTCTTTTGGTGAGATCAACGAATAATTAGTTCCTACGGACTTCGCTCACCCTCACGCAGGTTTTGGCCTGCCGTAAATGAGTCGCGAAGCCAAGACTTCATCTTCTGGACCAATGGTGGAGATATACCTCCCGCTATTGTGCGCAGCAAGGAGACTGATCCACTGCACCAGGCGGGCCGGGCTGCTCATCTCTGGAAGGTCTATTACAAGAAAATGGACCTATTTGTACGTATTCATCCGGCACCACGCTCCCTCCCATCACATACACACACACTTGCCTCAGCATGGTCCTGGGGTCAAGCACAACCCACACAGCGAGTGCTAGTCTTGTCTCCGGATTCACCTTGGCTCAAATCAAACGTTTTACCTATCACAGAAATCCTTGGTCATGGACAAACTTGGCGAACGTAATTTGGGTGGACCAACCAGTCGGCGTAAGCCGCGGTATAAGATCCTGTGACGGCGGATAAATAACTCTCAGCTATAGACAGGCTTCAGCGAGGGGACGCCTGATATTGCTGACGACAGTGACTTAGCCAGAGAACTCGTTGGATTTCTCCAGCAATTTCTAGCTGTTTTCACCGAGTTAAGCGGCAGCAACTTCTATCTGACTGGGGAAAGCGTGAGCAGACATCCTATCTCACGGTGCTCTGGTGAACATACCATGTTTCATTTATTCCCAGTTTGCGGGATTTTGTGAGTCCTCGTACCAGAAGATCAATCTCCCGCGTTTGCACAGGCTGACTGAGCCCAGATATTCCTTATATTGCGAATTATATATATGAAAACCCCGGCATTCTCGACTTGAACCTGCAAGGCATCTGGCTATCAGATCCAAGCATCTCGCACGACGTCGTGGAATATGATATCCCTGCCTTCGGGTTCGTCAAGGTATAGATATGAGACAGTCTTGGCGGGCATAGCTAATCACCCGTCACCAGGAGAACCAAGCGTTGTTCCCGCTCAACAGCACGTTCATGTCCCATATCGAGCAAGCTTCAAATTCCTGCGGATATACCACCTATGTGGATACCTACGCCACTTACCCGCCGGCAGGACCTCTACCGCTGCCTGGCGGGACAGTGAAAATTCCTTCGCAGTGCAAAATCCGCGACGCAGTAACATCAGCAATGCAACTGTGAGCCATTATACCAATCCCGTTGTGTGATGCCTGATTACAGCTCGTTGGCAGGATAAACCCGGCATTCACGAAATACAGGGTATCGAACGCATGGCCTATACCTTGTCAGTGATAGAACGATAACTTAGCGCTGAAGTTTACACTAGCATAGGGAGCGTTGTTGGACCAAGCGCATACGAACAAGATGACTTCATATACTTCAATAGGTAAATACGTCCCACTTATGTGCACCATAGTAACACTGAGCTTGTCCTGTTGCAGGACGGATGTCAGTCTTCCACGACCCATATCGTATAGCTCTTACCGTGGGTAATAGGTCCAAGATGCAATCCATGCGCCTCACAAGAATTGGGTCGGCTGCACGACTGAAGGACTGTACACAGGCGGGCAAGACACCTCCACGCCATCGGCGCTCAGTATCCTACCTTCCGTGATAGAAAGAAGCACGAGGACTGTCATCGCCCAGGGACTATTTGTAGGCTGTTATCGGAGGTTCAAGATGATCTGGCTCATTGTCCGCGCTTCAGGACTTCCAGGTGTTGCCAGGGGGGACGAGGATTGCCATACAGTGCGTTCGCGTGCGTACTGATTGACAAAGGTTCGGATTCACACGCAATACTCTAGAAACATGACATGGGGTGGTAAGCAAGGATTTCAGACGCCTATTGAGCCCGAATCGTTCAACGTCGAGGATGTCATGGGAGGGACTGGCGTCTCGGGTATCTATGGGAACATGCACACCGAGCGGAGTTTGACATGTGTGTCTATTACAGCCATGGTTTCCAAGAACAGGACTCACGAGATATGCTCTTACGCCAGATGTCGAATTCTATTTCAGTGGGCATTACACACCTCGTAAGTGAACGATACACCCTGATATATGTAGCAGTCAGCTTCATATGCATCGCAGAGTTTGTACCGTGGGCAGCCTATCAAACGGTCGAGTACTTGGTTGGACTACGGGAGTGCCCCTCCTCGAACCTGACAGATTGCACATGATTCGATCCGCAGGAAGGGCGAAATGCGCTGGCGTACGAACGATTGCACGGGCAGGGATCGCTACCAGAAAACAGGGGGAGTTGCGGTCGCAAACGTCTGGTAGTTATATCAAAGATGTTGTAAGTAATGATACAAGAATGTGGGCTTTGTGTACGATCAAACTTCGAGGGGGATGGCCGACAGTGGTGGTTTAGCGTCTTCCGGGGTAAGCGGGTTTCCTTCGAACTTCTTCGTCCTTACAGGTATGCAGCATTATCTTGTTCGGATATCCCGGCTTCATGTGCGAGTGGCCCTGAGACCAATCGTATGACACAGCATAGGCAAAAAGGGTCCCGGTCCGATTGAACCCCAGAGACGTTACGGGGCCCGGAGAAGGCTCGAATGCTGGGTAAATCGGGTCAGTAGAGACAGTATGCTATGACAGCACCTTCTTACTCTTCAGCCGAGTACGAGAATCTCTTTCCCAGAAGTTGACAGTACCATCGGATCCTATGTGTTACTAAGTGAGTCTCATGGGGCGAAACAATACAATTCAAGCACATACCGCAAGTCGCGAATGTCCCCTGATATACCGGGTGGAATCTTATATCATTCACGGCGTAGATAATTGACTCCGTTCTCGAAACCTGCTTCACATCCTTCCGATGACACCTAAACGTGTAATTGTTCCTATGTGGGATAATTAGGTCTACTCGAGCCAGGAATACGACGCAACCGACATACCCGGCGTTTTTCGGATCGACAAACCTTGTAACACGGCAATCAGCAATACACGATAGAGTAGGAAAGAGATGGTCCGCACTGTATAGCAGTGCGACCTTCCACGCTGCCGATCGCAAACCCGTCACCGGTATGAAAACAGGATACGACTCGCGTTTGCCACTTCAAGGGAGAAGGAATACACTTCTGAGGGCTCATTGGATTTCTGAGGTCGAAGATCTGCACACTGCGATCCGCTGTCCCAACTGCCATGAGGGGGTAGCTTGCATCGAGACTGTAACATCGTTCAGGAAGAGTCACAGTGCCGACAGGTTGTGGACTCCGGAGATCCCAATACTTTACGTTGGCGACAAAGCGGTCAGTAATCACGTCCACTCCGCTTCTCTATGTCAAGGTTACCTTGATAGTCTTATCCCAGCTGCCCGTAATCAGTATACTGCCTTGCGGGGTCTCGACCCATCTGACAGCCTTTACAGGGGCGTCGTGAGCCGCAACTTGACTGGATTGACCCGTCTGTATGTCGAATACACGGGCCGCGTTATCGGCACCTCCAGAAAGTATCCGAGCGCCATCCTACAGATAATTGTGGCTTCAGCATCGATCTCCCGGGCACTAGTAGGGAAATACCTTGCTCCAGCACAGGTCCAAGACAGGGCCCTGGTGAGAGTACACGGCTCTTCCCTGGGATTGCAGGTTAGCTGCGACTTCATAGACGCGTACCTGTTCATCTGTCAGTCACCAAGCTTTCTGTTAAAGGTGAGGAAGCAACATACTTGGTTATCCCAACTCCCTACGGCTAAATAATCTCCGGTCGGAGAAAACGAGAGCGAAGAGATCGAATCCGAGGGCGGATCCGCGAGCTCTACATCTCTCTGTGCCGTGGATGATAAATTCGAAGCATTGTAGAAGGCCATCTCTGCTGAGAGATTTAGCACGGGAAGGATGCCACGACTACGGGTATGATAGTTCCTCGTAGCGAGCGTTCTGAATATTGCAATGAACCGCAGGCATCACCGGTGACGACGAGTCAGCAGAGAGGCCCGGGTCCGAAACACTAGGCGAGTCCTGGTTGCATCTGTGAGAGAGCGGAGATCTGCTCGCACGGTGTCACTCGACTGAAAGTGGAAAGATCGAGGCGCCAGTGTCACGATTCCCATTGAAATGACAATGTATGGAGCAATTTTGATTTATAGTAGCTGTCGAGCAGGCGAAGAACTGGACGAGCGAACCACATCCATGCCGCCAGCCAATCACATCACTGGCTCGCGCGAGTGCCGGCGGGTAGTCTGCCTTGTGGACAGGAGCAACGAATTACAAGGATTTATACAGGAGAAACAAACGGATCGCACTACACTTCGTATATACCTTCCAACACTGTATATACTCCTACTCCTATCGAACACTCCCCAGCATAAAACATCTACGAGCTACTATCACCGACCCTTCACGGCTCTCTTCTTCACCTCCTCTTCTTTGCACGCGTGCAGCATGATTTTGTTCGGGTGTCCTGGCGTCATGCCGGAGTGGCCTTTTGACCAGTCGTAGGAAACGGAGTAGGCGAATATGCTCCCGTTGCGGTTGAAGGCAGTCGAGGTGACGGGGCCTGGGCAAGGCTCAAAGGCTGGACAAGTCACAGTGTGACGAGTAAGCTACAGTAGCAATATGATTATGGGTGAGGTCTCACTCTTCAGTCGTGTACGGGCATCCTTATCCCAGAAGTTGATGGTACCATCGGAACCTAAGATAATGCTCGTCAGAATAATAGGGGTGGTGTACCTCGAGCTACTTACCGCAAGTGGAAAACGTCCCGTGCACGGGGTGGAAAGTGATATCGTTCACTGCAAACACTAGGGATTGATCTTTCGAGTTGGGAGTTGCGTCCCTACGATGGCACTTGAACGAGAAGTTATTCCTGAGCAGATGGGGTCAGAGAAGCGCAGACCATATAAGTGGAGCGAAGGCGTACGTTGCGTCTTTATCGTCCACATATCTTCAAAAGCAAACCAACAGTCAGCTCCCGCATTGCTTTACTGACTTCAGAGAGCACGTACTGGATAGCTACACGTCCCTCGACACTCCCCACCGCGAACCCGTTGCTCGTCGGGAAACACGACACCACCCTCGTCTGCCATTTCAGGGGCGACTGCATAGTCTTGTGCGGCGTCATCGGGTTGTTGAGGTTGAAGATGCAAAGGTGGCGCTCGGCCGTCCCGACCACCATAAGGGGGTATGCAACGTCAAGGCTGTAGCACCGCTCGGGCAGCGTCACCGTCCCGATCGGCTGTGACGAGCGCAGATCCCAGTACTACATCCATGTGGCCAACGTTCACTCCGTGCTCATGCATACGGAGTATAGAAGGGTAGCGTACCTTCACGGTCTTATCCCAACTCCCCGTCACGAGGATCCCCGCCTGCGGCGTCTCGATCCAGCGCACCGCCTTCACCGGCGCGTCGTGCGCCGCGACCTGCGTCGACTGCCCCGTCTGCACGTCGAACATCCGCGCGGCGTTGTCGGCGCCGCCGGACAATATTTTCGTCCCGTCCTTCACAGGCAGCGAGCGCCAATAAGGACAGGGCAGCAACGAGCAAGAGAGGGGCACGCACCTTATTCCAGCACACACCCAACACGGGGCCCTGGTGCGAGTACATCGCCTTCCCCTGCGTCTGCCCATTCGCGCCCACCTCGTATACGCGCACCTGCACAATCGCAAACGCGACTTTCAGTGGCAGCCCTACCAGAATACAGATACAGCAGAGCACGCACATTATTATCCCAGCTCCCCACAGCCAGGTAGTCCGCCTGTGGCGAGAACGACAGCGAGGATATCGAATCGGACGGGGGCTCCGCAACTTCGATGTCTTTGTCGGGCGCGGCGGCAGGCGCCGTCGAGGACACCGCCGAGCTGAAGAAAGACATGGTGTCTTGCAATCAGGTCAGAAGGAGGTTTAAATCTGAGAGAGGCTTATACAGCCGGCGGGTGTGGATGGTAGGAACACGATTGTGGCGAGTGTGGCCCCGTCGCAGGTGCACAAACCCTTGGGCACGTGGACGTCACAACGCGTGGCACCGTGACACCTTATCACGGATTTGGCTTCCGATCCGGCCATGCCACATCTTAGTCCATGAAGACTTGGATGGATGCCATGGCATTCCAAAGAGCGTGGAGAGAACTAAGTCTGCGCCCATTGTGCATAAGCATAAACGGGCCACTACCGGGAAAAAGGTATCTACAACACTATTCTTCATCTCGAGATCATGAAGTTCATACAGGTCATTAGCAAAAGGTTATAACAACATAGTACACCAGATATTCTGCCGTAAGTCCACATCATCAGAAAGGGTTCCAAACGAGCTGTCCCGGCTCTCCAACCGGCCTCTGCGGCTTCGGCACCCTCGCACAGTTATCCCCGTCCTCGGCCCCCTCCCCATTGCCGTCCCCATCTCCTTCCGCATCAACCTCGCCTTCTCTCACCTGCACCTCATCCCCCTTATCCATCTCCTTCCCCTTTGCGTCCCCATCACCGTTCCCATTCCCATTGCCATTCGCCGGCCGCCCCTCGACCTTGAGCTGCGCATGGCTCCCATCCCCGTCGTACCGCACCGAGCGGTCGATGATCTTCTGCGTGAGGCCGTTCAAAAAGTCCTCGGTCGCGCCGACGGCGAGCTCGAGCACCTTGCTCGCCTGCACGCGCAGGCCGGTGAGCTTGTTGATGTACTCTGGGAGGATCAGGAAGACGTCGCTGAAGGACGGGTGCGTGGCGCCGGCTGCGTCGATTCTCGGTCAGCGTGCGGGGCTGTGAGAGGGAGGAGGCATGGAAGAGTACGCACGGATGGTAAAGACCGCGGGCTGCTGGTGGTCATCGTGTTCGCGCTCCGCCGTTCCGGCTATTTGCTCGGCGAAGATCGCGTACTCGTTCCCTACGGCAAACTCTTCTGAGTTGACGACTAGGAGAGGGTGTGGAATGTTGGATCGCCACGGGTCGAGGCCTGAGTAAAAGCGGTGAGCGTTCCTGGGTAGATAGAGGGGGGTATAGGCACATACGCTGTGTGGCAGGATCAAAGACAATAACAGCCCTGAAGGGCATACCCTGCGACGAGGCCGCGAGCTGCCACCGCTTCAGAAGCAGTCCTTTCACGCAGAAATGAATCCACTCACGCCCACACTCCCGCCCAGCGAATGCCCCACCATCACCGGCTTCTCGCAGTCCACATACTCCCACCTCTTCCAGTCAAAATCCGGGGCATGCAACGACGTGCGCAACACATCCTCGCCCTTGCTCAACCTCGCCAAAATATCCAGCGCCTCCCGCACCTCGGCGCACCGCAGCTTGATCTGCTCGTGCCGCAGGCGCGTATCGTCCTTCGGCTGGTCGTCCGCGGGGAGGTCCGGCCACTCGAGGTCGGACCACTCGAGCCAGTCGAGGACCTTGGTCGTGCCGTCCGCGGAGGTGATCTTGGACGAGGGCGAGGTGCCGTCGCGGTGCTCGATAGCGGCGACGACGTAGCCCCTGCTGGCCATCTCGCCGCAGAAGGCGGAGTACATGAGGCGGGAGCAGCCGGCGCCGTGGCTGAAGATCATGACGGGCCACTTGTTGGAGGCGTCGGGAGGGATGAGCAGCTTGGCTTCTTTGTGGGCGGGGAACGTCGTGCCCCAGACGGCAGCGGCGGCCACAGGGTCTGTGGGGATTTAAGGGATTGTCGGGATAGTCTAAGAGGAGGGCTTACATGTCATGAGGCGATATAATGTGTTAGGCGTGCGCTTTGCCATCTTGAGAAAGCCGTCAATAGTTTGGCGCATACTGGTGGGCAATATTACGATTTGTGTATTCACATAACAGTGTTATCTACGCACCTTGGGAACCATACAGACGGAGTTGGCTTGGCCGGCTTCTCGCAGGGGTAGAAGAGCGAGAAGAGGACGGTGTCCATGACGAGCCCGGCGTTGCCCGAGTCTGGCATGGACTTGTGCTTGAAGTTGCCAAAGGTCTGGCGGTCGACGGGGACCTCGATGTCGCACACGCCGACGTCGTACTTGCCGCTGTACTCGGGGAGGGTGCGCGAGAGGAGGGCGCCGAAGGGGGACTTGCGCGGGACCTGGTGGAGGTGCGGCGAGTCGGTGCCCTGGTCCTTGAGTAAAATGCTTTTAGTGCTGTTCATGGAGGTGGAAGGCGGGGGGTGACCGGGGAGATCGTCGGATTGGGTGGCAGAGGAACGAAAGCAGCTCATGGATGCGACAACGCGGGCGCAGGCGTGGAGGGAGGCGTGAGGATGACGTCGGCGGCGTACCTTCTCTTGATCGGATCGGGAGCCCACGTGGCCCGGCGACGGTGGCGGTGGAGACGGACTCGGCGAAGAGTCCGTCGACGAGTTGGCCTGTTGCACGTACGAGGACATGGAAGACTGCACGGAGACAAATGCTGCGCCGAATGCCGATGCTATACTGGCCCATGACATAAGCCACGTTGACGGACATGTCAAAAGTGGCTCTCGCAGTGATCGAGCCCGCCATACACAGTAACCCATCTCCCCATCGCTCAACTCTACTACAATGCCAGGAGTCTTTTCCAGGTTGGTGCCCAGCATTTTCAGTGCCTTTGGGTTGCAGGCCGGTGAGCAGTCGCGTTCACGTCCGCTCGATACATCACAGACCGTGTTCCCCAGTTCTGGCCGCGATATTCGTCCCACAGGCAAACGAAAAGTACTATGACCTCGGCGGCTCCTTGGGTTTTCTCTCCACAACCTTCGTTTCGCTCTACTACCCATCCTTCAAGGCAAAGTACTGGGACGGCCTCCCAGTCTCCCTGCCCAGCTTCGCCCCGAGACAGTTGCTCGTCACGGCCGCGCTGGGCATATGGACTATCAGACTTGGCAGCTTCCTGGCGCAGGTCAGGCCAGGGCTGACTTCCTCATCGGAATGCGACCTCACGAGGTACCCAGAGAGCTATCAAAGCCGCAGGAGACTCGCGCTTCGACGCGGTGAAGCACAAGCCCGCCACTTTCACCGCATTCTGGATGGCTCAAGGTACGCCGCGGCGCGTGCATTCTCTTCTCGCGTAAACTCACCCAAACATTCCAGCTACATGGGTCCTCCTGGTCGGCCTACCCGTCTACATGGTAAACTCCTCCCCTCTCCGTCTTCGCATCGTAAAGCACTCACATCACCTAGGTCAACACCCTCCCCGCCTCCGCCCACCCGCCGCTCTCCCCCCGGGACTACGCAGCACTCGCCCTCTTCGCCGGCTCCCTCCTCTTCGAAGCCGTCGCGGACCGCCAAAAGTCCGCCTGGAGGCACGCGAGAGATAACAAGCAGCACGACAAGAAATTCATCACCAGCGGGCTCTGGAGCATCAGTCGGCACCCAAAGTGACATTCTGCCCTTCACGCTGGAATCATCAAAGCTGACGGGTTCTGCAGCTACGTCGGCGAAGTCGGGATATGGACAGGCATCGCCGCCCTGTCCACCGCGTCCCTCCAGAGCCCGTACTTTCCCCGCGGCGCCATCGCCCTGGCTGCGCTCAGCCCGCTCACGACATACTTCCTGCTGCGGAAGGTGCGTGTCGCCTTTGCGGAATACGTATGCCAACCGAGTTTGCTGTGCGTGCCAGGTTTCTGGCGTCCCGCCTTTGGAGGTGAGTACAGGAGCAACTGAGTATTGCGCGAGTCTGATTTGTGTATGTCGAACAGAAAGCGGGGGATAAGAAGTACGGCGGTGACCCCAGGTGGCAGGAGTATAAGAGGTTAGTGGTTGAGTTTGCAACGTTCGCGGTCTGATGTTTTGTGCCTAGGAGCGTACCTGTCTTCTTCCCGTGGGGTCCCAAGGAATGAGGTACCGGTTAATGTCCGCGGGAAGTTGTATTGTGTCCCTTTAACGAGGTAACCCTACCGTGAAAATATTGCAGGCCGGGATAAGTGCGAGGCAGTGCGTAGCATGGGCTTGGGCGTTTCTCGTACGGATTGCACCCGCGGTTAACAATGTATGGAGCCTCCAAGGCGGTAGTAATGCACACGAGCGATGTACACCATTTCTCTCTCCTTCGATCAACGTTATCAGAGCATTTTGTATCAGGAAGGTGAGGTGCATTACGCGCGTACTCCTGGCGTACTAATCCTACAGACAGTGACTTGCTTGGTCAAGCTCAGTACTGGAAAGAGGAGAGCGGGAACTCGAAGCTGCGTCGTCAAGTACGGCATGAGTCAATTTACCGCCGGGACATCGGGGGGGGGGGGGGTACATATCAGAGCACTCACGCCAGCCAAACATCGTACCTCTGCCTTTCGGGCGGCAGAGGAGGCTTGACGGGGACCGTCCAGTCGCCGAAGCGGCTCGCGAGCCATGCGTGCCACGGGTAGTCCGCGCAGCCGTTGGGCAGCAGCTGCGGCTTGGCGCGGAAGCCGTCCTGCACCTTCCAGAGCGGGCCGTGCTCGAAGAGCGGCGGGCAGGCGACGCGCTGCGTGTTCGCCTCGACGTAGGCTTTGGTTAGCTCCAGGTCGGGGTCGACGCCGTCGACGCCGTCGGGGAACCAGCGCTGCATCCGTGCATCATCGTGAACACGTCCTGGACGGGAACGGCAGGCGGGCCACTCACCATACCGCCCTCACCCCCGCCGTTAGAGATGCAACAGTGGATCTCGCAGAAGGGGGACGTGTCGTGGATGTCTGTGGCATCTCATCAGAACTGACGATCCCTGCGCGGAAGAAGGAACGAACGGAAGCGTGCCTGGGGGCAGGTCAGGAACTTTCTGAGGAAGACGCTTCGGGCGTACGCACTGTCTCGCCAAGTCCCAGTGTCCACAGCTGAATATGGCAGATCTTCTCCATGGCGTCGTCGCCAAAGAAGACGTGGAAGCCGGTCATGTTGTAGAACTCGAAATCGTCCCAGTCTGCGGACTACGACGTCAGTGGACTTAACTAGGAGCAGGTAGCCCGCACGCACTGCCGTTACTCGCCCATGGGAGTTGCTCAACTTTGACAAACGAGAACTGCAGCGCTTGTACATCAAGCGACGCAGAGGCCGGGAATGAGTTGGCAATCGGGAGTTCCGACATGGCGGTATACGGGCCCTGGGGCTCGTCAGGGAGGAACTCCATGCGCAGGAATACCGCACCGTCGTCCCCCGCCTGAATCCTTCCGTCGGAGGATAAGACTTGTGTAGTAGCAGCCTGGTGTCGTTCAGGAGCGAGTTTACGTGTGGTGACGCTCCCGTCTTTCCCTTTCATGATGATACTACCTAGATGCCGACACCGTGGGCGCAGGACTTGGCGTATGGTAGGTGTGACTGCTTACCATGTATGACCTTAACAGCGTCTTGCGAATCGAGCCCGACTAAACCTCCCGGCGGTAGGACATACAGGTGGAGCTTCTTGCCAGCGACGGTGATGACCGACATGGAGGCGTGTGAGCGACCAGATATGGCGTTGGGTCGAGGCACCATAAAGAGGACTTCTTGTTCGAGCCGATGGACGCGTATGTCGGTGCTCGATAGCGGAGAGAAGAGTGCGTTGCTGTTGATGCGGATGCTCGGACACTCCGGGCCAACGTGGTAGCCTGGTACATAATACGAGATAGATCCTATATCCTGTATGAACGTTGAGGACGTATTAGATTTATAAGAATTTAATGGACATACTAAGCCTACGCCCCTAAAGGAAGCAATTGCTAGACGCCCGGCTGACCTGTTGGTTATCTTCGTTCGTCTGACCTTACCCGTTGTGATATCAACCATACGGTACAGGTAGACACCCTCGTTAGCGGCTGTCTCGAAATCATCACTTATTAAAAGGTTCATCGAATTCGAGAGGAGTACTAACGGGTTCCAGTTGCTGAAGCACCAGTTAGATCAGTCACAGTGTGGCCATACTACGATCGTTTAGGCAACTCACGGACACCCATGCAGGCGATCGCAAACGCATCCACCCCGTTGGCATCGAAGTCACCGGTGGCAACATGGTGAACCGTGCCCGTATGGTCGTCAGTTAAGGGGCCAAAGTTGTCGACGACAACGCGCGCCCAGTGAGAACTATCGAGGAGTGACGCAGTGCCCTTCGGTGCATCGGGGTTCTTGACGTAGATGGCGATGCTGTTCCCGTGGAAGCCCTGATGTTCCGTTAACATACCCGTATTGAGATGGGAACAAGTATCACTGTGATCACCTCGCAAGTGGCGATATAGCCAACTGGATCGTCGTGAACCATGCCCACGTCAACTGAGCCCGAGCCCCAGTACGGATTGTCGCCCTCGCGAGGCAGACCTGTGCCCACGATTTCGTATTTCCACTTTCCCTCTTTATGATAGAGGTAGCACACTCCCTCGCGCCCGGCAACGAGTACAGTGTCAAGTGCACGCGCGTCGCCTCGGAATACCTTGATGTCGTGGATCAATCTGAACTCGCCGAGAAACGGTACTTCTTTTGCCCAGGATGTCGGGCCGTCGCTAGCCACGGAATCATAGCAGGGCGTGTAGAGAAGAACGGGGACGGAGCTCTCTAGGTCACCAGATTTGGAGATAATGGGGATTGCCATAACCTGTAACTGATCTCTGGTAGTGAAGTGACCGACTGGGACATGTGAGTGTGGAGGTCGGTCCTGAGATGCATATGCTAACCTTTGAGCCTATGAGGATCACTGAATCAACAAAAGTTCGGAGAAGAATAACGGTCGAGTTACCTATGCATGCCTGTGGAGTTTCCAATGCGTCCAGGTGTCCAATCACCCTTGTGTAAACGATCACCAGGGTTCCTGAGCCATTGAACCCGTCCACCGTCATTCTCAGAAGCATCCCATAACTTGAAGGAAATGAGAAAGGATGTCATAAGGTCAGTTCCACCGTGTACGGGAGCTGGTGATCCACGTACATCAGTCATGCTAGGGCCATATCGATCGCAGATAACGACTGAATGTGTACTGCAGATCAGAGGCAGGATCGATGGCGAAGCATGGGACACGTACTATCATTGTAACCATCCCCGGTGAAGTCGCCGAAGGTCATGGCAACCGGGAAGTCCATGGTCTGGATGGGAATGGCATGCCATTTGTTATCCCCCGGTTGGCTTTCAGTAAAACACATGTCAACCCTAGGCAGTGTATGGTACGCAGCGACGTACTCATAGTAGTTCATAGGATTCACAAAGAGCGTGATGGTTGAGGGCTTGTCTTCGAATCCCAGGCCGTACCCAACCAGGTCAGGGTACTTCGCCTCTTTGTGGAAGTGAAACGCTTCGAGCCAGTAGCCGTCGGGCAAATTTTGGGCAACCAGGATTTCGGTTGCATCAGGGACAAGAGGAGTGCCTTGAGGGCTGTTGACCTCAGTAATCGCCTGGACGCGGTATCTGCAGCACATCGTGCACGATTCAGGTGCTTGGCTCGTCAAAGTTATCTGGAGTTATATAAGGATGACAAATCGAGATCAGTGGGTGTATACAGTAGCGGAAAAGGCTGCAATGCCACTAAATTCAGTGTGGCGACCAACCTGAATCTCACCGCCCCAAAGCCGTGGCCCGTCACCGATATGTCAGTGTTCGGGATGAAGGTGAGAACAATGAATGTCTGTGTCTCGTGAGTGCCCTGCTGACAGCTTGAGGAGCATACCGAGTAGCATAATGGATGGCCATGCTGAAATGTGGTACATTGCAAGGCTCAACAAGTTACACATGCATGGAAGTCATGATTGTGGCAAGTTTCCACCGAGAGGCGGTATATCCGGGCCGGATGGCCGTTCACGTCAGGGCCCAGCCAAACATAAATTTACATAACGCCCGACGAATGCTGTGGCGTTGGTGCTAGCAGTGGTACTTCACAACTACTGGCTCGAGCGTGCTGCATCTTGGTTCAAGCCGGGTGGGCAACCCAGCAATGTATTTCTGAGGTGTATCTATCGTCGCCGAGCGGAAAAGGAGCGGACTTACGACGTCGCATCCTCGGGTCGACCGAGTAAGCGAATATCGGATCTTCGTAAGGAGCGACTACTAGTAACTCCCGAGTCAAAACTCAATATGACAAGGACATACCGCAACGCAATAATGGGGAGCGGTCCACCAACTAAAGTCGTCAACGTCATCAATAGGCCCCATCTCCTTGTGGGAGGTCATCTCCTCGAGAGTACTAGTCAATAAGTGAGTGCCTCATGGTGCAGATGCCCTCTATGAATTCAGTTCAAGTTCATAGATTATCAGCTGCTGCTTGTTATCAGAAATATGTCAAGAGCAGAATCAAGCAAGCTTGTTGCCATTGACAGATGCATGGAACGGCACCCATTCATCGCACTTGGGCAGATGGTACTGTCACATGTGCCCTTGTCCAATTGTTCAGTCTTCTCCAAGCCGTTCTCACCTACGTAGTAGATTCCTGGTCATGGTTAATTGACAGCAGTGTGGCGGAGGTTATGGGATGCCGAGAGCCGATAGAAGTATGGGGGTAACGTCCACATTGAAAAGGATTGTTTCCAAGTTACATTTGGGGCAGTATAAAAGGTGTTAGGACACTGATCAAGTCATCCGCTCCTGCGCTATCGACATAACGATGTCCCTCAGCCCTGATGACCCATTTTTTGGTTTCAATAATGGTGGCTGGCTGAGCAAGCCTGCCCGTGCTCTTGCTGACCACGCTACCCGTGCGGGTGTCTTCGGGTATGCTCCAGCAGCCCTTTCGCTACCGCCTCTCCCAAGGCTGCCTGATCCTGGTGTCCCGCCTGAGGTGAGATCACCTCTTCTCTTACCGTCTCCCGCTGAAATGTAATTTCATTGGCATGTGAAGGGAATTCCTAAATATGACATTGTAATTGCCGGTCTGGCCCTATAGGAGCCACATATGCTCGCCTGCTCGTCGAAGCAGGGTTCAATGTGGCTATGTTTGATGTTGGGGAAATGTACGCCATCTTTCTTGAGTGGCGACCATGTCATTGCTGACGGGTCTTGGACAGCGACTCTGGTCCCAAGCGTGGGTCCCACAAGAAGAATGTAAGATTTATCTACTTCATCTCGACTTTCGCGTAGAACAATGCGCTGATCATATATACCTCAGGCTATTGAGTACCAGAAGAACATCGACAAATTTGTCCAGTAAGCAGTATACACCAATATAGATGGCGTCGCCGCTGATCTGTACGGAATCCAGCGTCATTCAGGTACGTCCTAGTTCCGCCCAGTAAGGACACACAGCCTAAGCTAGAAACAGGGCCAACTGATGCCCGTATCGGTGCCCATAAATAAGCTTGTTGCCGACACCCTCAGCCCGAGTAGCTGGCAAGCATCGAGGCACTTTGTGCGCAATGCCTCCAACCCAGGCAAGCTCTCATTCGTGCTCGCACTGGTATTTGCCCTTATGAGGTCTGCAGAGCAGAATCCTTTCCGTAACTTAGGTGGACAGGCTGTCACGCGTGTTGTCGGTGGCATGTCTACCCATTGTACGTCCCAAAATGCGCATGATACTATTCGTCTGACCGGTCCGTAGGGACCTGTGCGACACCACGGTTCCACAGAATGGAGCGTCCTAAGCTAGTGAGGGACGATAACGCCGCAGATGACGAAGAATGGAACCGCCTCTACCGCGAGGCCGAACAATTCATCGCGACCGGACATTCGCAGTTCGAGCGGTCGATCCGACACACACTCGTGCTCGAAACCCTTCGGGACTCGTACAACGGGACACGCGCGTTCGAGCAGATCCCTCTCGCCGCTACGCGCACGGACCCCGACAGCCAATTCATTCAATGGAGCTCTGCGCACACGGTCTTCGACCTCGAGGACCGACCGAACACGACGCACCCTGGCGAGCGGTTCAACCTCTTTCCTGGCGTCAAGTGCACGCAGGTTATTCGCAACAGCGAGAATACTGCGATAAAGTCGATAAGGGTCCAGGACGTCACTGCGCCCAACAGCGCCCCCGTAGAGATCAGCGCTGATGTATTCATCCTCGTCACAGGAGCTGTGCATAACCCTCAGGTATGGGCTATGCTCTGCGTGCGAGTGTCAACCCGCAAGGGGAGGTCACTGACATACTCTAGATCCTCGTTAACTCAGGTTTCGGCAAGCTCGGGCGTCCCGATGCCTCGGATGCCAATGAGGGGGTTCTGCTGCCCTTCCTCGGGAGCTTCATCACCGAGCAGACGCTGGCGTTCTGCCAAACGGTGCTCAGCAAGGAGCTCGTGAACAACGTCAAGGCAGACATGCGCGTTTCGGGCACTCCTGGCCAACCCGATTACAAAGTTGAATGGACTTCGGGTGACCCGGCCAACAAGCATCCGGACTGGTGGAATGAGAAGGTATGGAAGCATATGATGGAGCACCAGGAGGATCCGCTACCTATTCCGCTTCATGATCCCGGTACGTGGTTATATCGCATATTCAACCTCTTCGCTAACCGGCACTCAGAGCCCCAGGTCACCACCCTCTTCGAGGATAGTCACCCATGGCATACTCAGGTATGAATTCATCGCTGTCGTGAGATGCCTGGCCACAATGTTAACCCGATGCTTGCAGATTCATCGTGACGCCTTCAGGTAAATATGTCCTTCGTCGTTTCGCTAACGTAACCTCTGATTCACTATGTAGCTACGGTGCTGTCGCGGAGAGTATTGACACCCGACTCGTCGTCGACTGGCGCTTCTTCGGGCGCACGGAACCAAAGGAGGAGAACAAGCTTTGGTTCTCGAAGCAGATAACGGACCAGTACGGTATGCCCCAGCCAACGTTTGACTTCCGCTTCCCCGATGGAATTACGAGCCAGGACGCGGACCGCATGATGACGTGAGTCCACGGGTGTTGTTACAATGCCTGTGGCGAGAGAAGGTGCTCATGCGATCCTAGTGATATGTGCGAGATGTCCTCGAAGATCGGTGGATTGTGAGCCTCCATGTATACGAGCTATTTCTTAAGCTGACTGGCTGCAGCCTCCCGGGCTCGAACCCGCAGTGGATGGAGCCCGGCCTCGTCCTTCACCTTGGTGTAAGTCGATTTCTTCCGTCTGCCGTTCAGGTCTGACCATGGATTTCTAGGGGACGCACCGCATGGGATTTGATGAGCAGGAAGACAAGTGTTGTGTCGATACCGATTCGAAAGTCTTCGGCTTCGAGAACCTCTTCCTCGGCGGTTGCGGTAACATCGGGACGGCGTATGCCTCCAATCGTGAGTATCTGCCGCGTCAATGCCTGCTTCATGATAATTCAGGATAAATTATCCAGCGACGCTCACTGCAATGGCGATGGCGATTAAGAGCTGTGAATACATCAAAAAGAACTTCAAGCCGAGTGAGATCGGTTCCAGTGATAATCGAGCTTGGATTCGAGGAGCCGCATAGGCTCATATGTCAGAAGAGACCTGAAATTTACGGCGTAGCGACCTGTGTAATTATATCTGAACATAAGTACGGCCCATGCCACTTCATCACATTCGTTCATGCTGCTGTCGTTCCCAAGAACCGCACCACAGTTAGTGTGGATGGCAGCCTCTCCGGAGCCCTGCCAGCTGCCGGTATGCCGGCAACTGCCACTTTCGCCAGGTGGCAGGGACCTGGCAGGTGGGACAAATTTCCTGGACCAATCAGAGACCAATGGTAGACCATAGTATGGACTTGGTATGGACATCCAACCATAATCTATTGGTTGTTGGGGCATTTGATGCCATTTCATCCCCCTTGAGAGCGTGTCTGAGGCCATACCAGCAATATGCCTATGTTTTATCACACTTACCCCCCAAGATATGGGGAAAATCAAGTAAATACTGGTATTTTCTTTATTTCCTGCCACGTCCTGCCAGAGCCCTTTGGGCCTGCCAGCCGGCATTGCCACTGCCGGGAGCTGGCATGGCAGGGTGGCACGGCACTGCCTGCCACATTGGTCCACATGTACAGTATACTGTACAGTAGCCCCTATTTCCTGTGCGGTCCGGATAATCCGATCAGAGCGGCCCACGCGATTATCGGCTCGGCGCTTTTGGCAGCACGTTTGCTCGGTCCCTCTCGTGGAGTGCTCGGAACTTTCGATGCCTTGAGTTCAGCGCACGCATTCCCTCGGGAAGGTTGCACAAGGCCTGGAATGCGGACGTTGCGTGCGACGGTATGTCTGGATTTCCCGCTGCAGCTTCCGCACTTGCAAGATCGGACGGCGGCTCCGCTTTTCAATCGCACTGGAGCGGAAGTCCCCTGCAGCACTCCTCCGTCGACGCTGATAGCACCGATTTGGCGTCATCGAGTCCCGGAACATGCAGGCTCTTAACGCGTGCAGTGTAGTCGACGAGGCCAGCACGCCCGCCGCTGTGCTCCAAGGGCGTCGATTAGCCTGCTGACCGTGCTGTCCTGGACTAGACGCGTCCCTTATGCGGTCATTGCAGAGAGTGTATTGTTCAGTGCGAGATCAAACTGTCAGACTAGCTCGGATGCCCGCGTAGACGTCACCCAGGGAGCACCGTCAGCCGCCCGCCATCGACATAAGGACCGCCGCCAGCCCATCCCTGTCCCTCGTCCCCGTCTATTCTACCCAGTCATGGCGTGGCGCTCGAGAACACAAACAACGCGGCCGGGCCTCTTCGACACGCTGCGCGCAGACTGCATCGCCGCCTTCATCGAGTTCGTCGGCACCACCTTCTTCCTCCTCCTCGGGCTCGGCGGCATCCAGGCCGTCACGGGCGAGACCGCGTCCAGCACCTCCGCGTCCAACATCCAGCTCGTCATGTACATCTCCCTGTGCATGGGCTTCAGCCTCACCGTCGCCGCCTGGCTCTTCTACCGCGTCACCGGCGGCCTCTTCAACCCCAACGTCAGCCTGGCGCTGCTGCTCGTGGGCGTGATCGGCCCCGTCCGCTTTGTTCTCTATTGCATCGCGCAGCTGCTCGGCGGGATCGCCGCGGCTGCGCTGGTGCTCGCCCTCACTCCCGGTCCGCTCTCCGCAAAGTCAGTGTTGTGTTCGCCCGGTAACGCCCCTCGACTCATCTGGTGTCCCATAGCACGTTCCTGCAGACCGGCGTGAACGCCGCGCAAGGTGTCTTTATCGAGGCTTTCATCACGGCCGCGCTGGTCCTCGCCGTGCTCATGTTGGCTGCCGAGAAGCACCAAGCAACGCCGTTTGCACCCGTAAGGACAGCCGCTACCATATCCGTCCGGTTCTCATCTTTGGTGTGCAGATCGGAATAGGCCTCACCTTGTTCGCGGGCCACTTGTAAGTCAGCTGCCTAGCCATCACTTACACGACCTCACTCCTCACATGTTAGGTTTGCCGTTTTCTACACCGGTGCCGCCACCAACACCGCCCGGTCCTTCGGGCCTGCTGTCGTAACCGGTTTCCCCTTTCACAAACATTGGATCGTAAGTCTCCCTGCTTCCTGTGCAGAATATTCCTCATATCCCACTCTCATTCAGTACTGGCTCGGTCCTTTCATCGGCTCTTTGCTGGGCGCCGGCTTCTACGCACTCCTGAAACAGTGAGACTGTTCCTCCCTTGTGCATGTGCCGGCCTCTGATAGCACCCCGCAGTTACGGATACTGGGAGCTCAACCCTGACCAGGACACGACCATGCCCGAGAAGTCGCCCGCCGATCCTGTGGCGCGCGTAACGAGTGCCATTGGCAGCGGCAGGGACAGATCCCTCTCGCGGTCGACGAGGAACGACGCACCTGTATGATTGTGACAGGATATCTCACGACGTTCCCAGGGTTGCATGAGATCGGGGATGTAGACCCATCATCACACTTGTATGCGACGCATTATTATCCGTGTATCGTTAGTTTAGCTTGTAACATTAGTGTCGCATAATTAGAATCAACTGGCTCGTCAGGAGTCGCAGGATTCATTCTGTGTCGCCACGCCCATGCCGCGGCATAAGAAAAGAGACTGTTCCTCTCCTGGTGGACGTCGGCCCCATGATGTTTCCTTGAGTCCTCTGCTGCTGTCCAGAGACGCAACTGCGTGCGAGGATAACAGCGAAAAGGTGCTTAGATTGAGCATTGCGGATAAAGATAAACATCGTGTGCGGCAGTTAACGAAGCGACGTAAGAGAGTATAAAGTGTCTATGCAGTTACCGAGTAGTACCGAAAAAGGAATAAGATAAGGCAAGGATGGAGCGGGGAAAAGTCCTGGATCTTCGCATCGCGTGGAGAGGGCTCTATAACCTGCGGTGGCCCATGGGTCCATAGCTGCCGTTCTTGGCGCACTGGTTGCCGATGCACGGCTCGAGCCCGGCGAAGGCGTTGTAGGCGGGGCACAGCAGGTCCCATCCGGCTGAAAGTGCACAGTCAAGGTCAACAAGAGTTAAGCGCGGATGGAAACAGAGATACGCACGAGGGACGGGCGTGTCGACGTCTGGGACGTCGGGCACATCTTCAGCCATTATGGCCGCGAACCCGCTGGAAGGGCATCATGGTCTCGTCAGAAGTTTGGTTCTTATTAGGACTTACGCGTTCAGATGGTAGTCAATGTGGCTACGATGAGCCACGTCAAGGTCTGAAAGAATGAAGAGTGTGTGGAATCATACCAATGCAGGAACCAGGGGCCTGCGTTGTCCGTCACGAAGCGGATCGTTACGTTGTCACCGGTGGTGTCTCCTGTGATGCATATCAATGTAGTCCGGGATCTGAAGGAAAGCCTTGCTTGCCTATGGAGACGACATCACGCCCTGCGAGGACATTAGTATGAAATGACTTTTACGTCCATTGTCCGTATTACTCACGGACGGGGTTCTGTCAGCAGGGAACATTAGTCTACATGACGCCAGAATCAATACAAACTCACCTTGAAGTTGTAGCCGTCGGGGCCTGTACCCGCACTACGGATGACAGAAAACGTGTGCTAGCACCCGAGTTAGAGATATAACGTGAGGGAATGCCACCAAGCCTTACACCGTGCAGATGCATAGGATGCTGGGCAATCAATCGTGTCGTCAGTATTCGTAGCTTCTCAAGCACTGCTACAGCTTACCGGAGAGCCAAGCAAATTAATCATGGGGAAGGATACTTCGATGACTGCCGTGGGTCAGTCAATGCACCAATGAGTTCGGGCGGACAACCTTACCTTTGTTAGGGGGTAGGGTGTAAACACTCCCGTTGGGCAGGAGGTTTTGAGGAGGTACGCCGTTCAATATCTGTAGGAGAATCGGGATTGTGGGAGACTGGTATATCTCACCGCCAAGGCTCCAGTTACCGATGGGCGGATTAGTTTGGGAGAGAAGCTAGGTGGAGAATACCAGCAACACGTCAACAGACCGCCAGCGCAAGAATGAGGTATCACGCGAAGACACCTACCACTTCAGCAGGAAGGTTGATGGTCACGTCAGCCCCTCCAGGCCAGGGGTTACCGGGCTGTATCGAGTCATATTGGGTACTGTGCGAGAAGGTTGTCCAGAATCACTTACGGCTTCGGGATTGACAAGAGGCTACAAACCTGTGAGTGACTGGAAGATTTGGTAGGGGTGCGAAGAAACATACGTGAAGCTGTGTCTCATTCAGAAGATTTGTGTAAACACTCTTGGTGTCATTAGGTTCCAAGTCGTCCGCTCCGATATATCTCAAGATGGCGGAGTTGACGCCTCCATCCACACCTACGATCCCCGGAACATTAGGTCCAGTCTGCGATCTTATCCCTGTGAACACAATATAAACATGGGATAGGAATGATAAACGGTACACGGTTACTCACAATAATTGCCGATCGGTTGGTTAGCATCAAGCTATGCTGATATCAGAAACCTGCCAGATGAGTGTTGATTTCTCTTACAATGAATGAGTAGCGTTGTCCTTCAAAGGGATACGAACGTACGTCAGACAAACGGCTAGCACTACTCTCGTATCAACTCACCGGCAAATATCTGAAGGGAGCCGACGGTCACCGGCTCGTGATCGACACCGTCGGCCTCGATGACAGTCATATTGTGGCCATCAATCCACACGATGAAGTTAGGGTCGCAGGATATGGATACCAAACGCATGCGATACCTAAAGCTCCGAAATGACGTGAACACGCATTGTACGCTTGCGCTGTGACTAACCGCTTTCCCTTCTCAACCGTTATGATCGCCAAGTCAGCCTGCGGTCCACCGATATATCTTCCCTTGCCATTGATTAAGGTCGAGCTAATGTTAAGACTAAATGAGATGTATCAGATGGTATACTTGGTTATACGGCGTGATCCACTTACGGGAACTCCGCTAGTTGGGATGTCGGCAGGTGTTGCCTAGATCAAGGTCATGTCAATCCTTATTGCATCCCGAATCCCGATAGAGCAGATGCAAAGCCGTACCAATCGGAGATAGTAAGGACGGTGCTCTCTGGAGAAGCCGAGCGTGAGCGGGGACGTAGTGATCAGACACTTTAACACGGACCATCATCCACGTCATACATATCTTTGAAGGGATCGTCGGGGTCGTATATTACCATTGGACCTCTCAATCCATCGCAGTATTGTTCCGAAAAGTGAGAATGGTACCAGAAGGTGCCCGCCTGTCCTGAGGGAGTGAAATCGTACAGAAACGATTCACCTGGAACAAGAGGACATTGTGTCACGAAAGCAACTCCGTCTGCCCAGTTGGTCTTCTTCTGGTATAACCCATGCCAATGCTAGACTACGGTCAAACTTGCGAACAGTAGGGGGGGGTGAATGAGAGCTCACGATAGTCAAAGCACGCTCCATAGTGTTATCAGTAAGCAGATCGTGTACGTTGAATTGGAAGCGGTCCCCCTGCATGATCGCTGTGTGAGTGCAAGGAATGAGATCTGAGTGTCGTGTCTGCTATACTTTGTTTGCCTTGATCAACGGAGCGGGGTATTGGCCGTCAACAACGACAGCTCTGTGAGATGCGTGAGCGACGACAAGCGAAGATTCCTCTCATCACTCACGAACGAGGATAACCATCCGGCGCGATGACTTTATTGGTGACAAATAAATCTCCGACTGGACCGATGAAATTCTGTGCATAGGCCCCGACAACGAGACAGGGCAATGCGAGTCTGGACAGGACGAAGGCAGGAGACATAGCAAGCGTAACCTATATATCAAAGGAGAGTATGGTCAGGGTGCAGACCCTCAAGAATGAGAAGTGTAGAGAGATGAACTCTTCGGCGTACAGTCGTTATATACCCCTTCTTCGAAGATAGTATTCCTATGTAAAATCTGGGTTAGGTATCCTGGTGGCGATACGGGATTTCAATACCCAGAGGGCTCCGACGTGATTTATCAAGGCGGGGACCATGGGCGACGTGTGCCACTGGCGGAATGGATGGTTAGGTCGACTAGACAAATGATCGTGGCGACATGCCACCAACATTCCACCTCTCTGACTCGATAGATGACGCCGTCCAGCAGTCTCTGGAATCGATCCCAGGTGGGACATCGGCACTCCTCCTCAAAAGGAATACTCGGCCCTTCAATTCGATGTTGCATTCTAGCATGAGACGCAGCATGTAAACTTGTGTATAGTCTGTTGCTATGTATGCACCGCGTCAAGTCTCAGCCCCTTGCACTTCGGGGACAGTCCTTGGGCTGTCGAGGGTGGATCCGAGATCTGAAATTTGAGTGGGTTACATGGCATGCTAGACAGGATTAGGAAGACACACCACCCAATAAGCGAAGTATTCCAGCAATACTGATGGCGGTTTCGTGACTGGCTTTGCTTGAGGCACATCCGAGTCGGCACTGCGTGAATATGCTTGATAGAACCACAGTGTTGCGACAAGAACGTCCACATATGTCCGATGACGGTGTAGGGCTCCCTTATAGTACTAGGAGAGGCCGCGAAGAGTTGGTAGTATTCAACAAGTAGTGATGGTCACCGTACGCCGCTGTCGCTGTCGGCCGGCTGTTTTAGGCTAATCACATCCGACTTGGAATATTGGACTCATGTCCTCCTTAATGCCAAGAAAGTGCTCACATTCAACCAGGAGAGGCATTCCTGAGGGCATAAACGTTGGGAACAGCCAACCATCACGATACTGAGCATGGAAGGGCAACTCAAACTTGACAAGCGATCCTGCTCCGTGATTCGCCGTCACGCTCGCGTCCAAGTTGATGCGCCGCCAAAAGACTCCGAGAATCGAGTCTGCACTGCTCCCGTAACATTGCTCAGGATGTTCTCTGCACTACCTTGCTCTGCTTTGATCTATCGCAAAATATCACTGCGACCAGCAGCCACTTCCTTTAGCGGTCTCTGCGGTACCGAGTGCCATTTCATACTAAACTTCATCCAAGTCAAGATGCTGACCATAGGCCGGCTCCACTTTTTCGCTGGACCATTGCGCAGTTACTGAGTCACTCGATCCCAACCTGTTGGTATATCGGCAGGTGCGGGCGTCGATCATACTACTCTATTAGTCCATCAGCAGTGGCAGAGCATATGCGCTTGGGCTACTGTTGACCCACCCCGGAAACAAACTTCTACGGACTAGGAAGTAGTAGGTGTTCAAGTTTATGGGGTTGCTACGGGCAAATTTGTAGCTTGTACTAGCGCCTGACGCGGCCAGTTCATCGCCGCTACGTGCTGCTTGGTCTCCTCACTTTTGACCAGCGCTGAGAAGTACAAGCCCGCCCGGTGGAGCTTTCAAGACAGTGCTGAGATCGGATCGCAACTTAATCTCTGACCCTTGGCACGGTTCGCGAAGAAGTCCCCAATGGGACGTTACTCCCAGATTTACATTGCTTACTCTCTCTTCACTGATCCAAAATAGAGCTCTGCATCTCATACCGCGCCTTGCGCTCGAGAGGGGGGCTGTTTGACACGGTGTAACCCAGGCAGTGCCTCAAAGCGCTTACCCGGAGTTGCTTGCGGGGCCTGTTCCTATGTCGCGCTGGACTGTCTTGCGCTCAGTCTTGCGCCTCCACATGAACATGCATTCTGCGGCGCATCACGCCACCATCTCCTCTGACTACATTCTATTGTGAGTAATGCGCTTTCTCTAGGCTGGACTGCTTACCGACGCAACCCCGAGACGCTTTTTAAATGAGATTTCATTTGTTCGTCAGTGGCATTTACTGACATCCTTGCATCTTGATCTAAGCATATAAATATCCGAGGGGGCTGGCATTGACGAACAAATTGTGTACGAAGTCCCTTCAGGTGCCGAATATCACTCCTTCAGAGCATATACCATTTTCGTTACCCGTCTCGCAGACCATTGTATCCGATGTATCTGGAGCCCTTCGCCGTTATCACAGTCTCCATCGCCATAGTCGCTGCAGCACCTGTGAGTAGATCGGTCCGCTTACTTCTCTTCCTCTTGTCATCTCGCTGATTTGATTGTTCGATTGTCGGCTAGCCTGGACCAAGCAGTTCCGATGGCGGCAATTACACCAGGAACGTATCGAATGCTAGCCCTGTGAGGGTCGCGACAACGCTGTCTACGTACACGGATACAGAATATTTCGAAACGCTTTTGAGCACGTCACCATACTTGACCGTGCTGCCCACCACCATCGTATGGACTGAGTCGCCCGCTCTTCCAGTCTCTTCCGGTGATGCCACAGGGTCGATATGCAGCTGCCCCTTCACTCCCGCGTCCAGCGCTACTCCTAGCAGCTCGGGTGCCGGCGGTAACAACACGGTGTCCTCCTCGACATACACTCTCACATTATCCTACCAGACCACAATGGCATCCTCTCCTTACAAGACCGTGCTTCCTACGACCATGATCTGGACTCAGATGGTGGCGCTTCCGACCGCCGTGTCGAGCACCTCGTCTTCCGGTGTCTGCTCGTGCAGTACTACTCCGTCTTCCAGTGCTCCCAACACCAATGTCTTGAATTCCAGCGGTGTCAATAACAGCAGCGTCTTCAGCACTGGTACTGCATATGTTACTACTAGCACAGACGTTTGAATGTGGTTGAACCTTGGATTATATATTATCCAGGTAGCGCGAGCGTTCATTCATCTGCAGTGGTATCGGCGTCTTTCTCTCTCCTTTCCTTGTCGGAATGTAACTGTACATCCGTGCAATTGATTCGACTATTAGGATGTACTAGAGGACAATAAAGTTACATTGATAGGTATATCATATGGGGACCGTCGAGCCATTACTGCGCCTGCCGTTCGGTAGCACAAATCGTGGAAGGAGTCCAAGATAATGGTATCTCCAACCCGTTGCACACATGCGATTGTCACCTCAGGCGTGCGGGCTGGCAGATGGGAATTAGAGGCGATCACAGTGGATTCAACTCGAGTGTAGCATCACATATCTACAGAAGGCCCAATACCTAGATCTCCACGAAGTAGGCTAGACCCCACGGGTAACGACCACTCTCCTGAGACTAACACACACAAAAGAAGGAATATGACCGCCTCATATTCCTGCCGAGCAAGGCACTGACGTTTGAGGAATGAATCACGGCCGATACCTTCAAAGACAACAAGTCAGCCATCTGAAGGAGATACAGATGTTGAAAACGTATAAAATCAGATCAATATTAGTTACAATCACTGTCGAAGCTCAGGAACAGCTTCTAGTTGATGAATTTTACTCTATTCATCGCAAAAGAAGATCGACAACATCATGCGACTCGGACTAACCTCAAGCACACAGCGCCTCAGATACCCCCCTAACTATCGCTCATTGTGGCTCTATATACAGCCGACCACCGGTGGCGTGCTCCCGCGTCACCTGTGAATTACAGTCAGCCTCGATAAGACAAAGCAGTTCCAGCAATGGACTATTCAGATGGGGTTGCCCGAGAAATTGAGCTGTGGCGGGCATTTTCGGCAGCAATGATACGAAGACCGTCGTGATAAAGCATCATAGAAATTACAGGGGACAGGCGTAAGACTCACTGTGGATAGCTCAAGACCAGCCTAGAACCTCGTAGGAAGATAACGAGTTATGGGACGTGATCCTGTTAGAAGAGGTGAGCAATAATGCGATGAGACACGACAAGAGAAGCTCAGAAAAATAAAACAGCCTTGGATTTGTCGTCAACTCGTGCCGTAAAGCACGAATCAGGCGGTAACTCCATTGGTAACATCCTAGAAATATAACGGACTCGTACTCACCACGTCTCAATGACCTCACTCGGCCAGAGATGACACCAGACTTCGCTACCTAGAACGGGGATCAGATATAGTTCGCGACAACATGACGGATGTAGATTATTCAGTGGATTGACAGAAGGTAAAGCATCGAGCCCATACGGGCACTCAGATACTCTAGTTTGAATTGTTTGGATCATCTCGGGAGAGAATCGAGAGACTGTCGCAGACATAAAGATGATGAGGAGCGCACCTTACAAGGTCACCCTAAAGCCCTTCCAAACCATGATACCCAGATACTAGCTATAAAGGGACACCTAGGAATTGAGAGGGGTTAGAATACGGACAGGCATGGGACTTGACGGAAACCGATCAGTGTAACTATGACAAGATAGACCACATGCGTGTAGACCGTCTAGGTTTGACGGAACACTCGGAAGCTAATACATGGCATCATGTCGAAAGGACACGAAACGACTACTCACCAGAGCATCCTATCCAGATACCAACATCGTGGACATCGCTTGCCAGTGGAGGTCGCGTTCAAGGAAGTTTTCGACTTTTGAAGCTCCGGCAACTTTAGGGCCGGCGTTCACGTGGAACCCACGTGCCACCACCTCGTCGGAATCGGATTGAATCGAGTTGTCGACGTCGTCGCATCGCATCGGACAGTCGCGGTCAGCTCAGTGACTGGTACTTAGGTCTCATTTGATTCTATAACGCCGATCCGGTTATATATTCCCTCAATTCGCTGGCTCTCCCAATGGATCCTGCCCTGGAATGCGTTCCTCGGATGGTATATGTTTAAATGGCCTTATCCAAGCTTCAAAGACACTTGCAATACTGTGTCTGTCCGTACTCGTCCGTACTTCTTCTCACTATGATAACTGGGGATCTTCAGACGATTTTTTTTGCATAGGGTCTAAAGCCAATGGTCAGGATAAAATCCGAGATAATAACTTCCATGTTTGGGGGAATCGGACGCTGCCTCACGGCGTGAACTCCACTCACTCACATACCGTCTGGCTATGGGCGATCCAGGTGAGGTTGCTTGTGGAATAGAGTTGGTCAACTATGACGATATGGTCGCCATTGGTTCTATAAACTCAGTAAACCCTATGCGCGATGCAGGTTCGCTCGCTCCCTGGCCTCCCCCCTGGGGATGCTCTATCCAAGTGGTCATGCCTTATTTACTGTTCTTGCAAGACGTGCCCATACTTCATCAAGCCCATTTAACCTAGGATCATGATAAACGAACGTTCAGCTAGTTTTACAACCCCACGATGTGGACTTCACCTCGCCTACTGCTACCGCTGTCATCCCGCATCCTAGAAGAACAGGCTCGACGATTGGAATCGCGATGCTGCACTGCATTACGGACCCTATGTCAACTACACGGAGATAATCTGGTGACACTAATCTGCCAGAGATGCAGAATAGGCAGATCTCAAACGCCCCCCTAACGCCGCTCTATTTGCGAAGACGGTGCGGCGAGATCCCGTCCGCAGGGAACAGTGGAGAAGACGCGTGCCGTACTTTCCTCGATGGTCAGGGTCTAGCTGACCACAGTGACACTCGCCCACAAGCAGGAGCATCCTGACAACGATCTCTCTCTTGCCAACCCAATGACCTCTTGGTTCGAAGACAGCGAATGGAGGACTCAGACGGTCATGCCAATGCATGCAGCTCTTCCCGGATTTCACTTTGATTGCATTATACTTGGGTGTCCCAATGACATTCCATGTGCTGAATGTGATCCTCGAGCTAACCTGCTCTGATCTGGAGCATAGTTATTCCCCCCTCTCGACTGCGTAGGCCCACTCCGAAGATGGCCGCAGGGGATTTCTAGTCAGTGCTCTGAATCGTGAGGGTTCGAGTACTCCGGAGGTGCAATGTCTCCATTCGCGATTCCATAGATAACGGCTAATATAATTTGGGAAGTCCTTCCTTTGTCTATGACAGTTCGTGTTTCCACGCACTCTGTGCCATGGTACTCGTACGAATAAGTCATGTGTTCCTACGTGATGATGTCCATTTTACACGCAGATGCGTAGATGAGAGAAGCACAAGCCGCGGTGGTCAAGTCCGTCGTGATCAACATCCACTCAAGAACCCCGGGATAGTGGGGAAACATGCACATCAGGTACAGTTGTTAACCGATAATATATATAGATAGACTCTTAGCGAATACGAGTCCTTGTTGCTCGCCCAATATCACGCTAGCGTGGGCCGACCACGATGGGCTTAGTCTTGCTAAGGCTCGCAATAAGCTCGTCGGAGATGTTCAAATGTGCCTTTACAAGTGCAGGCGGAGTCAAAGCCAACCACTGCGAGAATGTTAGTAGATGAATCATGCACGATATTGTGCACGCTAGCTTACTTGACTCAAACTGATATCTTGATAGCGATCTGTGAAACCATTAGTGACCCTGTGGAAGACGAGTCTAAAGGAACAATCGCACCCGTCTTGAAGATCTCAAGGAAGTGAAGAGTGGTGTTCCCCGTGTTCTCGACGTAGTGTCCTGAGAAAGACCATTAGTCCGATCCGTACTCACGCTGAATTCACTTCAGCCTACCATAGGAAGCGGGTATGTAGCCTGGGAGTTTGAGTTAGCATTCATGAATCAGCCACGCGAGATACGAGCAACAAAGCGTACCGACGTCCCCACCCTAATACACGGTGTTAGATAGATATATTTTAGGTGACTCTGAACATGCGCACCTGATAATCGAAAGTCCTGGCATTTCCGGTAGAACCGAAGAGCGTTATACGGGCCGTGCCGCCGCTAATCGGGAATCAGTACCTAACAACTTGTGAAGTCACGCAAGATAACTGACATGAAGTAGTCCCATTCATCTTGGGTGGGATGCCACTGTTCGAAGTCAGAAGAGTAATATTTGGAGCTACAGGCGGCCTTACGTGAAGTTCTCTGTAACCATGTGAGTGATCGTCTCAGATGCACGCGACATATACTACAGACCTCATGGCTCCGGGTTCGACTGTAACTTCTGCCACGGCAGTATTCACGGACACAGGGAAAGTAGTCGAATCCACCACCTTCACAGTACCTCCGGCGAGCTGGGTTGCGTTAACCTGAGACATCTTGAAGGTGTAAGGCTGTGGCACGGTTCCGTAAGGACTGGATGGAGCCTGTGCGTCATCGGGAGGGGGCGCTGCAGAGGACGGTCATCGCTCATCTCAGAGTACAATGCTTCATTGCGCTCACCACTCGGGAAAATATATAACTCTTCTGCCGGGATGTGGTCGAATGCAGATATATCGGTCTGGAAGTTCTTCGCGATGACTTCTTTCGGAACGTGTGCCAGCCAGTCAGTAAGCTAGATGAATGTCAGCGACGACAAGAGCTTTTTTTGTGCAGCGCTTACCAAGAATGTAGCATCTTCGCTGAACGCTCCATCATCAAAAACCTGTGATAATGTCAGGAAGGCTCTTTCTAGTTGAGTACGTTTCTTACCAGTAAGAACTCGCAGCCATCCGGATCATCAGCAGTGGCTTGTAAGGAGTGAGGTATGCCAGCTGGGAAGTACCACAGGTCACCGGCACTCTGCATCCAGCTCGTCAGGCTGCCAATTTCAATCAGCGAACGACGTTACTCACAACAGTGGCGAGGTAATTCTGGCCATCGGGATTTACTGCCGATACTTGAACGGACCCCTTTAAAAAGCATTAATCAGCCGGACCCTACGTTCAGGAGCTCATCTACGCACTTTCAAGATGTATGCCCACTAGTGGAGCAAGGTAGAGTTAGCTGACTTCCACCCGACAACGATAAACACCGACTTCGTCTGTTTTATGCCAGTGTAGCTCGCTGCCCTCAGCAGTGAGTATAAGCGGATATTGCTTGGGCAAGCAGGTAGCGCACGCACCGAATAGCGCCGACATCCAGCCGCATATTAACACCCGCCATTTCTATAGTCACGGGAATCGCAGGTGAGAATTGCTCGAAGAAAACTTTGAGACGACACTTACCAGTGGCCATCGGCAATACAGCCTCTGGACAAGAATCAGGATGACAGTGAGCACTCATAAGTGCACGACCTACCATTCTGCTGGCGAGCCCATCCCCCAGTTTGCAGACGGTTATGACTCAGGCCCATGGGCCATTTTGCTTGGCCTCTGTGACATGAGGTGAGTTCACTGGGTCACACTGAATAGACATCGAACGAACATTGTGCCCGCATCCGTGCTCGGAGGCGCCAAGATATCTGGATTTTGTTGGTCGCTGGAGATCAGAAGTCTCAATACAGCCGTTAGTCTCTCAGCGAAGGTACTCACATTGGGACGTTCTGCGGGCCAATCACTGTTGCTCCTAAGGATCCACGAATGGCTTCTGGGGTAGAGGTGGTGTCTTCGTTCCACAAAGGAGCATTTGGGTCGTCGCTCGCATAGGGAAGAGTTGCTTCTGGCTCTGCCGATGAGACAGAGGGCGAGGCTGGAGCCGCCAGTGCCGACGCGACACAAGCAAGAACGAGGTAAGCAGCAGGCAGGCAGACCATTGCTCGCAAGGGGGGACCAGTCGCCTGTAGTTAGTACCGGGAGTGTCGCCTTAAATGCAGTCGGCAGAGAGGTAAATAAACGGAAATGAAGAAATCATAACTGCTTTGAATCCCAAGGTTCTTTGTCAGAGCGAGGTGGGATTCTTCCGGCACCTAGTGAGAGATCATTCTGCATGATTCCCTTCGTACCAATCGCATTACCGAAAACGGGGAGAAGGGCATCACAGATGACAGCACAGGAGTATCCGAAGAGGCGTGTAGCATGCCAACATACGGGAAACTAAGTTTTCCCGGTTCAGTGTTGAACAGTCCCTATGTTGGAAATTACACAACCACACTGCTCACCTAGCAAGACTAAGGTATGTTCGCAGGAGCGCCTTGCAGTCCGACCATCCCGCGGCGACTCATGCGATGGATGTCCTTGTTACCGATGTAGTGGATCGCATCAAATCAGCAGACGCATCGTCTGGAAGATAAAATTAGCCAGTACAAAAATAACACATCCTATGAATATACTCCCCAAGGAAGTGTCGAACACGAACCGGCAGTTCTGCACAGCTAGTGCCATAATATCATTCTGTATGTGAGCGCAATCCACCATGTCTACCACGGAAACCTGGACTTGACTTTCTCAAAGAGATTCGTCCGAGTTGCTGTGGATGAAGGACGAAGAACGGGGATGATCTGCCTACAATTGCGTCATAGAAGCACTGGCACAGGGGTGGCAGAAAGCCCGAAATGTTAACCAAACAGGCATAGCTGTCGAGAGCTTCTCTGTTCTCCAGAAATCCGGGCCTCCGTGGCGGACTCGGCAGCAATCAAGGAGATCGATGCATCCCTTCGCAACGATAATATCCACACTTACCCTCAAATAGATCGGGGTAATTTTGGCCGGCCGATAATCAGGTAGCCATAGCGTAGGATCCGCAGTGGAATCGTACGTGCCGTTGCGTATCTAGCGCGGCTGAAGCACCACATTTGGCAGACGAATATACCAGCGGTGCATCGCACAGACCCTGAATAACTCGGAGGCTGAGTGCGACGAATCTGGTGAACTCTTCTCAAGCACCTATGCCACGTTAGTCAGGTTAATTTAGCCAGGCAAATTTGTTACCCATTTGTCCTGCACTATTACAGGAGAATGCAGGATATGATCGCGGCATACCGTCCCGTCAAACGGAGGTATAGTCTGGTAACAAGGAAGAGAAGCTCAGTGGATCGACCGAGATCACAAGAAAACCCGGTACCTGGCACAGCGCCGACAAGAAATGTCTAACATTGGCTTCCTAGCTGCATTCTTAGTAACAGTTGACTCGAACTTGTGAAACGTTTCAGGGAAGCACTTTGAGAGGAACTGAACGCATTGGTTGCCCGAATGGCGATGCATGACCAGGCAGGCCGCAGAGGGTACTTCCATCCCCTGTAAAATCGACCAGCGCATATTTCGGTGTGCTCCGATAGATCACTAGACAACAATATGTGTGGTAGTAGCGGGAGGTTAAGTTCAATAAAAACGGCCTGCATCTCTTTACCTATTCATGGATATTATATACACAGATACGCCATTGGTGACGGCGGACGGACCACCGTCTGCAGACGTGACTCTTGACCGGAACTAGAGATACAAGCCCGTAAACCTCAATATCGGACAGAATCGGGTTCGAGGGTATGCTAGTGAGGGGAAACTTCGCTTGTTTCCCTCTAGAGGTACGTGGATAAGAAACCATGAGGTGACATTCGAAAAAGTCTAGGCTTAGGATCGCACCAAATTCGCAGCTCCGGGCATCCAGGGTAACCCGCAGACTTTTGGTGACAGCCGTCCGTACCTCAACATGGGAAGACTCCGACTTTACTGCCCTTTTCCAGGATTTTCACGGTCTGCTCCAAAGTGACGAACCATGTGAAACCTTTAATGTCGTCCCGTCCACCTTCCATTACTGGGTATTTTAATCTCCTAGCTTGAGGTTTATATGGCAAGGCCTGAACATGTAGGTGTAGATGATCCACGGAGTTGAACGGCGGGATATGAAAACCAAGCCTGACACAGGCTAAATCAGTATCCTTCTGGAGTCTAGGACGGAACGGGTGGCGAACCGGCGGGATATCGCTGGGACATTCAGGGCATCTAGAACGCGATGACCAATTTCTCCCATCGATCTCACTGCGTGTATACCGTCAACCCGCGAACGACTGTAATCAACACCCGCATACCCAACGCTATATGCTCCTTCCGTAATGACCTTACGCTGTCTATCGCACGACAGGGTAGTTGAGAAAGAGAAGTATGTTTATATTCCTACGATTGATTCAGGTGCATCCCAGCTTACCTATGTGCTTCTTCGGAATAACCTGTAGATGATGGGCTGCAGACGGGCGGTAATCTCGGAAAACGATGTAGTCTCTGTCCTAAGCGATACCAGTGAGTCGGGCAAGTACACACGACATTTATATTCAAGGCACGCGGAATCAAAACTGACCTCCCATACGACGTCAAAGCCCTTTTCCACAGACACGCCGCAGAAGGAACAGTGCCTGGATACTGGTGGATTAATGTCTGAGACTCTGAGCACTTCCTGAGATGTTTTACACCTTCCCGGGCTGTGAGAAGCGAGCAGCGAGGATAGAAGTTGGAAAACCATCCGACGATTCCGATATAGGCTCCTGTATTGTGCTCCTTCAAGTTTCAAAATTTCACGAATCAGGAGAGGTCAGGTTTTTTGTACTTCACAGTATCAAGTCTGCCAGTGGGTACGAAGCACTTTGTCACGCGGTGCTCGCGCGATTCTGAACTCGACAGACAGACTTAGCTCCCAGCTATTTTCTGACTTGCACTGGTTGATGAGAGCAATGCACGAGCTTCCCGATATAGTGCCACTTCGAGTTATCGAGACTGGTTCCGTGAGATAGCTTCTCACGATTCCCGCCACACCGGTTGCATCTTACAGCGCGTCGATTGCCACACTTCGCGTTTGCGAGACTACCTCCTCCTGGCTACTCGCTGCCTCCTACAATCGAATAATATGGCTCCTGGTCGGTGCGAACACATTCATGAAATATTTGGAGATGAGACGGCGAAATTGGGGCTCCTGGAGAAATTCAAGATTGTAGTGGCTTGGGACGCTCGCCGCTCACAGCAAGTTACTACCGCTGCTAAGAGAAGGAAGGTGAGTAGCTGGCGTTGTCTAAGACTGTACTCTGATAAGTATCTGACACTCTAGCTAGCCTGCCCTACGTGCAATACTTGCGGATCCAGTCTTGCTCGACCTTTTGTGTGTCTACACTGCTCTTTTACCGGCTGCTGGTCAGGTGGCCACATAGTCGACCATCTTAGAGAGGCTTCGCATGACTTCTGTACGTACGCTCTTGAACCACATCGGAATTCTGACGTGCCTTCCGCCTCTGCTTCTGCATGCGTGCTGCATTGTCCCGCCGCATATCCGTCACCGCCGTGTTATTTTTATACATGCTCGCTGACTGCCTGATTTGCTGTCAGGTGCCGAGTCGAAGCTGGGCTCGGTATACTGCGCACCCTGTGACGACTTTATCTACGAGCCGGAATTAACCCGCCTATACTCGCTGACGATGCTGTCAGTGGAAGAAAGGGCGACAAGGTTTCAAGGTACTCCATCTCTTCTGCTGCCTCCCGGGTAATGAAAACCAGTGATCCGCAGTTTCTAAGAAGGGCCGCGAAGCCTATCGGCCTTGGGTGCCGAACGACAACGACCATGTCGCCCTCGAAAGTACCGAAGCCGTCCCAAGTCAGGGTGCGTGTCTTCCAGAACTGTGTGGCTGTCCACCCGCTAAGTCCGGCACGCCAAAGGCCGGCGGGGACTACTCAACCTTGGTCAGACATGTTTTATGAACGCCGTACTCCAGTCGTTCATCCATAATCCCCTTTTGAGGAACTACTTCCTGAGCGATAGACATAATCATCGGCTATGTAAGAATAAGGATTGCACTTGCTGCGAGATGGATAGGTTGTACACTGAGGTACGTCTTAGTCCATACGCATCCTTATCTCGTTCGGCTTGTTGGGTAACGTTGGTCCGTCAGATGTTCTCAGAGGCTTCTGTGCCGTACGGACCAGCAAGCTTCCTTTTTACTACCTGGCGTGCCAGTTCGGAACTGTCAGGCTATGCGCAGCAGGATGCACATGAGTTCTTCATTTCCGCGCTGAACCAGATACACAGCACTTCGCGGGGATCAACGAACGTATCCTGCATATGTATCGTTCATTCGACTTTTGCTGGGCAGTTGCAAAGCGAAGTTAAATGCGATAAGTGTGGAAATGTGACGGCAACTATCGACCCTATGCTGGACATAAGTCTGGAACTGAAGGGAAAGGGTGGCGGGGACAGTGGGGGTGATGATACTCTGCTGGGCTGCCTGAAAAAGTATGTTATAGTCTTATGACGCCTTCGGCTTGCTACAAGAGAATAACAGGTTCACACAACCGGAGAAACTGGGGTCCAAAGATTATACCTGTAGCAGATGCGGGAAAGCACACGTGAGTAGCGCTGCCTTATCTTAAGGGACTAAGCTCATCGAACATGTGCATAGGATGCCTCGCGAAGGTTGAGCGTGAAGAAGCTCCCTCCGGTACTTGGCTTCCAGTTCAAGGTATGGAGTAGCTCTTCGGCTGCGCAACGGCTTCACATGCAGTCACCTAGCGCTTTGAGCACAAGTCAGGGGACAAGACATCTGCTCAGAAGATCGACGCTAGGATCCGGTTCCCGGCCACCCTGAACATGCTCCCGTACACTACGCTCGCTCTGGGTGGCAAGGATAGGGCATCGTAAATATATTCATTCCGATGCCGCTTCCGGCTGACTCATTCCTTCCTGTCGAACCTAGGCGTGTCGGCCCGGAGGCGATGTACGAGTATGACCTTTTTGCAGTGATATGTCACGACGGCCAAATCGACAACGGGCATTACTACACCTACGCTCGTTGCCAGGACGAGGTATGACCTCTCATTCCCCCTTACCTTCCCTTTGAATATTAACGACGGATGCCTCTCCAGTGGTATCGCTTTGACGACGATAAGTATGTATGAATTGCCTTATGGTATATCGCATACTCATGGCCCACATCATTGCCAGAATCTCGGCGTCGAGCCTAAATGAATGTCTTCAGTCGAGGGCATACATGTGCTTCTACGTCAAACGCCACCTAGATTACAAGCCATATGCTAAGCCTTCATATATCCTCACTCGTGAAGTGGAGCTACAGAAGGAGAAGGAGAGAGAGCGAGAGAAGGAATTGGCAAGGATGAAAGAGGTCGAAGACGCGTTGCTAGCGACTGTCTGAGGAACAGGCTGCCTTTTTAGCCTGGCCTTACAGGGTCGCGACGATATGTCTATTGAGAAGTATATATAACATGAGGAAACGACACTATGGATATAATCACAACATGCAAGGATTATTGAAACAAGCATCAGTACATGAATTAGATGGGCAGCCCTTCTACAGAGCGTGTCTGAAAGCTACAGTCCAAACCAGTGGTAGTGAAATTGGATATTGGATATGACGGACATAATGATCATAGGTTCCTATTAAGGGATGATGTCATGTAATTCCCCGTCCTTCACCCGTATCTCGACCACCTCCACCTCGTACTCGTTGATGTATGAGTTCGTGGAGGAAGCAGACGCAGAGACAAATCCGAAGGAATTAGGTGGCGAGGTCGATGCAACGTCTACAATGATGAACGTTCACCGAGAGCGACAGGAGCGTCAAGCAATGGGACTAAGGTGAGCAAACAAAACCGAGAGGAATCGCAAAGCACGAACATCTATCTTTGATATACGGAGGAACGAACAGATCCTACAGCCAGATGAAGACTGTCAGGAGGGCCGCTTCATGGAGAGCGATGCTCCATACCTGATTCCATACAAAGCCTTGGCTTTTCTGTATAGTCAGAATTGGTCGCAGACTGAATACCGGCTCCCGGTGCTTCCTTCTCTGCTGCTGTTGCTTCCTCGGACTCTCCATCACAGGAGGATCCACAGCGCGCTGTTTGCCTTTCACATCTTTCTTGCAACCCTCTTCCTTCTCCCGCACAGCGGCGTCGTTCGCTTCGTCAATGTCCATGTTATGGACGTGATCCTCTCCATTGTCCGGCGCTCTATCGCCTCCAGCGCGATGGTGGTCACTCTCAGTGTCACTGTCGTGCGGAACAGCCATCGGCCGACCATAGTCCTCATCGTCCTCCGAGCATGAATCGATATCGGATCCGCTGTCGCTGTAGTCGTCTAAGCCATACGGTATCTGCTCGTAGCAGGCCCACGTTGGTGGCGACGGAGCTCGGCCGAACGTCCGACGTCGATAGAAGGATGAGTAGGTCGTCTGGCTGTGCGTGCTCGACATGCCTGCGTTGTTACCCTGTATGCGTAGGACGCCACAAGCACTGACAGAATTAGGATGATGACGGTCGAGGATCAAGAGACTCGCCGGCAAGCTGCCGCACCTTATGCTGGTATGTGAAGAGGTGTGAAGAGTCGGGGGGACGACTTTGGCGTGCATCGCATTGATTTTCTCACGACTACTCGGTATGTATGACTCGGGTCATGGTACAGTACAGCGTATCCACCAACTACCTGAGTGAACGCAGAAGTCCCGCTAGACGAGGCCAGGGACAGTGACAGATACTGTTCCGCGTATCCCCGGGCATGCAGAACACGCGTCATCCATCGAGCAGCTCGGGTCGCGCGTCCCAAAACTCATTTCTCACAATATCTTCATGCAATATACGCACCGTCTTGATCGCCTTTACTTTCTTCTTGCCCTGATGTGCGACTGGCGTCGCCCCTGCAGCGAGTGAAGAATCTGGTAGCGGGCTCCCCTCTGACAGGTCCGTCCGAGTCCCTGCATCCGGTACGAAATCATGCCCGCCGCTCTGCTTCGAAGAGGATGATTGGCAGACGTCATCAATCGCAATCCTGTGGTCTAGGGAATGGGACGTACCTCTCTGGCGTCTTTGACTTCATCGCGCACTAACACACTTCCCTTCCGGAATCGCGCGGGAATCCCGTTGTAGTTGATGCCGAAACGGGAAAATAGAAGTTCGTGCTTCTGAGCTGATACAGTTCCCTGCAGCGACGGAGGAACAAATCAATATCTGCTCGAGAGACATGAGGGCGGTGGGCACTCACCTTCAACAGAGCGTGTGCTCGGGTCGTGCTTTCCCCTCCTTGTTGGACTAGCGCCCAAAACGCGGTATTGTAAAGGTTGTTGATGTGAGCTTACTTTAAGGTATAGCATCAGTCAATTATTGCAATGTGAATGTCGAGGCGGCCATAGCGGGTCTCACTGTCAACCTGCCTCCATGCGAAATAATCTCTAACTTCTTTGGCGCTCGGATACAGCACGATGCGAGCATCGAAGGAAGGTGGATAGTTCAGACTCTCGTCTGGAAAGAATTTAGGCCAATGGAATATGTACGATGAGGTGAACAGGGAGAGTATGAGGGAGAGTAGCTTGGTTTGTCGCCGATTATATAGTTTCGTATCCTTGCGGAACAAAAAGCTGTGGAAGGGTATGAACCGACAGAGTGACAGACAGTTCGAGTAGTGGGCTCACCTGTATTCGTCCGATTCCCCAAAGGCCAACACGATGTCTTTGTACTCGTCCATGACGCTCTGAGCAGCACAGTCCATGAGCCGAAGAGCGCGCTCGTCATTCGGTTTTGCGAAAGAATGCTCGGTCGAAAAGCTACGGACTGGAATGAATATGTATTGGATAGTGATGACAACGAGGTCAGGGATATACCGATGAAAACCATGCCCATCGATGCGCATGATCATGAAGGTCCCGGGAAGGAGGTTGTCCGGAAGCTCGTAATTTTTGACATAAGCGTACTTGGAACCTGCCATGGCAGAGTTTTCATGCAAGATGTAGTTGTCGACAAGGCGGTAGCTTCCGTGCTATGAGAAAGTGGGACAGCCCGAGACAAAGGAGACGGTTGATAGCCACGTGCCACCAGTGGCGTCCACAACAACTGGTTTCTTTTGCCGACGCATTGTGGGCGTCCTCCTTCCCCTCATCGTCCTCCCAAGAGTCAACACATCCTGAAGCTTGGAGAATCTGAATATTCTGTGGCCATATATATCCATCACCGTGCTCTGTCTGGTCGGAGCGCTGGCAGGATCACTCCTTTGCTGTTATGGATCTGCGCTTGAGCCACTTCTTCCTGAGGGACCTCGTTATCCTCCGTTTGGACGCCCCAAACACTCTTGCCGTGTGAGGACTCTGTCTGACACCTCGCCCGTATAGCACCATGCCCGCGCTATAGTCCGCACCTCCCCAGTAAGACGGATAGAGGTTCTCGGCGAGCACGGCACTCTTTGTTCAGCCGGCATGACAGTCCTTATAGGAGCTGGAGCTTTCCAGGAGTAATGTCAGGGTGTCCCAATTGGCAAACCACTGGACATGGACAGTAACCTCAGGGGCAAGCCACCGGTGGCAGGCGGCGAGTCATGATGCACAGACCTGGTGGAGTTTGTCTTTGCTTTGGGAGTATCGCTTGGATCCTCCGGCTCCGAAGAACCTAGTACGTCCTTTTACTACATGCTGCTCTCGATATTATTCAGGCCAATTAGACTCTAGCTTCAAGCTCATGTGGAGATGGCCGAATTTTACAATCCCAACAGGTAGAGAGACTCCTGATTACAGTACAACCCATCACATCCAAGCTATTGCCGCCGCCAGGTTATCTCGCTATGGGCTTACCACCTTCCAAGGGTTTCGCGTGTACACACCTTTCTGGTAGAGACCCAGCCATTATCGTCAGAATGCCCGTTCTGACCTATTTTCTGTGAAGCACGAGACCGCTGCCAATATCTGATATACCCTTGACTACAAATCTGTCGATGCTATGACGCACGCTGCTCGCGTTTGTGGGCGAGGCAAACAAAATACCACTTAAGGCGATTGTGCCACTGCACTAATAAGGCAATAGACGTGTTTTCCCTGTTATGGCAAGCTACACCAAGGCTACCATTATTGGTAGCTTCCTCTTTAAGCTGTCAGCGAGGCATTATGCTAAATATGGGAATACCGACATACCCTGATTTGGGACGGTGGGTTGATGGAGATGTGGGTCCATGTAGGTCCATTTGCCATGCCTGCATTCAGACAGGAAATACAGCTACGCACTACTGCCATTTCTGTTTATAGGCAAAACTTTCTCCGCTGAAGTAAGCTTCTCTCACCAGGGTCCATATGATGGGGCAATCCGAGGGCTTGATTGCTTTTCGAAGGGGTATGGCAATCAACAGGTTTCGCTCAACACGGTAATGTTTGTGGACGAGTAACGTCCTCCGTCACACCCCTCGAGATGTCTTTAAAAGCGACGGGAGCCTACGAAGGCCTACCAAGCCCCAAGAGCTCGAGGACCCCTCTCGAGAGCTTCAGAAAGCCTCCCAAACATTTCCTGAACATTTTCCACCATTTTCCTCACCACGGCGTACCCTCGAGACGACCTTGTCCACGGTTGGCAAGGCCTCGTGGCGCCATATTACGCCGAGAACCGCGAAGCGCTCGGTGAGTGCCACTTTGTCCGCCTTTGGTGCGCTTTGGTCCACTGATTGCTTTTGACTCCCGGTCCTACCATTTGTCGAATCATCGATGGATCGCAACCTTATGCCCGCTTCGGCCTTGCCACGCGCCACGCGTTATAATTTCTCTCACCGCCACATGCGGCCCTGGATCACTATTTGTGCCACGCTTTGGCTTTGTGGGTCCCAATGTTCAACATGCAGAGCTTAATATGCAGCCTGGAAATAACGACTTCCCTCCCGTTGACTGGCGCGCGGAACTTCCGCAGATCAATTCCCTTACGTTACACCCCTACGACTCTTTTACTATTCCCTCCTACTCGCACTCGTCTACTCCTTCCGATTCCAGCTCGTCTGGCGGAAATGGATCGGTCAACTCGCCGCAAGGACTGGCGCAGGGACCGGGATACGTTCATCAAACCTCATCGCGCCACCACGCGTCGCAGCAGTGGGAAAGTCAGGGCGGTGCCACCCCAATGTTGGAGGACCCGCCCTTCGACCCCCGCAGGCATGCACACGCGCAGGGCGCGGCGTATCCTGGCCACGGGCATGGGCACGTAGCACCAACACCTAACTTCTTTCCCGGACTTACCTCGTACAACTTCTTTGGTGGCAGTGAGGGCTTTATCGCGGATAACGCGCGTCAGCGAAGCTACGACAGCGCAGAAGGCAGTCCTAGAGGGTCGTCGCGGAGCTTGGGCAGTGGGTCGTACAGTGACAGAGACGCGTCGAGTCCCGAGGGTGGCTATGATGCCCCGATCGAGCGATCCCACCCTCGCCACAACGAATACGCGCGTGCCCAATACTCCTCCAGTCGACGCGCTGCACTAGAACAGCAGCGCGCAGGCTCGGAGGACGCGTATCATTCCCACTCTTCCTCCCATGACACCGGTGGCAGTCGCTCCTATTACCGGCCACGAACGCACATCGCTCCCGAAGACCCTGGTTACCTGCGCCAGTACGCCTACCGCCCCAACGATGCTGGCTCCCATACGTCTATTCCACCTCAGCTACGACCGAGTCCGCCACCCGGCCATTCTCCTCCCACCGACCACCCTCTCATCACCGCGTCTGGTCGTCGTGACATTGATGACCCCGGACCTATGTTGCGGCAGCTGCTGAACATACCTCCCCACGTCCCTCTCAACTTACATGCGATCCCAGACCCTCCGCCCGGCGAGAAACCGAAGCAACCGTATCCCGTCCTGGTCCAGTTGGCGATATATGGAAGTCGTAACAAGAGGCTTACCTTGCAGGAGATCTACGCTGCGTTAGAGGAGAGATTTGATTGGTTCAAAGAAAGGAGCAACGAGATGCAGTGGAAGGTGCGTGTAGATCTCGATCACAGATCGCAGATCGCTCATGGTGTCTGTCATCTCAAACAATAAAACAATAGAACTCGATCCGTCATAATCTCTCACTGAACAAGGTCTTCAGACAAGTTCCTCGTCCCATCACCGAGCCAGGCAAAGGCAAATACTGGATCGTTGATCTTTCCGAGGGCACTGGCAACAAGCGCGAACGCAAGCGGAACAGGAAGAAGAAGACTCAGTCATCCACGGGTGACGCTGAGCAAGATTCCAGTGGCGAAGAGAGTGAAGATACTGAAATGTCTCACTCCCAGCAATCACACTCAAGCCGTAACCAATACGCCCAACGCGCCCCCGGACCCTCCTCGTCCTCTACCCATAGCTACCGTTCGGATGAAATGAACATAGACCCCCGATTGAGAGATGCGGAGGCAGGTCATTCGGTCGGTGAAGGGAGGATGAGGGGTTCCGTGTCGCCGAGGAGAGCTGGGCCTGCATCACCATATCCCTCTCCTCCCCCTATGCCACTGCGGCTACCTTCCGCCCAAAGTTCAAACCCATCTTCCTTCTCCAGCGGAGGTTCCCCGTCGATCTCAAGCATGAGTTCAAATACGAGCATGAATGCAGGTCACACCATGGGCTCTGGGTCCTCGTCCACCCGATCGCCTCCCCAGCATACCTCTCTGTCTCGCGTCACCCAAGGTCCGCCTGGCGCGCCGCGATTTGGGCAGCCTGCCTTCGGACAAGCACCCGCAGGACAAGCGCCGGCTTTCGGCCAGCCGTCCTTCGGAGCTTCAGGTCAACCGCCATCGCGCACATCTTCCTCCAGCTCTAATTATCCTCGGGCTTTCATGGCGGCCGCATCGGAGCAGGTAGCACTTGGACCCGTGGCTGCGTCCTCCGGTCGACCAGTCAGGGACATGAGCAATGCTTCTCGCCAGGTTGTGATACCAGAGCCGACACCGAAGCCTGGCGTGGAATACTACAGAGAAGGTGGTCTACTCAGAGCCAGACGTGTTGGCACGCCAGGGTCGAGTGGCGACAACGGCAGTCAGGGTAGTCACTCCGAGGAAGACGTCCGGAGAAGCTCCAGAGCGGCTCATCGCTGAAGATTACAGGAATATACGTGAGTTGTCTCGTATACTAGCGACATGCACACAGCGAACTGACCGGTGTGGTATTTCAGGAGCCCATAGTATCCCCTAATTGTTACCATCTGCGACACAACATCAGCTTCCGACTACTCGCAAGCATTGCTACTGTATAAAGACTCGAGTCCTCATTCCCTTTGGTTGGTGATCGTCGGAACTTAGGGTGCTCACTTCTGTATCGAGAGTGCTTCATTCATATCAATCCAAGGCCCTTGCACGAGTAGGATCGATCAGTCTGTATTTTATGTGCATCCTCTCTCCCTTTCCTTCTGTCCCCTTGCGTTCACCGTCCTTACTCGCGCAGCTCATTACGCCCCTGGCCCGTAACGCTCACCAGTCCTTGGCACGTATGCGTATCCGCTCTTCGTACTGTTAGTCTACATGGCTGGGTGGTGCACTAACCGGAATCCTCATCTGTATCCTTCTGTATTCCAGCATCTGTACGATCTGTTGCAATCAATCAGTTCCGTGGTGCGCGCGATATCGTCTCCTGCCAATCCTGATTCGTCTGTCCGAGCTATGTGCTTTCCCGGAATTTCAGGACCTTGCTGACGTGCTGTAGCTGTCGCCAATGATAGATCAAGGGCGTAGAAGGATCGTAGACGCGGTCGCAGCGACAACATCGAAGTCGGGAGTCACGTTCGACTGCGACTGGGTGACACTAGTCACGGTCTTGCTGACCTTTTTCTTGAACTGACGCCGTCAGTACTTACAGCCATCTTTTGGCGACAACTTTGATTGCTTGTGCTTCAACTGAACCTGTAGGGGCATCCCATTCCCGGGCCCGTACTCTGGACTGTAGCTACAGGCTGGTCTCGTCAAAGCCGCGCGTTTCGGGCCTCTTTCCTCGGATACTGGAACCGTACTCGTCTACTGAGCTGAATGAGCGCTAGACAGCCTTTTGTGCCTTCGAGGCCAGCTTCCCGTGCCGCTGCTAGCGCTGGTCAAGAGGACGCCCTTGGCCTACCCAAGCCCGCTCCCCTGCGCCCTCAGAGCGCTTCCGGCGGGCGACCTACTTCAGAACAGGAGGGTACGGCCAGCATCATCACAGAACAGTATGGCATTCGAGCCACGGTCGCAACTACGGATGGTTCCAACGTCAACGCGCTGATAACTTCTGTGAACAAACCTCTCAATATATCCGGTCTGATGCAAAAGAAATCGAATAGAAGTCCCCATCTTGCTAACCACGCGCTTCCCGGTTTGAACTCACGCAAGTCATTCTCTGCCAACGATGAAAATTCGCATTCCCCAGTGCTCAATTCTACGGCGCAGAGAACTCCGCATATAGCCTCTTCTAGTGCTGCCGTTGGTCGACCTGCTTCGCCCTTCCCATTAAGTAACTTCAAGGCTCCCGCTTTTCCTTCTTCCAGGCTTGCTACCGGTACTCGAAATATGACCAGCATAAGTGATCGTTCTCCTGTCGGGCAATCTGGCTCTGGCAATGCGCATACATCTCATCCGGTCGCGGCCCCTGGGACGAATGCACTGGATACTGGTGACAACATACCTTCTAGTCTCGAGCGTTCTGCTCATTCTCCCAGTCCTTTCTCTCCTCTTGGGATGTTCTGTCCTCCGGATTTATCGGTACCTCCGACTAATTTTCATCCAATGAAATCCTTCGGAATACCAACACTGGAGAAGATACATGAGAACGCGGAAGTCTGGGCGGATCAATCCTTGGACCGAAGTGGACCCGTCTCCCTCGATGAACATACGGAACCCATTCTACGCCGAGTCCAGAAGCGATCACGTGCTCACGAAGTATCTGACGACGATTATGGCGTAGAGCTGGAGGCCAAGCGGTGGCGGGCGAGTCCGGCTGGCGATGCACAGCGGGATATCGCCGTAAGTCAGTTTACTCCATGTGTACGAAGTAAATTCATACTGCCTCGTCGCAGAGTCGTGGCAGTACAGGGTCGCGTCGCCCCACTCCCCTGTCTCACCCTGGATATCAGACGGCAGCGACGGTCATTGATGTGGATGAACGTGCTAACGACTTACAAACAAACCGTGGTAACGCATACTCGACTGGTTCAGGCGGCCCGTCGCGACCGATGGAATGTGGTGGGGGCATTGTTCACCGACTGTTCGGTCTAGAACCGTATGCGTCGGTGGACGAATACTTGGGGGCTTACGAAGCTGCGAAGAGACGTTGGACTGAGTGTACTCTAGAAGAATGGCAGACTGGTGCGGACGGTGAGTGCTGCATTTGCGACCACCCGACGTTGCCGCTCACGCCGCTGCAGAAATGATGAGCAAATTCGGGGAGGTTATGGACTTCGTGCGTTCGTCCTTTGCGTATGCAGCGTTCAATCATATTAACTGGGCCTACCCATCAGGTCAAGGATCATCTGCGGTGCGTTCTGAAGAACTCTCAATCCTGCAATCTGCTTTTGCGAACGCTAATGGACTGGGTTGGTGTATGCAGGGCGAAAACGTCCCTGTATACGTCATTGCATTCAAAGGTCGAGGAACATAAAGCAGTCCTCGGCAGTCGCGAAAAGGTCCTGAAGGATGTACGCGAAAGTCTCGTTAGACAGAGCGGGAATGTGGTTGGCTCTGGTGTTGTTCTAGGCGGGTAGGGCGTCCGCGCCTTCTATGGTAGTCTGCCTCTCGTGTGGCTAGTCATGTATACACTCGTTGTGAAACTCGACGTATCTTGTGGTCCGTGTACTCGGAGTGGCGCGCGCGGTAGCCATTGCCTGAAACCTATAATTGAGACGCACTTACAATAAGGTTGCAACGTGCTCGGGCCTTGCCACCTCGAGCGGCGTGCATCGTCCACAGTAAACATATAGAACAGAACTTCAGTGATTGCCACTTGCACACCCGCACAACCGTACGCGTAAGCTCGAATTCCGGCGGTATATCGACGTTGCACTCAATATACTCCTGGTCTCGCAGAGCGATCACTCTCGGATTTCCTGTATCATGTCGAAGCGCGAACGCAGCAAGATTCAGGTTATATACCAGACACTCCTCGACGTCGATCATCCGCCGATTCAAGTGGCGAGCTATCACGAAAACGACCTGAACGACGAGTCCTTCGAAGCATTGCTCGGACAATCTGTAGCAGCGATTGGGATATCCGCGGCATATGCTCCTCGTTCTCGCGCGTTGAGCTCTATCGCACTGTGTGTCGGCGAGAGAGCGATGTTGATCCAGCTTTCATCTGCGGGGTCAAGGAGTGCGAGGCGTTCCTCGGGGATGGACGGTGATGTTGCCACGAGCATCCTCGAGAAACGCGTCCTCCGGAACGCGAGTGGCGGCTGGGCGGTGTTCGGGATTGACATCGATCAGATCGCTCTTGGCCTCTACAAGGACCACGGCATTTCCATGGACAATGGTGTTGACATCCAGTCTGTTTGCCCAATGAAAGGTGCTCGATCTCCTCTCACAACTGTCAAATATTGCTTGGGGGATGAAGTTGATATTCATCGGGAGAACATTATTCAAGCATTCCTTGACATGACCAGTGATGCCAAGTCAACTCTAGACATTGTCCAACGTGCTTGGCTATCATGGTTTCTGCCTGTTCACCCTCAAATGGAGGAGAAATTTAGGGAGATACCTAGGATCAATATTAGCAGTTTCACCTCTGAGGTATGGTCCAGTGATCATCTTGGAAACCAGATTCCACCTAACTTTGAGCTATAGGTTCTTACTTGGCTTGCAATGGCAATGCGAGATACTCAACTTGAGGAAGAATCGGGAAGGACTGTCCATGAGTATAGGGGTGCTAGAATGATTAAGCAAGGCAAACTACAAGTCCGTCAAGACCGATTCCAAAGCAGGATTCAGAAGTTTGGTGGTAATCAAGTGGGTCTCATGATCTTCTAAAGCTAGCTGTCTCTCAAGAGTCAATAGCAGCAGCTGGACCTGCTTATCAGTACACCTGAGGGTTCCTATGCTCTTGCAGCAAGGCCTGCTCGAGTGTGGGGGAGGAATGCCGAGATCAGCTTGTCTTCAGATCTAGTGCTTGAAGGGAAGTCTATCCAGTCTATGGTGACTACTGGACCCGGTCAGCCAACTCAGGCAGAAGCATTGCGAGCTTCCACTATCTTGGATATCCTGCAGAAGAAGATCCAGCCTTTTGATAACCCTTGGCTCAAATGTCTATATCTAGGCCATCAACCAGTTTGGCCTGAGAATCCAAATGCTCATGCATCTCCATCTCTAAATCCTATTCGACCTCTTAATAACTCCCAGATCATAGCTGCTTCCCAGATGCTGTCTAGCTTGGAGGAACATAGGATTACCATTATCCAAGGACCTCCTGGTACTGGCAAAACAAGTGTCATTGGGCAGTTTGTCCTTTCAGCCATTTCTGGAGGTTTAAGAGGTATATGGCTTGCTGCAAAGTCAAATGTTGCTGTCAAGAACATAGCAGAGAAGTTATACAGCCTTGGGTTTACAGCTTGGAGACTGTTGGTATCAGCTGAATTTCATAATGACTGGTGAGTTATGGGGATCATCTTTGACCTTCTTGCTATATCAATGATCTTTACAGGCATGAACATCTCTATGCAGGACTCACAGCTAATGTCATCCGGTCAGATGAGCTGCCTAGGATGTCACCAAACTCAGTCAACCAGAGATTCAATGGCTGTCAAGTTGTCCTTTGTACTCTGGATATGCTATCAAACCCTCAGCTTCAGCACCGTGGAATCATCCATCTTATCCCAATTACTACCCTTGTTATCGATGAAGCCAGTCAGATTGATGTGAACAGCTACATCCCTGTCCTCCAGAATTTTGGTACCTCTCTGCAGAAAATGTGCTTCATTGGAGATAATAAGCAGTGTATGCACATCATCTCTCCATTGGTTCAGGCTTTAATCATCTTTGATTTAGTGCCACCCTATGGACAGGAATCCAATGAAGATTTGAAGAGTATCTTTGAGCTCTCTCATTTGTCTCAGGAACCTGTGTTTCTCAAAGTACAATGTAGGTCCTATTTAGTAGTCCTGGTATAATTGTGGCTCAGCCTCTTGCAGACCGAATGCCACCCTCATTGGGGAGTTTTATATCTCAGCATGTCTATGAGGGCAAACTCCAATCAAATCCAGAACATCCTGTCACCAAGTCTACCTGTTTCTTCATTGATGTAGACAGAGCAGAGGAGAAGGCAAAGGATACAAGCTGGATGGTAAGTCCAGGATCTCTAGGATCTGATATTTGCTAACATATGTTCTAGAACCCCATGGAATGCCAAGTTGCAGCATTTATAGCAAGACATCTAGAAGAAAGGAAGCTCAATTATCGTGTGATTACTCCATATGATGCACAGCGTAGTGTTCTGGAGACACATTTCAAGGAGCATGGCTTGACTTGGAAGGATAAATGCTTCAATGTTGATTCTTTCCAAGGTAAACTTCACAAGATGCAGTCTGGATGCTGAGAGGTGACACTACATTTACAGGCAATGAAGATGATTATATCATTCTGTCCTTGGTCAGGACACGTGACATTGGATTCTTGCAGGACTTGAGGAGGACTAATGTCATGCTTACTCGTTGCCGAAGAGGCATGTTCATTTGCACCAGCAGGGCTTTCATGGAGGGAGCAGGTGCTACAACTTTGGTGGGGCAGATGGTAGCTGAGCTTGGAGAGGATGCTTGGCTGACCAGGGAGGATTTTGAGGATTATCACTTCTGAAGATATGCCAGTTCTTTCTCCTTGTGTCATTGGGCAGATGTATGATTACTTAGGTCTATAAGACAACAGAAAACCAGAAAAAAAATAGAAAACCATGACCAGGATCTGCAAATGTTCCTTTGGACAACCATTGATGGACTTGTGGACATATGAGGCACTTGATGCACAGATTCATGCAATGACATCATGCGACGGCCCACTCGAGTATGCACACCCACAAGACTCCGGCTACCAGCAATGATTCGCACCCAACTCTCTTCTTGCACTACGTCGACGGCTTGCGGCAGGGTTGCCACATCTCTGCGGCTCACCTGGAGAAGTACGCGTAGTTCTTCCCTGGGTATTTGGACGCCTAATTCATGCACCGATCAAGGGTCCCTGAGCGTCTCGGCCCAAACCACTGTTCCGGTCGACCTTGCATACGACGCCTATGGTTCTGCGAGGGAGAAGGCAGGCTCCTTAGTTATCCTTCACGGTCTCTTGTACGTCGAATATCACACGTGCTACTCCTGATGGTTCATGCTTATTCTTGGAGGTGAAGTGGGTCGAAACGGAACTGGATTTCATTAGCGAAGGCGTTCGAGAAGGAGTTACACAGACCGGTATACGCTCTTGTAAGTGATTTCTCGACATCCACCAAACTATACGTATCGCTGTCCCCACAGGATCTCAGGAACCATGGGTCTTCACCTCACGCCGAACCCATGACATACTCCGCGATGGCGGACGATGTTCTAAATTTCTGCGACAAACATTCTCTATCCAATATCTCGCTGTTGGGACACTCCATGTATGTCTCTCCCTGGTTATTTATTCCCTTTGTCTCAAGCAATCCGGAAGGGGAGGAAAAGTGGCTGCTGCTGTCGCTCTCCATCCGTCTCTTCCTTCCGGCCTATTGTCGAAGCTTATCGTGGCCGACATAGCACCTTCGCGCGCTCGCCTTTCATCTGAATTCCAGGCGTATCTCGAGGCAATGCATCGAATAGAGTCGAGCCAGCTCCAAAACAAGAAAGAGGCCCAGGATATCCTGAAAGAGATCGAAAAGGTCGTTGCGTCTGCTAGCTTCCGCCGGTATCGTCCTAATGATCGTATAGGATCCTATGGTGCGAGCGTTTTTGTTGACAAACTTGGCATCCGACACCCCACCTTTGAAATTCCGTATCCCGATCGACATCTTGATGGGCTGCATACCGGAGATCGGTTCATTTCCCTATGCTCCGGGGGAGCGACTGTGGCCAGGCAAGACACTCTTCATCAAGGGTACCAAGAGCCAGTACGTAGATTTCTCCATGTCTGTTCTTGGACATTGGCGAGTGCAAGGAACGTCTGGGCAGCTATATCAACAACAAGAATATCCCTGTCGCCGAACAGTTCTTCCCGAATATGAAGCTGGAGAGCCTTGATGCCGGTCATTGGGGTACGTATTTCAGCTGTTATCCCCCGCGTGTAAGGTCCTCATCGAGCTCGACCTCGTTCAGTTCACGCTGAAAAGTGTGTTACATGTTCCCATGCTGTATTTACTGATTCACTGACTTCTGCATTCATTCTGCGTATCATAGGCCCAACGAATTTAAGAAACTCGTCGTGGACTTCATTCAGACATAGGAGCGCCAGGGAACTTGCTCTTAGAGCTGGGGCTTGCATTATACTCGAATTTCGAACTAGATCTCGTGCGAGGGTCCTACACCAAGCTACATAATCTCATAACTGTCCACAAAGAATCTATCAATGTTACAGTGCAGTCTATAGTAGTCATGAATGTCGTGAAAGGATGTATGGCGTACGAAGTATCCCAGTACTCCTACTTGAAAAGCTCGCGAATGCCATTACCCAGCGTCTGGATCCTGCCTTTGACGCCCTTCGATCTGTCAACGAATTTGAACTCTCCCGGAGTTTCAGGTATGGTCTGCGCCCTCTTCCGACCCTGCTTCTCTACGCTCGCGTTCGCCTCGGCCGTCGCTTTCCTCGAGGACTTCCCGGAAAGAGTCCGAGTTAGGGTGAGAGACAGGGAGCCGCGCCTCGATTGACCTTCTCGCTTCCGCGACACTGAAAGCGCCATGCGCAGCTCAGTCTCTCCGCTCAGCGAGAACCCGGTCGGTGAATTGAATGAATACGATGGGTATGATGACGGTATGGTATATGGGTATGACAACGCCTGGCGCAAGGATGGTCTATGCACGTCGGATGCCGAAGAAACTTGCTCGTCCTGGCGTGGCGTATAGGGAGCCTCGTCTAGGGGTGGACTGCCATTGGAAGCAGGTGAAGCAGCGACTGGCGAAGGGGAAGTGAAGTCCTTCCTGATAGCGGTATAGTAAGGTCTGCTTGGGTGACCCAGCTTGACCCGTGGTGGTTCTACACGGATGGGAGCCGTGGGACGTATAGGCTCTGACCTCGGTCGTTGCGTGGCCTTGACTTGGTTGACGGTTACGGTGAGGCTAGGTTGGCTATTCGTGCCACCGCCGGCGACATCTGACAGAGGCCGAACGACAGGACAATCGATGGGGGCAGCAGGAGGATCATGAGCTTCGGGAGACTGCTCCGTGAATAACAGAGACGGGCGTTGTCGAAGGGCTATCTGCGACCTCCTGACACGAAGAGAGGACATGCGCCGCTTCCTTCGCAGGGACCGCTGGGGGTGCATATCTCCAGTTTTAAATGTAACCGGAAGAGTGTGGACGGACAGGCAGATGCCACAGTGGCGTTGGGAAAACGGACGGGGAGTCTTCGAGGCCACTGTTGGCATGATGGGGCACGAATAAAACAAAGGTCGTCCAGCCGGGGCGAGTGTATTTATGTCGTCGTTTACTGAGGTCGTTCGTCGAGGGAGTTCTTCATTATCCACGTGAACGCATGCATTGTCACCCTTTCCATCACGCAGACTTCCAGAGTCCGAGATGCTCATACAAAGGTGAACGTCGACAGGCTGCAAACGGATAATATTCAGTCTACACTCCGCATGCCACACAATGAAAAATAAAGAGATCGCCGCCTTCCATTGCACTACGCAATCGCAGTGCACCTCAAACGACTTCCATGAAACGGCTCCGGTACCTGTACACCGCCATTCTGACCCCGCTAGACACAAAGACCATTGGATGCCAGCAATAAACGGAACTCGATGTCCGATACAATCCGTGTGTCTGTCTGCAAGCTCCCTCAGAGGTCCATATATTGGTGGTTTCGAATGCGTTCATGACCGCTCTCCACAGCCAGAATGGACGGATTAGATGGACGTACAGTGAACATGACAGACTCATCATTGGCTACATCAAAGCCGCTAGAGATCATAGGGCTTTCACTGGTGCCGGTCATCGTAAAAGGTCGTAAATTGAAGGATCCAGAACTGGGTGAAAGCCAGAAGGAGCCTTATGCGCCCAGAAGGCACAATGGGACTTATACGACACGCCGTATGTCCCCGAGACTGCAACGAGGATGTCACATTTTGCCTTCGAACGCCGAGATTGTCAGGCGATGAAGAGGTGATAGGTTATCGAGGGACATACCGTACGTAGGTTCATGTATGTAGCACACACGCGGCGTCAGAATGTCTGCGCTGCGTCTTATTCGACGACAGGATTAGCCCATTGCGCTGAACATATCCGCTTTTACCTACGAGAACCTGATCATGAGTACGTTCGACCCAACGCATCCTGCATTGGGAGATTGAATGTGCGCCAATAAACAACCCCATGTACACAACGCGAGGCCGGCATACTTGCGGCGGAGGTACGTGCATGCAAGACGCCGTCTGTAACTTCCACGAACGGTGAGGCAACTTGCACAATACGACCCCTCGAAATAACAATCCCACGAATAAGCTGACAAAGCACTACAAATATGGCAAGCGTCGTGGCTGTCACTGTTCCCGACGCTAGGAGACAGTCCTAGCATATCAAATCACTCCCAGAGCATATTTTATATGAAAACCCAGACCTTAACCAACCCGGGGCGTTCCCCCCCGGACCCCCCCTTTATCGATATCCTGTAAACCATACCCTAACCACCTCACCCTAACCCGAACCTTAACCAACCGGGGGGTTCCCCCCGGACCCCCCACTTACCCTAACCTACCCTAACCCAAACTTCCTAACCACCCCTCCGCAGTGCGAAGAAAAAACATACAGGAAGTAGGTAGAACATTGGTACAAACCAACAAAAAATGCAGGCGTCAGGATTTGAACCCAGATCCACAAGCCTCAGCCGCAACGCAGACCCGCTAGGCCACACGGAAGACGCCTGTGCCACCACAAGGGGGTATAAATCCAACAGTGCTGACTTGTCTTAGTCAGCAAGTCGTGGGATTGCTTTTTCGAGGGGTCGT